>NC_051163.1:42067125-42367125 GCF_013339745.2 Dermacentor silvarum
GCAGATACCCTGGCGGGACAAGCTCTCGTCCAGCGAGTACGTCGAGCAGCCATGGCCAGGGGAGTCTTGGAATGAGGACACCACCCACTCGTCCTCAAGATCAACGACCTCGATGGTCTAAATAAATGTTTTCTCTCTCTCTCTCTTTATTGTTGTTAACCGAGGCGGCTAATGTCCGTTGTTTGCTTATTTTTAAATGCAGAGCACTTCTTTAACTCACATGTAGCGTGCGCCGTCCGTCCGCAACAGCTCGAGCACAGGTGCGCCCTCTCCCCCACTCCTCCTCTCCCGCATCACGCTTGCAGCACATGTGCAGCGCGCGAAGCGTTGTAGTTGAGTCGCGCTCCGGCGCTGCAAGCACCGTAGCAACAGCAGGTGCTGGCGTGATAGCGCGCCCTCTCTCCACCCCCTCTCCCTCTAACGCGCGCGCTAGGAATATAACGCGGGTTGGCGCGGGCTCCACTCGTCAACTCCTGCGCTCTCTTCTCTTGCGTTCGTCGGCGGTCGCAGTTGATAAGCGATGGAAGCAAGACCTTCAACTAGTACCTCGACGCAATACATCAGCGTCGAAACACCAGTTCAAGACATCGTACCATCGTCTTCGTCCACGGCGGCAGAAGACAAGGCAGCGAGGCGGCGCGCTGCCGACGCCGAACGCAAGCGTCGTAAGCGTGCTGCCGACGCCGAACTTCGTGAACGAGAAACCGCGGCCAGGCGTCAACGTCGACAAGCGGATCCCGAGCAGCGTGCACGAGAAGCCGAGGGCCGGCGTCAGCGTCGGGCCGCGGACCCTTCGAGTCGAGAACGACACGCGGCTGCGACACGTCAGCGTCGGGCCGTGGACCCCGGCGTACGGGTGGTGGTGGTGAAAAACTTTTATTTGTACGACAAAACGTACGAGGAGGTATGCTCGGGACGACCCTGAAGAGGCCGCCCCTTACAAACACTAGGTGGAGTCCCTAGTACGGGACCCCAGTGGCAGTAGCCGCCGCCTGGGCGCGCTTAACCAGGGCCTTTTGGGCCCGTAGGTCTGAGCAGCCAAGCAGGGCAGCCTCCCAGTACTCCCGGGTAGGGTTGGGTAAGGGGGAAAAGGCAGGGTTGGATGGGCAAGCCCACACCATGTGGTAGAGGTCCGAAGACTTCTCCGCACAGTGCGGGCAAGCTCCTGTAAAGGCCGGATCGAAATGTTTAAGAGCCGCCGGGCACAGCATAGTGTTCGTGAAGAGACGAAGCAGGAGACGCTCCTCCTCCTTTTTGAGGCCTCTACACGGGCGGGGGTAGAGTTCTAGGCCAGATTGATAATAATCTGTAATTTCTGTATACGAGTAGATTGGGTTTGGGGTGGAGTCCTGATCGGCGGGGTCAGAGAAATAAGGAGCCCAGTGAGAAAGCGCGCACGGGAACGAGAGGCGGCGGCGAGCAAGCGTCGTCGTCTGGAGGCCGCCGCCGCCGCCGCGGAGCCCGTTAATAAGAATCGCAGTGATGCCAATAAAATAATAACAACTTTACGTTACCTACTTACAATTCTCTCTTCTCTCCCAACCCAGACCACCACCACCACACCAACAACACCAACACCACGGAACCCCACTATACTCTGCATTTACACGTGTCCCTCGCGCGGGGGCATGCGACGGCGTTTTTAGCCCTTTATACGAGCGACCCTCGTTCCATCTGCTCGCCTAAAGCATGACTGGGGCCTCGACAATGTGCAATGCCCGACTACACGTTCGCGCCTGTCATGGCATCACGCGAGGCCATACGCGCTTGCGCCACGTGTCTCTCGAGGTGATACGAGCGGGCGCGGCGTGGCTATCTATCTGCGCATTCCAGATGTTTCCTTCAACCTCCTTATTCTTTCATATTTAGTATGCAGCAGTTCAGTCCCAACGCGGCCTCATGATCGGCTACAAAAAAGGCGAGCAGTCTTTCATTGGAGCCATTGTTTCACGTCTTATGGCTGTCTGTTGTCTAAAGCGAACATCGTCCTTGGACTAGTTTTCTGCAGGATGTTTTTCAATGTAGCTTTCACAATTCTTCGCCTTCTCGTGAATTAAGCGTATATCTGGAAGAGTTTGATGCACAGAGTAAGTCTTTTATCTAACTATGCAGTGGCCTCTTAGCAGTAAGCGATGTGCGAATGAAATAATCAATGTTTCTTTCGTGTGATGCCAGCGCCTCATTTTATACTTGACGCAGTGTGCAGTTCGACCTTCTGGGCCTGTACAACGCGGCGTGGTACAAACCCGTGACCGTCAAGTTCTCCACCTGAGAGTCTCGTTCCATGTCAAGAATGTGTCACCATTACTCAGTCAGACCAGTGTCTTGCAGAAGTGCGATGTAGTAAAGGGAATCTCACATATTTCGAGGTCTTTTCGGTATTTATATATGATAATTTGATGAAGAAGAGTTATGTGTTACAAATATGGTATAGAATTCTTGAAATGGAACATTAGGAAAGTAATCTTTTCTTTTTCTATAGATAATCAAGGACAGCTTCGTATATATTTCCATATGGCTGTAGTCGAGTACCAACCATCTGATTGAGACTACAAAAGTGCTACACAAACTCTGTCCAGAATCACGAATGAAGCGGATTCACCAAAAGTTGTTCTGTGGAGCGGAATGTCGCCGGCAGTATGAAAAACAAGTTATCAATCTTTACAGCTTGCTTCCCTCTCCTGTCGTCGCAAATGTACTTATCTCTGTGCGTTTCGCAACAACAATAACAAAATAATGTGTGGCTCTGCTCCCGCAAACACCAGAGCTGGGGAAAGTCTAGTAAAGTAGTGGCAAACCACAATTAGTGTAACTTTTGCTGGGCTTCCTCACCTACGCGAACTTTCGGCTTCCCTCAATCTAAACTCGGGATGTTCTCTTCTGCGACGCTTAGTTTTAGCTTCCCTAGCTCTTGCTTCAGTCTTTCGGAAGCGACGAGTGTCCAGTTCTCTGGTCGAAACCTGCCGAGCCGCCGCCAGAGTACTGTGCATATATTCTAGGCACTGTAGCCAGAGCGGCATCGGCTGCAATCACGGACACCGGGCGCGTTCGGCGCGAACGCAGGGAAACGCGGTCGGCGTCGGCAACAGCTCCACGCGTCCCACTCCTACGCATTCGCTATGATAAGTGGTTCTTGAGGGAAAGGGAAAGGTTGGCGCTATCTTCTGCAGCCCTTGAGGGAGCACGGCTCAGCGCCAACGGGGAGGGGTAAGTGGGAGCGAAAGAAGGGATATGTCTATGCTGTGCGATGTTATTTTTATACTCTGCTTTCACTCTCTCTCAGCTCTCTCCCCCTGCTGCGGACGACGGAATGATCATTATAGAGAAGTTGTAACAGCGTCGCTGTAAGAGAAGAGCTACAATCTCATTTTACAAAGCGATCTTATTCTTCCACCGACGTGCATTTCCCCTCGTTTAGATCGTGCACAAAAGATGGAAACGGTATCATGCCTATAAAGCGAACCTGCTCCCAATTCTTCATACCCCGGACCTCTCAGGACTGGAACTACGTTTCCGAATCAGTGACGTCAACTGCTGGTCGCTTCGAGTTTCGCATTGCTTCAGATACTGTATTTCCGGGTACCTAATAGAGGAGTCCGTATTCACACTTGCGTTAACTTGTTAGACATTTGTTTCTCGTTGGTCGCCCCCTACCTTTTTATTACTCTGCATAGTATTGTAATAACAGGAATCTATCAAAGCCTACATGTAGTCATGTGTTTCTACATGAGTACCACTCCCCTTATAATGCATCGGGCCCAGCGGCTAAAATAAATAGAAACATTCCAGCTTCACCCGAAAGCCGCAGCGTGGCTGCGCCGTAAGCAGCCGCTGCCGGAGTAGAACGCCCGTCCCGTAAGAGGACGAGGTGGGCATCTACGTCTGTTGCATCAAGCGTTGTGGTGAGGGTGCGCGTGTGAACATCTAGCCGGGTTTGCAGTGTCTGAACCCAATCGGCAAGCGTGTCGGTTGCGGAAATGGTGTCAGAGGCTGCGCAGGAAGCTGAGGCTGCGCATCGCACAGCTCTCTTCTGAGGCTAAATCAGAGAAGTCTGGAAGCATTAGAAAACTTCTCAACACAACTAACATTCCAACACCGAATGCCTTTCACAGTTACGACGGCGTTATCTCCCAACACCAGACGCGCCACGCTACGTGGACTACACGGGTCCTCCTAACACACTGGCTTATCTTAACGCGCTTACAACTGTCACTGAGCTTCGCGCAGTGATCGCGCCGAGGGAGTGGCTGCTACCTATGGGGCCCAGGGCTAAGGGCTCCACCTTCGAGGCACAACTGGTCTCCACGATATTGTAATAAAGTTTATTCTCTCACGGTGACGGCGACGGGAGAAATTCCCTTGTAGTGGTCATATAATTGCTATCGCAATAAAACGAGGGCTCAGTATTTATTTGGAGTGCTTCTATAAATAGCATGAACGTGAAAATTTTGTCACTGATTGCACATACCATCAATTTTGGTGCCACCACATGACTTAGGAGCGATCTTGAAGATTTCAAAATGGAGGTGTGTTAACAGGTGTCTGCCTCCAAATTTGTCATATAAAAAACTGCCACCAGGGTTCAAACAAACACACTAATTCATATATTGTTGCTAAATTGTCTGCTACTCAAGTTATGCTGCAGAGTACATTCGTCTCGCCGAATAACTTATCTGCAAGAACGCCACACTCAAAGGCGTTTTATGAAAAATCTGCATGTAAATCTGTACCTGATATAACGCCGGTTTGATTCCGCCCAGCACAATAAAAATCTTCAAATACTTATTTTTTGGTGAAAAGCCGCACCCACCTTCATGCTGCAGTGACCCAAGTTGCCGTCAAAAGATTCACTGAAGAGCAGCGCATTTTATTTTATTTAGTTGTTCAATACTGTGCCCCCCAATGGCCAAGCAGGAGAGGGCAAGCACAGATATGTACAACAAACACTGCTATGAAATGGTAATGAAGTTCTAAAACGCAAAAAAAAATCACAGCATATCCACGGGGTGAATGATGATGAGTGGGCGAAGCTCCGGAGGGAATCATCGGATCTCCCGCTTAAGGGGACGCTAGCACAAACGCGTTAGAAACGTGCAGTACTCTCTAGTAAGGGGGAGCGGCCACAGCGTCTTACGCAGCCATTTACACATGCCGGAACGTGCACCGCGTTTGCCGACGCCATCACATGACTGCTGAGAGAGTATACCCCCCGTATTCATAAACGCTCCTCGACTTGAACTTGACTTGCCACCGCCTTGGGCAGCGCGTTCGAAACGCGTTGAAGGTAAGGCGGAGAGGCCACAACGTCTTACACCAGCTTCTTACACGGGCCGTAACGCGCTAGCACAAACGCGTTAGAAACGCGCTAGAAACGCGGCCTTTCGTTAATGTTGGGTATTTATTGCCATCGTGGTGCGCGTGTCTATGTGCGCTTCGTGGCGTAGTGGGCTAACGCCGCGCGCTCGGAAACCAGGGGTCCCTGGTTCGATTCCGCGCTACGGACACAACTTCGGAATTTTTTTTTCTCATTTTTCTCAGACTGGTTACACACTACTACTACGACGACGGGGATGGAACGGGTGCCGCTATAAGGAGCTTCGCTCCTAAAATATTTGAAATGTTTCATCCGGACTACCAAAAAGCAATCAACCGCCACTTCCCTCTCGAGGAAGTGGGGGTAAGCAAAGCTTGTCTGCATTTCTTCGGTGTTCCTCGGAATGAATTGCACTGACGAGTACCACGTTGTACTCGAACCACGACCGGTCACACACACTGCAGCTGGCTCCGAAGTTCCGGTTCAGAAATTCGCGTTGAAACCTGGCCATCGCGCCGCAGAAGTTGGCGCTAGCATCGCCGAAGCATGCACCACCGTTGTCGGGTTCCTTGAGGGCTAGACGAGGCTGACGTTTGGCCTCAACATCGCGCTCCCTCGACTCGGAGTCCACGGCTCTTCGCTGACGTTTCGTCTGGGCTTCGGAAGCCATCACACTAGAATCGGCACGTCGATGACGAGCCCTTTCCCGAGCAAGTTCGCGTAGCCGTTGCTCAAACGCAGCCTCCTCTTCGGCGGAACGCACCACGCGAGCCTTCCCATCCGTACGCCGAATTTTATCTGAGACGAGGGAAGACTGGCGCAGCGCGCGCCAACCCCCTTTCCCGCCCCTTTTCTACCCGCGACAAACCAAACGACCCTGATTGGTCGCGCGCGTCACGTGTTCCGGCGCCGGCGCAGCTTTCCCCGCACCTACTTTTATTGCGATAGCAATTATATGGACACTTCAACGGGATTTCTGCCGTCGGCGTCGTCGTCGCCGTCGCCGTCAGGTTCCGTATAGATTCCAAGGGCGATAAAATCGTCGCCGCGCGCCGTACGAGTAAAAGCCCGCGGGGGACGCGCGCTATCACGGAGAGCCAACGCACGGCGGAAAGCAAACGCGATTGTCGCCCAAAAGGCCGTGGGGGTATGGGGGGAGGGAGTCGGGGCGACGCTGTGCTACGGCACCAAATGCTTATCTTGCAACCCAGCGCAAGGAGAACTGGCAACGCAATCTCCCACGCGAAAGCAAAAAAATGTCACAGTTTCGCCCTAAGGGCGAAGCAATGAATGCGATAGCAACACAGCAATGTCATACGAAGTAAGGTGAGCGGCTTTGGTAGCAATATGAATTGTAGTAAACATGAGCTGATTAAGTAAGCAGGTGTGCTGCGGCGTAAGTAGACCGACATGAAGAGAGACTCGATGACCACGAGAAGGCGCGTGTGAAACGGTGGTGATGATGAGAAGCGCTTCCCGTGGGCAGCGCGTGCGAAGGGACACACCTGTAGTGCTGCACTGCCGATCCGGGCAGCATTGCATGTGTAGCGTGCGTTGGAAAATGTGGCCCGACTATTACTAACTGAATGAACAAGCGTGGTGTGAGCGCGCACAAACAAACATGAATAGGTCACACTGAAGGACTGCAGACAACGACTGTCAAAACGCTGGCAGCGAGCCCATACGCCGCAGCGGGCGAAGGTACGTGCGGTCTATCGCTTCAACGGAAACTGAGCGGCGAATGCACGGCGCATAAAGGTCAGAGCCGTGTGGAGATAAGAGACGGTGCGGACGAGCGAGGAGCGCGGTTGTTGGCATAGTAGAAGTGCGCCCCCCCCCCCCCCCGCGCTCCCTCCGGCGCTGGCTTCCCGCTTCCTTGCTTGCGCGTGGGTGATTCAGTGCGTTCGCTCTCCGTGATAGCGCGCGTCCCCGCACGCTTCCGCTCGGGCATACGGCGCGCGGCGACGATTTTATCTATAGGGAACCTCACGGCGACGGCGACGGCAGAAATCCGGTAGAAGTGTCCATATAATTGCTATCGCAATAAAAAAAGCGGGGAGGCAGCGCGGGAGGGACGGGGGGAGCAGCTTCTACTCTGCCAACAAATACGCTTGCACTGGCTGTGGTAGCCGTCGCCCGCACCGTCTCTTTATCTCCACCACGGCCGGGCTCGACTGGCGCGCGCACTCGCTTCTTAAGCGAGCGAGCGCGCGCGCCAGTCGAGCCCGGCCGT
Source organism: Dermacentor silvarum (assembly GCF_013339745.2). Lineage (NCBI taxonomy): Eukaryota > Metazoa > Arthropoda > Arachnida > Ixodida > Ixodidae > Dermacentor > Dermacentor silvarum. Next base: position 42,074,673 of record NC_051163.1, read on the forward strand.
GTCTCCACACGGCTCTGACCTTTATGCGCTGTCCATTCGCCGCTCAGTTTCCGTTGAAGCGATAGACCGCACGATTCTTCGCCCGCTGCAGCGGCCGCGCCAGCGTTTTGACAGTCGTTGTCTGCGGTCATTCAGTGTGATCTATTCATGTTTGCTTGTGCGCGATGACACCACGCTTGTCAATTCAGTTAGAAAGCGAATGTGTCCAAGTTTATGCGGCCGATAAAACTACTCTACTATCCCTACTCCGAATAGCTCTCTACCAATTTGCTATCGCAATTGATGCTTCGCCTTTCGGGGGTACTGCGACATTTTTTTCTTTCTTTCTTTCCTTCTTTCTTTCTTTGTTTATTTCTTTCTTTTTCTGTTTCTTTCTTTTTTCCTTTCTTTCTTTTTTCTTTGTCTTTTTTGTCCCTCACTCATACCCGCATATCCAATGCGGGTATGCGCCACATGTGAGTTTTTGCGTGACTACAAGCCACCGAAACTTGCAAGCGAATACATGCTTTGCTTGTGAAAGAAAATAGAATACGTGAACACATGAACTATTCCACTCAACCTGGTTACCTTGAATTATGAGGCAGGGAATTCCAGTCGTCTATTGTTCTAAGGAAGCAGTATCTGTAGCTGTTTGTGCGTGCAAAAACAGGATTCACTGCCTTGTTGTGCTTGCGACGAGATGCTCTAGCCTAATCCTTTATTTCATGTGCTTCTGGTTTTATTCCCAAGTTTGCAAATTAGAGTGAACGGAAGAAAGTAAGCCTTGCTGACAACAATCCTTCAACAATACAAACCGGGCGGCTAAGCGTCGAACTTTGTTCCAGCTAATTTTCATTGGCTGTTGTGCGGAGGTCCCAGATGAGGCTGGTGTATTCAAGAGAGGTTCTGCCAATTGATTTATATGCCTTCAATCTTAACTCACAGGGGACCCAAGTTGGCGAAGGAGAGGTTCATGAAATGCGGAACATTCAAAGTGGCACACACTCAGAGACCAACGTTGGAGTAAAAGAGGTTCACTGAAAAGTGTCACGTGCTCATTGACCCAAATTGGTCCAATGGTTCGTTTAAGACACGGATCCCTCAATACAGCAGCCCGATACTCTATAGCCACTAGACCATAGACTACCCAGTGACCCAAGTCGGCAGGAAAACGGCTGGAATACCGAAAGAAAACCGGCAAGTGTGGAAATCATCTCCAGAATGCAGTGACGCATCAGGCCCTCTGGGCGTAAGTCTGTTTCCTCACTATACGCTCCGAGCTGCCACGTTCTCTCCGGCTCGCTAATTGCGCCGTTTGTGATCAACTTATTGTATTAAATACTTCCGATTCCGTTAACTGCTTTAAAGTACCATGCCAAATCAGTTCGATAGGGATTCAAATTTTCCAATTTCGAATGTTCCAGCTTGAAATGGTGATTTAGCTGCTCATATAGTCTTTTAAGGCATTTTAGGGAGCATCGCAGGAACTAGCTTTTTCTGCGGCCTTCCTTAATTCACCATACCCTTTAAAGCTTCCCCACGGGTACTAAGCAATCCTGCCGTATTTTTGACAGGTGTATTTCCGTTTTTGCTTGCCCTTTTTTGCGGTGCTGTCGATTAAGCCTCTTCGTGACCTGTGACACGCTCTCCAAGCAAATTACATTTTTCTTCTATTTACCGCAACTTTCCCAACCACCAACCTTAGAAATTTCTTAAGAACACTTTCCGCAATACCCATTCTGTTTCTGCTAAGTCTACTTCCGATATAGTTTTAGTGTAGTCGTTTCAAATGTTCAGGTGGGAGTCAATTTCCATAAGCAATGCAACAGTTTGTGATAAACATGCTAGGTGGCGGTACCACACCGGCGGCATGCGCTCCACATATTAGACAATACTCGCGGACGCACTGTGCTCATGCTGAATGTATAAAAAAAAAGGAAAATGTACAGATCCCGCGCACTGTGTAACTGCACAGATCTGCAATGATCTGCAGTTTATTTTACCTTGAGCCTGCATCGTAATTGAGCCTCCACCGTTGCCGGGAATTGAGCCCGCGACATGGTGTTCACCAGCAGCGCTACGCCATAACAACTGAGCGACCACGCTGAGTATTACCTTCACTAGAGCCACCATGCTCGATGTCCTCAAGCAGCGTGCGCAGATGTGCCCAAAGACGACAACGAGCCAAGCTAACCACGTGTCGGTTCGTCTACCGCGGGGGCACTTTTGAAGTTCTCCCATCTTCCGAAGTATTTTCTGACTGTCTTTAGGGCAGTCTATAACCTTGAGGGTTAAAGTGCAAGAAAAAGGAATCTGTGCAGATCTTACCCCCTTGTTGGAATCTGTGTGAAGCGAAGCTTCAGTAAAGCGGGTAATAAAATGCTTTACATGTAACGGTGATGCATACAAATTAGTTTACTTTCATTTTACCAGACTAGTAATCTCACGGAGTGCATTTATGCCATTCGACAGGCGTTAAACGCACCAGACATTCAACGTGACCATCTCCCTTCTCTCTATAAGAAATCGTGATACATCTCCAAATAGTGACAAATGCCTTCGCAGCTCACTTTCGGGAAAAAAAAATTGTGGAAATTCTGCCCGCCATTTTTGTTTTCGCAGATGCGGCGACGTAACTTCCGAAAACAAAATGGTGAAAAATTGCATATTTTATTTGGTTGCTCTCAAATTCTCTTGGGTGACTTATAAACCAGCGTTCCTTTAATGACGTTTGCTGCGTGAGTTTGGTTTTCGTTTTTATGTGTTTACAATAGCAAAGAAAAGTCAGAAATTAACTAAGCTTGGAATATCATTTTGGGTATTCTATGTTGTCTTACAAAGTCGAGTTCGTTACGTTTTACCGACATACATGGTGTATCGAAGTTGCGAAACAAAAAAGTAAAAATGAAAAGCGATGCATTGACCGCGATAGCAAAATATAAATTTGCGCTTGAACTTCTCAAGACGGTGTTCTATGTATACGAGGGTGAGACATGTAGGCACTACTCAGCACTCAAGCCAACCCCCCCTGCTGCGTAGGAGAAGCAGCGTCCTAGTAGCTACCAGGCGTCTCACAACGTTGTGATAAGGAGCGTCGCCGGGGGGCGTTGCCGGAAACCGACGGGAAACTATCTGCGTTAATCGCCGTTCAGTGAAGTATTCGATAACGTTAACTTGAGGTCTACGTCCCGTTCCGCTCCGAGCAGTTCAGCCGGCGCGCTAGTTGCGCGTATACAGTGGCGCTCGCACAATGCTTATGCCAACAGATGAAGGGGGAACGCCCCCTTAATTGGCTCCGCCACCCAGGCGATTGCGAGCGTAGCCTTGGCGGCGCGTTGACTTGGTCGTTTTTTTCATCCAAACACGGCACCTTGTGTTACTTATGTTGGAGGTATTGCTCTAACCAACAACGGCGGCGCCGACGGCGTTATGGCGCTTCGAGTGTCTGTAAAATCGCTGCCACAATAAAATATAATTACATGTAAATAATTTCGTGTAATTTGTTTCGTAAAGTCCGCCAGTACATGCTAATCGATCCAGTATGCTCTCCTAAGTGCGTAATTCTGTATACGGTAATATGACCTGAATTTTCACCTTATTGCCCTTCTTTCATTGGGCTTTGAGACATTTCAGACTAAAAGGCTCTTGTTGCTGGTGGACCCGATTACAAAGCCATTTTTGCGATTCGTTTTGCCCTTATTGAATAACTATTTAGCAGAAACTCGCAAGCTTCCTAGAGCAATTGTTACGGCTTTGTTCGGAATATGGAAGAGGTTCACACATTGAATGCAGCTCGAATGTACAGTGACTCTTCGTTCGCTGTAGCAGCAGAGAGTACATAGTTATATAGGTTATAGCTATGTATTATCTGATGTCATAGTTTTACAGTGTCTAGTTATGTACTATATGTGTACATAAGCTTGTACATATGATTTCTTTTGTTATTTCTTGTACATTGTGTAAATAAACTTTTTCTAAACAGCAAGTTAGTTTTATAGGAAAAAGAGAGAGAATAACATTCTATTGAATGAAAAGGAAAGGGGTGTTGGGAGCGGGTGGGTGGGTCCCTCTTTTGAGACTCCACTGGTCTGAGCTACTCGCCGTGCCTGGTCGAGTAAGACCCCTCTGGGTCTCCAGGTCCGCGCCGGCGAGGATGGTCTCCCACTGCTCCCCACTTGTGATTTTGGATCCCAACAGGGGAGAATTTAATTTTGGGGCCTACTCGAGCATTCCCACGTTACGTGGGCGAGAGTTAGCTTCCACCAGCACCACGGGAAGTGGCTTGGATAGGCCACTTGGCCAAATGGCGTGCCACAGCCCGAGGTGCGGGTAGTTATTTGTCTGAATTAGTCTCAAATCCCGGGCATCCGCTCCGCTCATACTCGGATGGGGCACCGCGTATGTACTGCGCTCCAGACGCTGATGCTCAAGGATGTCGCGTGGAGACGTCAAATCATCCAATCAAGGTGTCTCGTGCTGCACTCTCGCTCGGCAAGCCAATTCTCGAGCGAGAGCATCTGCCCTACCACTTACCGCAACCCCCGCGTGGCCCGGGCACCAGATGACACTGTGCGTTTCCCGGAGAGTGTGACCTAGTATGCGTAGAGCACATGCGGGTACTCTGCCTTGCATGAACCGGCGACATGGCACCTGGGAGTCCGTGAGGATCACAGATAGCTGGCCGGCTGCATCTTTCGCTTTAATTGCCATTGCAATGGCGGCTGTCTCCGCCGTGCCTATGGGTTTGCTCCTAAGTGTGGCGCCAATTTGAAATTTCGATCGATCCGTCGGGCTTGTGGCCACTATTATATGTCCACCTGGGCCCGGAGCTGCGTCTGTGTACAGTGCTTCAACACAATTTCCAAACCTTTTTTTGGTGCTGGTGTGCCCGATCCATGCGCCGGCCCGGGTGGTAAAAAGGGCTCATGTTTTTGTGAACTGGGGTCACTGTGAGATTTTTGCGTATCGCTCGAGGTGAGCCACTAAGTCTTCCTCGTAGTAGTGCTGTCGTACGGGGTAGCCTAATGTTTCTAGCAGCATTATCCCGGCTGGGGATAAGTTTAGGCGCTCTCTTTGCGATATTAATACCGCTGCCTTAAGTTCTTCGAAGGCGTTGTGGGAAAGAAACCGAATAGAAAGTTGCAGCCCGTAAATGTCTATGGTGTAGAAGTGCTGGCCTAGTATGTCTGCTTGTTCCTATAGACTTTCTTGCGTGCCTGGAGCTGAGAGTATGGGGATCGTGTAGGGAGCATAGTCGCCCTTAAACTTGCGAACCTGGTCCCACATTCTCTTGGATGTTATTTAACTGTTAATCGATGAGATGTAATTTTTCCATGAATTCCTTCCTGCTTGCCTACGAATATACCTCGCCTTCGCTTTCGCTTTTTTGAATGATAAAAGATTATCTTCTGTTGGGTACCTTCTGAAAATACCCCACGCTTTTTTTTTGAAGTTTTTTAGCTTGTGTGCATTCATTCGTCCACCAGGGTTTTAGTTTTTTTTTTCTTAAGAAGCCAGAAGATTGGGGAAAAGCTTCTTCCGCCGCAGCAACTATTCAAGCAGTAATCCTCTCATTTGGTTCATCTATGCTTAGGTCGTCTAAGATCACTTTATCTAGGCTGGCTTTTTCAGTGAAGAGAGGCCAGTTTGCTAGGTGAACTTTCCAACGGTGTGGTCTAGAAGGTAGTATAGGTAGCGTGGATGTTAGTTTTATGACTGCAGGCATCACTACCCTAGGGATTAGCTATTACAGTCCAATGGAGATCAGTGTACAGAGATGGAGAACACAGTGTCAAATCACGGCAACTCATAGCTCCTGTGTTTGGGGAACAGTACGTGGCCGCACCGGTATTTAAAAGACATAGTTCGTTACTTAGGATGAAATCTTCGATTGCTTGTCCCCTATGGTCAGTTTTTTTTTTTTTTTTTTTGCTCCCCCATAGTGTATTATGCCCATCAAAATCTCCCGCTATCAGAAATGCTTCTGGTAGCTGGTCTAAAATCAGGTCTAAATCTCTTACAATGAACTGTGTGTGTTGAGGAATATAAAGGGAAGAGATGGTAATGGTTTTATGTGCTAAAATGGTGACAGCAGCAGTTTCTATGTGGCTATTAACGGACACTGCCCTGGCTGGGATTCCGTGTTTCACAACAGCCGCACCGCCCGACAGCCGGTTAGCCTGAGTACGGTCGCGCCGTACAACAGTGAAGCCTTTTAAGATGTTAATGTTTTTATCGCATAAGTTTGTTTCCTGTAGGCACAAAGCCACAGGGAAAAAGTTATTCAGTATATCTCTTATTTCACCTAAGTTGCGTAAAAATCCTCTGCAATTCCAGTGGATAATAAAAGCCATTTTTAAGCTGAAAGATAAAAAATGGCATTATGATTGAATAAGATATAAGATGTTAGGTAACATAGATAGAAGAGGCTAATACAAAGAAGCGATAAACTTTAGGTTATCACTTTCTTAATTAGCGTGGTTATTGGGACTTTGTCCCTCTTTGCGCGCTCGTCCTTCAGCGTCAACGACGCCGAGGTTTTTGCGTAGACCTCCATCGCCCTACCTGAGGCGCTGGAGGACCGAGAGTTGGGCGAAGGCTCACGTGTCTCGGGCCTTGGGGTTCGATTGATTTTAGGACCCAGCGGGACTGGTGTGCGCGGGCCCTTCGAAGAGGATGGAGCAGCACTGGCGGCATTCACCACGGGGGCGGGAGGGGTCACTGCGGGACGTACCACTGTGCGTGGGCTCGCAGGACTCCCTAGGCCTCTGTGACGCTGCCCCCACCTGCGTCACATTGACGTAACTTCTAGAAAGGTAAGACAATCGCTTTCTTGCTTAATAGAAGGAGATTTTTTTCTTTAACAGTTAGTGCAACTACTTCCTTTTCTTTTTTCCAGCAAGGGTAAGACCGTGAGTAGGCTGGATGGTCCCCTTTGCAGTTAACACAGTGTAGAGAAGTGCAATTGTCAGATTGGTGATCATTGGAACTGCATTTAGCACAGGTTGTTGGTCCTCGGCATGCATGTGAAGCATGTCCAAACCTTTGACACTTGAAACATCGTTTGAGGTTCGGGATATATGGTCTGACATTTGCTTTTGCGTACCCTGCGTTCAGAGAAGTAGGCATTTCGCTTGTTCCAAAGGTGAGTATAACATGTTTTGTCAGAATCTCTTGGTCATTTCGGCAGATGACAATTATTTGTACTTTAGTGACGTTTTATTTCTGGAAACACTCCAGCAGTTCCTTATCGCTGAAGCCAAGAAAGTCCTCGGATATCACACCCCTGCTTGTATTTAGAGTTCTGTAGGCTGAAATTCTTGCTGTCACCTTGCTAATATTGGTAAGTTCCGTGAGCTTTTGTACTTGATGTTTGTCATTTAGTTCTAGGAGGAGGTCCCCGCTTGACATTTTTGAGGCTTTGTATGTCGGTCCTATTTTGTGTTTCAGGCACTTGGGCACCAGGAATAGAGAAAGCGTTATTACGAGTGTGTTGTTTTAGCTATGCCCTGCATGGTACTTGGGGAATGTTGGGGCGTTGCTCCGAAGGGAGAACTGAAATGTTGCTTCAGTGCGGCCGCATTTCCCAGGCCGATCATAGACAACAGAGGTTTACGCGGCCACGAGAAGATGTGTATGTTCGACAACAGTGCCGACCGCCCACCACGGAGCCCAACGAGGGGACGCGACAGAGCTTGTACACAAGTCTGCACGACGTCAGGCGTACGCCGCTACTATAACCAGGTATGGTGTACCCAAGGTAGGATAGCCACACACGGTTAACCCTTCCCGCCAGGGAGAATGGAAATAAATGGAAGAGAGTAGAAGACAGGAAAGACCATCATGAGAGAGAGAGCGTCGGATTGTTCGTGGTTTCCCCCCCCCCTCCCACTCCAGAAATAGTTCGCCACTGGCCTGGACGTCCCGACGTGGGAGACCTTTTCCCGGGTCATCAATCGGCAGGACACTTAAAAAAAGTTTTTACCAACCAACCAACTGAGGCGCGGAACTGGTCTAAAATCAGGCGCCTTCGTCGTATGCTGCGGCCCGTCCGCGGAAGCCAAGGAGAAAAAAATTTGCCGCGTATCTGCGTGCTTCGCTGCAAATGTCGTCGAAAGACGATAGTCTTCTGCCGGTCGTACTGCATGAGTGCTGGTCTGATCCGCGGCCACCCGTGATGCTGTTCTCGTACCATTTCCGTCCTGGCATGAAGGTTTGTTTGAACAGATTTCATTTTACCGCATTATTTCATCAAGCGGCCATTTATGTTTTGCCCTGCCTCAGACAGCGCTTCCTTTATGTTGAATCGGCCGCATCTGGCTGGCATTGATAAAATTGAGGAGGCACTGCGTGAGACATGGACGCCATCTGGCAATACATCGGGAAACATGAGCTTGTGCAGAGAGTTTCCTTCCTCCATGGCAGAGGGCGCTCGTCGGCGCGCAGTCGGGGAACGTCGTTCGTATGCGCGCATAGCATGGCATTTTCATCGCAGCTTAAGAAACTGGGGTCTTTAGAGTTACATATCTATGTATTTTCTATTAAAGGAACACACCTCCTAATACTTACCTAGTGATGTTGCGCCTCAGATATGCGTAAAATTTACTTTGTGATCGATAACGTTCACAAGTATGAACAGCTGTACCAGTTTAAGTAGTGTGGGCGGTAAGCAAGTGGTCCTACTTTGGCCGGGTGGCTGAATCGGGTGACAGACAGACAGACAGACAGACAGACCAAATTTTCAGCGTTTAAGTTCCCCAAGAAAGACTATCGTCTTTAAAAGTCGCAAGCCTGCGCGCCACACGCAGCACAGTCACAGCGTAAGCTGGTGGAGCGGCTTAAGAGTAGCTCCAATTTGGGCACCATGCACAACAGGATCTTGGCGGCAGTCTGTTCGCCTCGTTTTAACGAGAACGATCTAAACTGTCCGCCCGGCGTCGACAGCGAGCTGCGGCTTGTAATGCTCTCTGCACAGCAGTCTACTGAGCCCGATCAAGCCTTACAACTGCATCTTACATGTCGGGTGCGCCGCGTTTGCAGGCACCTTAACTAGATGGCGCCACCATACTGGCGGAGGCTCGAGTCGTCTCCCCCTGTGTGCTAGCCTTATAGGGCATTTTGCGCCGCCCGATAGCAAGCGCTTGCGTGGCTCAGTGATAGAGTATCCGGGTCCCACGACGCGGGCGCGGGTGTGATCCCGGCAGGAATCGGCTACTTTTTCCGCGTTTCCCGCGATAGCGGTAACGGCGGACGCCGCCGGCGGCGGCAACATCGCGACCCGAAACGGCTATTGGAATGAGCCCATACAGCTTACGCTGTAAAAGCGTGGTGCAGCCGGCGCGTGAGTGGAATCGAGGAGGAAAGCGACGCGGGGAGGAGAATGTCGCTACTTAGAAATTATCAAGGGGTGTTCTACGCATTCTAATCCCGCTGATGAAGTTTGAGATTTTGGTCCTGTGTTTTTTTTTCCTTGATCTAGCGTTTGTAGCATCGGAACTATGCTTTTGAAGAGGGGGCATTGACACGTCCTTTTCTCGGAGACTGCATTTCACCTGCTAAGAACTTAATTAGTCATCGCTCAGCGCAAGACGCGCCTGCATGATTCGAACGTACTTGAGTGTTATCGTTGATTATATCTGTAGTGTATGTTCTCGCCGAACCTTGTGTACGATTGTATGCGCGACACGAATTGTGTAGTACTTTCTGAAAGGTACGCGGGCACCAGCGATTACGCTGGAACCTTCGATGAGTGATGTATAACAGGGGACGCGCTTCGCCGACTCTGCTTTGAGTACGTAACCTGTTTTCTGGCCACATGTTCGCCCATTAAAGAGTTAGTTTCGTGATTCGCAGTTCTTGCTACTGTGTTTTTCAGTGTCACTACAACAGGACACTATCATGTATTCTCATTCAATCTTCAATCAAATCAAAAAGAAAAAAAAAGAAAGAAACCGAGTACACGCGTGAGGCCGCCGCTTCGAAACAGAAACCGCACTGGCCGGGAAAAAAAAACTATTGTGCCATTGCGTCCGGACCATCGCCATCAGCGTGTTAAGGGCGGTATAGCGGTTTCGTTACAGTTCAGTTAGAGTGCTCTAGTTCAGTGTACTTGGGTAAATCAACCGCACCTAGCTCTTTTTCTGTTACAAATGAATGCGTCTCGTGCACAAATGCAACATAATGCGAGCCGTCTGTACCGGCAGGGGGCCGGGCGCCAAGGACGTCTGGCAACACTGCCGTGCTAGAAAAACTGTCGACCCTTTTCGCGGCGATCCCGCGGGCGCTGCCATGTTTGATCACGTGGTGACGCGTCCATTGCTTGCCTCAACTGCCTCCGTTGCCTCCTTGTTTACTATGGAAGTGTACGACGCCAGCGCGGCTTAGAAAACCTCTGTTCTGTTTTGGGAGATATCGTAGACGGTGACTGGGTGAACGACACGAAGATTTGATCACAGCTTCAGAGGACATGCAAAAGCGCTTTCGGAGCCGATTAACCTATGTCCAAACGGCGCAAGCAGCGTATATTGTGCTTGTTCTGAAAGCGGGGCTAAATATGTATTCCAAGTTATCCAAACATTCCGCTCCTGAATTGAATCTGGATTACTGTGTTTTGCTATTTGTACTTTATTTAGCAAATATTTTGAAGCAGCGGCTTGTCAGTTTCCGACTCAGTGAAGTTCCTCGGAGCGGCCACTATCTGATTATTTTCTGCCTATATAATCGCTCGCGGGTGTGCTCAGTTCCGGTAGATTTGGTCTTGCTGCGCACAAGGCTTGAAACGTAGCTGTTCTGCACATTTCAATACCTTGTAGGAAATGCGTATTATCGCGAGTAACTCGCTTATTCTTGTGGATCGTCACGAAACATTCAGCTTCGACCATTCGTGCGCTATAACTGTAGTACCGTCACTTATTGTCCGTATACAGTGCGCATAATTCAAGTGTGCGCCCATTCACTTATTCTTGATACGTCGGCGATAGAGTGGGCGTAAATTTTCCTGCCATTTGGGATAGATGTGTATAGATAGTATAGATAACGTGCGCGAAACTTACTATGACAGGAAGGGGCGCTACTCCCTTTGTCATTGTTTAACGAGTGGTACTCACTCTTGCCGACGTTCTGGGGCTGAAGCCCTTCCTTTGAAGATCAGCGATACAATGTTGGCGGATGAGCAGATTTCTGTATCCTCGAGGAAAGCCGTACAGGTGCCCACAAAATAACTCGGAACGCCAGACCAGTGGCCGCTCGCCGGCGGAGCACAACCGCGGAAACATACAACCTTGATCTGCGCGTGCGCGGTATCCTTGGCAAGCAAGCCTCGCTCCCTAGTGCATCTAGATAGGCGCTACCTTGCGTCCTTGTCGTTGTGCAATTATAATCCGAGCCGCATTTACTAGTTGGAAATGAGATCAGAAGTTTGACTGTAACACGACAGCTCCTTTAACAAGGATGACTGCATGCTGCAATAAAAGTTTTCAAAATGACATAAATTATGGAGTTTTACGTGCCAAAACCAGTTCTGATTATGAGGCACGCCGTAGTGGGGGACTCCGGAAAATTATACCACCTGGGGTTCTTTAACGTACACCTAAATCTAAGTACACGGGTGTTCTCGCATTTCGCCCCATCGAAATGCGGCCGCCGTGGCTGGGATTCGATCCCGCGACCTCGTGCTCAGCAGCCCAACACCATAGCCACTGAGCAATCACGGCGGGTTTCAAAATGACATAAGACGGTGTATTCCAACACGCCAATTTCATGGACAGGAAATAAATTATGCATGTGGCACTATAATAAAGGTATCTTTAATGCTTCGCAGTCACAATGAGCATCGCATAGTGCGCTATTTATTTACAAAATCTGGTCGCTTCGCTGCAGTTTTAGTATGGAGCATTTGATCGCGTATCTGCGTTGGTTGGCGCAAACATTCATTGCTTCGTTCAGTGTGGTGATACGTTGCTAATCAAGGTCGTTATCAGCTGTGTGAGTTAAATGCGTATGAAAAAAAAAAAAAACGTTGAGCGGGATCACATATCGATTGCTAAGACGACTTTGGCGGCGAAAGCTTTAATGCGTTGACGTCATTTCATTTGCGATTGTTTGCTTATGTTAGTTAATTCATAAAATAAGTAATCGTTTGTGATATTTTGGTTTATTTGTTGTCCTAATTGCTGTTACGGAGTCTTTAATTGATCCTTATTGCTATGTATTGCTCCTTGGAACTCATAATTAGTCTTAATTTGGCGTGACCAGTTTTGGCGTGACTTTATGACATTAATTTGGTGTGACTTTATCACGGAGTCTCGTATTGATGTTAAGTAGTCTCTATTAATGTTCGCAACCCTTAATTAATTTGAATTAATCTTAATCATTCTTAGTTACTTAGTAATTCACCTTAGTACGCGTAAAATAAAGGTGTCGTATGATGTCTGTGTATTGGTCTTGTTAATTACCTTAATTACTTTTATTTAGTCTTTGGGATTCTTCAATTACACTTAATTATTTTCAGGTACTTGGTGCTAAATTCACTTTTACATACTTTATTGGACGGTAGAGGTGTAGCATGCCGCTTTCTGACTTTTGCTACCGCAAGTGTTGTCGACTATGGTCCCCATTCCGCGACTAATCAATCAGTTAAGTGTTTTGCTTTAAAAGGCGCCGACGCCCATTAACGCACGAGTGCTCAGCGCGCGCACACAGTGTTTTAGAGACCGCATCCGCACCAATGACAACGCTAGAAGGCACCCAACGCTATTCTCTTGAAGCATGGCAACACCTATTTAGATGCACTGGGGAGCGAGGCGAGCTTGCTAGGGAGGCCGCGCATGTGCACACCCTGGCACTACTTTCTCACTGGCGCGCTCCGCCGGCGAAAGGCCACCGGTCCGGCTTTCAGAGTTATTTTGTGGGCACCTGTACAGCGGTGAGCACTGTTAGGGTGAACACGCGAGCGCGTGGCCGACGGCACTGTCAGCGCCCCGTTACGGTCATCACTGGAAACATTGCGCATGCGCATCACGCCTTCCGCGAAATAATTGTTCCACCGCGCGCATGACGTCATGAATGCACTTGTTCGTCGTCTGCTAGCCGCATTTTTGTTTTCTAAGCCCATGCATCCTGCATTTTAAGATTTCTTTAAACATCTGTGCTTGAACAGAACAAGACAAAAAAACTTGTATATCTATGGGGGCGTGTCTATTCGTTCCCTTCAAAGTTGTTGTGCATGCAACGCCGTATATAAAACAACCAAACATCTTTCGCAGCCGTTCATTCTGTCGCCAGATCGTATTATGGCTAGGGTTCCCGATGATGAACGGCGCTCAATTGTCGATCTTTCCCTGAAAGGTTATTCCCAGCGGTATATTGGCGCTTTAGTTAATAGGCCCCTGAAGACTGTGAACAGGATAATTCAAGCCTACAAGTATGAAGGTCGCATTCAGGATGCACCCCGCGCGCCCCGCCCTAAAGCTACCACAGACGATGAAGACGCCCTCATAGTTGCAGCTGCTGTTCGTAACCCTTTCTTGCCAGCCCCAGCAATACGAGAGGACTTGGATTTGGACGTTTCGGACACCACTGTTCGACGTCGCCTGCGTACTGCGGGCCTTCGCAGTCGCGTCGCAGCGCAGAAGCCACTACTAACGGCGGCAAACAAGGACGCACGACGGCAGTTAGCTGAGCTGCACGAAGCATGGACATCAGAAGAGTGGGGTCGCGTCATCTTTTCGGATGAGTCGACGTTTTAGACGCGACAAGACCAAAGATTGCGTGTTTGGAGACTACCAGGCACACGGTGAGGCAAACTTCCTGCTTTGAAAAGCAATTGTTTTAGTTAACGTCACAATGCCACGCAGGAACGACCCGGACAACGTGCAAGGTGTTTCTGCCAGTGGGAGATCGAGTGTGAACGTGTGGGGTGCTGTTTCAAGATATGGTTTAGGGCCCCTGCAACGTATACGTGGACACTTATCGTCGGAACAATACTGCAACATTTTGAACAATGTGCTGTTGCCATATGCGAGCAGTTTATTCCCAGACGGTGATTACCTGTTCCAACAGGACCGGTCACCGATACACACGGCGCGGGCTGTCAAGGAGTTCCAGGCGGAGCAGCACATGCAGCTACTGGAATGGCCTCCGAAAGGAGCGGACCTGAATGTGATAGAAAACGTGTGGGGCCGTCTGAAAGCTTCTTTGGCAAGGAAGCCCCTTTATTCCGCGACTTCGGACCAGTTGTGGGCGCAAGTCAGCAACGAGTGGGAAAGGCTGAAAGCCGATCGGGAATATGTTCGATCACTTTACGACTCGTTACCGTTCAGAATAGCTGCAGTCGTTGCTGTAAGTGGTCACATGACTCGCTATTAGATTTGCTCATGTTTTTATATTTGTTCTCATGGTCTTGTTTAACTTGAATTGCAAAAGCGCAATTTTCTTGAATAAAAAGTTTAATAATTATCCCTCTTACACTCACTTTTTTCCTTCACGCGCCAATCTTCAATCCAGATGGACCTTGAAATGCAGAAGGTATCAGCTCAGCGAACAAAAAATGCGGCTAGCAGACGACGAACAAGCGTATCGATGACGTGATGCGCGCGGTGGAAAGAGTGTTTCGCAAAGCACATGCTGCGCATGTGCAATGTTTCCAACGATGGCTGTTACGCGGCGCTGATAGTGCCGTCGGCCACGCGCTCGCGTGTTCACCCTAACAGTGCTCACCGCTGTACATCTGGAAGTACCGGTAACAGGTTCGGACAGTTGCAGCAGCGGTCGGCGAACTTGGCCACACAGATTCATTCGATTCCTTAACATGCCAGTCACTATTTTTGCAGCCAACTACTGCACACGTCTTCAATCCACATGATTCAATCTAGCAAGATTGGAGCGCAGTGCGATAGCGAAAACTCAGTTGCATTTCCGACAGCTGATCGCACAGAAGCAAGGTAGGAGCGGCAATGGTTTCGTATTCGTGCGCGGTCGCTGAGAAGACGTATGGCGCGCCGCCGTAAGCGCCATCTCGTTTTTCTAAAACAAACTGCTCCGCGAAAAAGGTCACAAACTGACATTTGAGTACAGTTCTCTAGCCACTGTAGTTTGAGTAGCGCCGATGGATGGATGGATGGATGGATGGATGGATGGATGGATGTCTGACAATTTTTGCACACATGTATGTGTTAGGTTTCTTGTAGTATTTACAAGAAAATAATACACTATTACCATTGCCAATTTTTTTGCACTTGTAAAATTTTTTTCAAAATTTGTCACAGCAGTAAAGGTTTGAATCATCATCACCAGCCTACTTATATGTCCACTGCAGGACAAAAGTCTCTCCTAGCGACTTCCCACTGCCTTTGTCGTGCGCTGAATCCAGCTTTCACCTTCAAATTCTGTAATGTCATTGCCCCACCTAATTTTCTGCTGTTTTCTACTGCGCTTCCCTTCCCTTGTCACGCATTCGATAACTCCAATGGTCCACCAGTTATCTACCCTACACATTACATGACCTGCCCAGCTCTACTTTTTTTTTCTTAATGTCACCTAGAATATCGGCTATCCCTGTTTGCTCTCTGATCCACACCACTCTCTTCCTGTCTTTTAGGGGGCTAAATCAAGGTTCGTTTTATCAATATTCGAATGTGTTCTTTCTGTTGAAATAGTGCAAGGGAGAATAAAAGCTTTTGCAGTCCGAAGAGAGAAAGACTAATCCAAGTGGTGACTTTCAAATTATTCCGCCACAAGATAACTGCGGTTTTTGAGCAGACACCTCTTCATGAGCAAACTCGTGAACAACCTAATTTATGTGCAATGATATTCAGCTAAATGAGCATGTCTTAGATGGCCTGCACAAAGGCTGTCTCGACTTGTGCAAAGCAATTTCTCATTTTGCAAGTCTCGCCATGTTTGGATTCTTTACAATGAAGTGCTGCAGTACTGCATTTCGTTCCTTGAATGAGCACTGCACTGTACCAGAAGCATCTGGACACATGCTGTTATTATTATGGTGCTCGAGATATCACCAAATTTCTTTTGTTTCTCATTAGCAAGCTTCATTTGAGCCGACATCCAGTTGATAAGAGCATGAGATGCAAGAAATAACAGTAGCATGCCTTTGTTGCCAAAGCGACTCAACTAAGCATTTATATTTTGCTTTGTTTATAACCTTAAAATATTTGGTATCCTACTGAACAATGGGAGGTCATTTTTCTTGCGTAATTGCGTTTGATCAGAAACAAAACATTGTCCTGGTGGCGGATCTGGTTACCTGTTTTCTTTTTTTTAGCTCTTGTCACAACAAGGCATCATCGCCACGCAGAAACATTAAAGAACGAGGAGTTGCAGCAGGGGGCGTGCCTCAATTGTGATCGTCTTGATTATGCAACCACAGGGCTGACTACCCGTCATGCCCTTGGTGTTTTTCGCAGAAGAGCAACCTCAAGTCACGCCTGCGTGCCTAAACAGTCCAACGACTATCATTTCTACATTCTGACCACCTGAACAATTTAGCAACCACACACTGTCATTGTGTCAGACCAGGTGCTAGAGTGAGCACGGTGTGGGCCGCTACCTTTAATAAGCACTATGACAACTTGCCACTATGACCACAGCAGACTGGGTAACCAACAACCTAGGTGTACGTCGGGGATTAAACAGAATTTCAAGCAGGAGTGAAGTCGCACTCAGTATAAGCTGTCACACAGTGCCCGTGGTCAGAAAGCTTCCAAGCCTGCAGAGCAGGGCCTACAAGTGAAAAATTGGAGAACTAAACATTGTCTCAATGGCTGGCATTTATTAAATCAATTTTTCTCATGCTGGTGCCACCGTGCAGTCTTGGAGCTCCTTCAACCATGCGCACCGTGTTGCAGCTCATATTGAACGCAGCTCGTACTTATGTGAGCAGTAAGCTGCACGAGCACATTCACATGCTGGTGCATTGTGGGGGACAAGCTTGCACCATATGCTGTCGTAGAATGCGTTGTGAGGTACCTTCAAAGGATATATTCCAGCAGGATTTCACATAGTGTTTTATTACATTGGAATGTAGCTTTAGCTGGCTACAGCGAAGGTTTCAGGGACATATCTTTTAATGACATGAAGTCCGTTTAATGAGGCTATATTCATGAGCTATTTGTTCATGTGAATACCTGAGAAAGTTAGTAGCGGTCATGTCTTGTGTTCATGTAGCAATATGCCAGTACTGCTGAGGGCCAAGATCAGACTTCTGTTGAGCTTCCACTATGCATGCAGTGACTTTTGACAAAGGGTGTCAGTTTGGGTGTGATAGTGTTTCATAAGGAAGTGTTAAAAGATGGTGAACTGGACATGGACAGAAAATAAGGCACATAGGTGCATTGGTGTATGAGTATGTGCCTTTCTGTCTGTGCCCAGTTTGCATTTCTTTGTTATTTTTGACAAAGGCTGTGCATGTATTATGCCTGAATGTTAGCCTGAGAAGTTCACTGATGACAACACTTTCGGTCTCCCCTCTACCTTCGAGTGTGTCACTAGAGGATGGAAAGTATTATATTTGCACAACCACTATATAACATTTTTACAACTTGGGATATTTGTTTTTGTCAGTGGCTGTAGGTTTGTGAATTTACCCGCAATGGTGTGACTCATGCTTTCAGTATTGCTTTGTGTAAGATATGGTGCAACGTCTTTCTGTGGGACTCATTTTTTTTGTTGCCTCTAGGTTCTAGTATGGTGACTTCTTGCTTAGCTATTTTCTATGATATCCTGTTTCAGCCTTTTCATTGTCTTCTCACATATTAGTGTGTTCGTTTGCAGATATTGAATATGTTGAACTTAAAATTAAGAATTTAGATAACACTGTGTGTTTTACAGTGCTAAATTAATGTTTGGTTAATCAATGTGCATTAAGAGGAAGGTTTAGCTTAAGCCAACTCCACTGCCACCTATTCGAATACATGTAAAATGCAGGAATGCATTTGAAAGACAAACCCGGGACTGATTTGAATGAAATTCATTGCATTTATCAGAGAGAGGTAAATTGGAATGGCTGTTGGAAGTAAAAATTTTATTTAGATCACAAAATGTTTTACAAAAATTGCTTAAAATTGGAAAATAAAAAAGATAGCAGCACGAAGTTAACAAATGCATAACTCTACACAAAAAGAGATGTTGCATTTCTGTAAGCTGCATCCGTTAGAGCGTCTGAAGCGGTCAAATTTGTTGTAATAAGTAACAGCTTACATGAATTGTTGCAATGCTTACAAGGGTTTCGCAAAAGTCATACTCACAAATTATTGGTGCCTTACTACCGGTTTATTATACATAAATCTTGTGTACATTAAACGTATTATTAGGGGCAATTTACATAATTGTGATATCGTATTTTCAGTGCTCAGTTATGGTGTTGCAAATTTGACAGTGTTTTTGGAGCTATAGCAACTTTCAACATAGTTTATTAAAAGATTGACGGCTTTAATAAAAAATCCGCTTGCTACAGTCATTACATTTTAACTTTTTCTTTCTGTGCAGTGGTTGCTGGGAAAAATAATTTGTCTGTTCCCATTTATATATATCGAGCTGCCTAGCTAAAGCTTCCTCTTAATTCTTGTTGATATTTTAATAGTTGAACTAATACCATCTAATCTTTTTTCCCGTATCATTAGCTCTTTATGATTCCCTAAGAAAAGTTGAGTGATGGCACTTGAAAATAGCTTCTATGTTGCCTATAAATGCAGTTAAGTGATAATTATCAACAATTGAAATATTTAAGTCGAGTGTTATGATCCATGTTCTTATTCCACTCTTCCATTTGTTCCATTACAGCACCAGGAATCCCGCAGCCATCGGTGTGGCATATTTCTCCAGTTATATTTATATAAAGTTGTATTCTACCTGAGCTACACAATGATCTATGCACTGTACACAATGACAATATAAACGCGGCAACAGTATGTGCCAGTTCTGTTTTCTAACTCCCCAGAAAGATTCTTCCACTTCTTTCTTTCTGGGGTCTTACGTGCCAAAACCAGTTCTGATTATCAGGCATGTCGTAGTGGAGGGCTCCGGAATAATTTTTGTCCACCTGGGGTTCTTTAACGTGCACTACAACGCATGCACACAGGCGTTTTTGCATTTCGCCTCCATCGAAATGCGGTCACCGCGGCCGGGATTCGATCCCGTGATATCGTGCTCAGCAGCGCAACGCCTTAGCTGACTGAGCCTCCAAAATCTCAATTGTGCCAGTGTCTGACAGGAGAATTTCTGAAGGCTAAAATCGATTCAAAACACGTTTTTACATTTGTAAACTTCTACAACATAGTTTATAAAGTATGTTTACATCATGCGGCAATGCACTTGTTTAAATAATATTAAACTTGCAACCACATGAGCACTATAATCTAGCTCAGTCATCCATTTACGGTGGAATCTCGATACGATTCTGCATAATAGTTTTTTTCTTATATACCATTAGTTTTTCTTGTATACGATTATGTTTGGATAGTACAATTTTCGAATGATACGTTTTATTTTCCGGTCCCCGTAAGGATTGTAACAATGAGATTCCTCTGCAGATACTGAAATGGAGTGCTAGGCTGATACGAATGCAGAATTTATTTTATCGTGTGCAGTGCCTGATGTGTTTAATCATTTTGTATTGTTAAAGCAATGGTAAACCACGGCACATTGTGAGATGTATTCTCGACAATCAACATGACCATGGAGTGTGTTGCTGAGCATTACTTGTTATAAGTTAAACTAGCTCTTGCATTGCGAGGTGCCGTACCTGGTTTTCCTTTTATGTGAAGTGTGCATTGTCTTGTTCTTCACTGCTTGTTATTGAACTACGGAACTAGTTTACTGGTTACTGATGTCTTTCCTGCTTAGCACAACAATCACAGACACACCAGAGCAACTCAAATGATGAAAATGAGCAGGGGGGAAATGCTTAAGCAACATCTGGGCACACTGCATGTGCAGACATAGTGATCATTGAGTATTGCTGTGTGTCCTACGCTGGGGTGCATATGCTGTGCACAAAATTTTGTTTCACTCAGTGTTGAGAAGTAAATGGCTCAGATGATAAATTAACAGCATAAAACCACATGTAATAACGAAGCAAGGTTGACCAAGGGCATCCTGTCTCTTTTCATGACTTGATTGCACAAGCGGGCTTCTTGTCGCCTCGGGAACCATACGGTGGTGCATTGTATATCAGAAAAAAAGCACTTGCTTGTGTATGGTTAGCGCAAAGGGGACACCTCAAGTTTTAAGCTTGTGTTGTGTTATTGAGAATATGCATGTCCTGGAGAGTGGTTATTTTGGCATTCCACTGTGAACGTCAGATGCTGCGTGCTTCTACATTTTGATGGTGGCACACTTGTTTATGTTGCTGTAGTTACTGCAGGTGCTTAGGCTGTGGCGAAGGGCACAAAACTAAATGAGAAAACCAACATGATCACAATGGGCAGCACTTGCAAATATGGTGTACAAATGTCTCTGCACCAAGTTTGACATTTAAAAAGAAAGTATGCCAAATAGCTGGCAATAAATAACATCTTTTTTTCTGCAGTGTAGTATGTGTATTGTCTTTCTGTGAATATTAGGGTTATGATGAAACCTTTTCCTCCACTAAAGCTGCACTTAGCTTAAAATTTTGAAAATAGTATGCAGGTTTTGCTGTTCTACTTGGCTGAGGTGGCAGCATATGCGCTCTATACTCCACCTCCCCTTACTTTAAAAAATGTAGAATACAAAACTTGTTTTTGTTGATGAAAACAGACTTGTATTTCACAAACCTGGCCATTACGCAATCAAATATTTAATTTTTAAGCAAATGAGGAAGGTCAACTAGCTGTACTTTATTCTTTTGTGAGATCAGACCTACTGAACTAAGAAATAGACTCAATATGAGCACAAGCGTACGCATTGTCTTATTTTTGCCTTTCGTAAATGCTATTTCGGTTTCTTTGGGCAGGATCAAGGCATTCTACCTGCCCAACAACTGCCAAGGATGACAAGTCGCAATAGGGACATATCTACCGCTGTGACTGCTGCGGCTACGAAACAAGGAAACTATCAGATATGAGAATACACATGAGGGTCCACACAGGTGATCGTCCATATCAGTGCTATTTGTACCCTCGGAGGTTCACGCGAAGAAGCACACTCAACGATCACATACGCACCCATACTGGCGAGAAGCCATTTCGGTGCCCTTCATGCCCTCGGAGGTTCACGCAAAAAAAGCAATCTGAAGTCACACCGGCTCCACACACACACAGGGAGTAATATCAGTGCCCCTTGTGCCTTCAAACATTTCCGTTGCGACTTCAAAAGGCACCTTTGTAACCATGCGAGTGAGTGACCACACTGCTGCACCGTCTACTTCAAGCCATTTGTGCAGACCGCTCACTTGGATAGACACATCACTATGATGAAAACAAAGCACTGTGATAGCACTGAGTAGGTCACCATCCATTTAGGTGCGCATTATGTATTAGAGTCTGAATTAACAATCTTTAATTTGTGACGTGTGGTGTTCTTGCGCATCAGGAGGCACATCTGTGGCGATATGTTCTTAATTTCTCTTACGTTGAACTGCAAAGAAACTTCACTGGATGGTCCAGCATAATCAAACAAATTGCTGGGATATTTGTTGTAGTAATAGTGCCGTTCCTTCATGCGAAGGAACGGCAAAGTTAAATGTGATGATTTTTCAACTATGCTTTCAAAACACTTGTGCATGCGGTAAAATATTCACGATAAATTCTGAACGTTAGTCCTCTCGTGGGACTTTCTGTACTGCTAATGAATATTTGTGCTGCCTTAATGAATATTCTTCTGAGGTTAGTGGCCCCTCACCAGGTTTGGGCTTTGCCAAAAGACAAGCAGTGTGCGAAACCACTCCATGACGAACAAACAACTCAGATTTCAAATGAAAGCACAGCTTCCTGGGAGCCCAACTTCCTGCCCGAGAATCAAGGTAACATGCACTAAAGCTTCTAAGTAAGGTGCAGTGTCTGCAACATCACCAATTAAAGGGTCCCTACACACTTTTTAACTAATAGAATGGCCTCACTATTGAAGGACGTCGTCTCACAAATTTCGTGCCGCAAACATTTTTTGAAAGACACACAGACATTCGGTTTTGTATGTTTTATTATTTCCCTAAGCTTAAATTTGACTGTTGCAGCAATAGATCCAACGAATAATCAATGTGCTGTCACAGCATTACAAACTACATAGGCGCACTTGTGCAACTGAGATGGACTTCAGCAGGGAACACCGCGCCTGTGAGAAGGGCACACGGTGTTTGGTTTGAGGTTTCAGCTGTTTTTTTTTTTTTGTAGTGCGTAGCAGTGTAATACTTTGCAGACACAATCATTAGCACGCATTGTGTGCACTGCACATGTTGGCTCAAAATGACTAGATGGTGAGGGGCTATTTTAGGCATGTGACTTCGGTAAAGCATCGAATGCTAAACGCAATTAACCACCGCTGGAATTATGCTGCACTGTGGGGAACGAAGCGGAAGAAGAGAAATTTAAGGTGACTCACTAGTGGTTGACATAAAACAAAGAAACAGTATTCTGGGGCACATTAGTGTACTGTGTGTTTGCTTGTGGCGCTGTGGTGTCTTATTAGTTCACATTTAATTTGCTTTACTTTCTTTTTGTCTGAACTTCACTACGTTCGGGACAGGGTCGTATTTTCTATGTAATAAGTCCCATTTCCTTTTCTGGTTCCTGATGAGCGCATTTTTTTGTCCTACATTTACATGATGGACAACAAAAAAATGCACAAAAACGTATACGTATACTAGAAGGCATCAAATCGTCTATGTTTAAGAGCCGACAGTGGCCAGGTACCCTGAGCCCACAAACACTAAATCTATCGGCATTTGCCGAAAGATATCTTGTCTTCAGAAAAAGGAAGCGTAGGTGGCGCTAGTAACGTATGTTATATGATGTGCTCCCTCAGCTCTGGTCTCAAAAAAGGCAGGAAAGTAATGTCACCCATGAACAGTCGTTGAGGCAAAGGAAGTGGCCATGTTAGTAGGGAAGCTCATCTCTTGGCAGAATGGGAGCTCAACGTTTCAGTTTATGGTAAGTCATCTAAGAATATACCGGTTTGAAGAATTGTAATGGTAAAATTCTCCCTTCCCTAGATGGCACTTTACAATTTAATGCGTATCAATACAATTTCTGGTCGGGCCTAGTGATGGGCTATTCAATAAACTTTTAAGTGTGTCCTAGAAAAGCTGTTGCATTTTTTAGGTGTTAATGCTCTCAGTTCTAGAAAAGGCCTGTGTGCTGAGGTACGATTAGTATGTGGATGCGTTTTGAAGCTCAACAGTATTTCCAGGTTGTTGGTACCTTTAAACAGCATGGATGCACTCGTTGAAAAATCTGCTTCATCTCTTCTTGTCATTTTTTTCTGTGCATTGACCATTCCTCTGTTGCAGATAACTTGAAAGTGAGAAGTAACCAGCAATCCTGTCTAGTCTTCTCATCATTTTGTCATTTACAAATGTTCACAATAAAAGACACCTTGAAATAGTCATTTATCATTCCAGTTTGCCCGTGTGCTTGTCTTTTTTTTCGCTCTCAAAACGTAAGATAACCTCTGTAGGGTTGCACCATGCCACGGGATTCAGCCTAGTAACGATGGACTGCCCACGGGGGTGTCTGCATCAGCAGGCACTTAATATGTTGCGATGCCACAGACCCGAGCACGGGGGGTCAGACCCTGCCATGCTTAGCCATCCGTGGCTTAACCCTAACCAGGGAAAAGGGGATCCTGTGGTTTGAGCCGATGCTGATTGGTCGGACTTTTAAAAAAGATCCCTTGGTGGAGGAAACACACCCCTTTGGTCCGGCTTCATTATAACAGCACCCCTGGACTGACCCTGGGAAATAGGTAGTTGCTTTTTTTTCCTGTCCTCCTCTCTAACCTCCATCTTTTTCTACACTTTCAATCTTTCCTGCCTTCTCGTCACTTTTAGTTCTGCTCTTCCCGGCAGCAAGAGTTAACCTTGCATGAAATAACCAACCTTGACTGTGCATACTTGGTTATAGCAAAAACGTACAGTTGGCATACGCTAGACTTGTTTCTTACAAGTCCTGCAGTGGTCCACTTGGGCTCCATGGTGGGTGGCTGGCATTCCTACCGAAATAAGAATAATTTTTTGCCACACTTCTTGATCGCCCGCAGAAGAAGAAGCGCATCATGGAAGTGTTTAAATGTGTGATCAAAAAAACTTATCGGACTACCCCTACCATCTACATGGTGAAACTCTGGGTAATATAGTTACACAGATAGCTCCTTTCCTGGTAGCCGACTGTCTCTCTGAGACCATAGGAGAAGGCTACAAAGCAACTTAACTGCCAAGTGGTGATCTTTTTGAAGTCAGAGACAAACCTTAAAGCATCAAGCAATCGAAGCTTCCAAATTTTAAGGCTTTTTCATAACTGTAAGCCTGTATTGCTCCATAAATCCTGTTTGCAACAGCAGATGCAGCTACGAGAAACGACAAGGGAGGTTCACCATCATACTCCCTCAATGACACGTAAATGCGAGCACTGGCCCGCTGTTCCCAGGCGGAACTTGCAGCGCAGGGCTTCAGGGCAAACGATTCTCAACTGACTATTTGCAAAATAGTGAGTGCTACCTGATGTTTTCTAACCATATACTATCATTCACAGACTGTATTCCTTCCTCTAAGCACACCCCCCTCCCCCTTCCAGGGAAGAAGCACGAGCACAAAGGCTGTACAAAAATTACTGCAAAATTTCCACGTCCTCATAGTTACCCTACACCCTACACTTGCTGGCAGAGTAGAGGCGTGTGCAGGGTTCAGCAGTGGTGAAGGCGAAGCAGCTGAATAGGGACAATACTTCATTCTGCTAGCCTGTGGTCGATTATTTGATTGGAAAATATTTGTGCCGCACATGCACTGCAACATTGCAATGATCAATTCCCGGTCATCGTCAACTTCTGCGACAGCTTCTGTGTCTTCACGGCAACCACATATGGAGCCTTGCGACTTGTCAACGGGGATTCCACCAGTTCCTACTGGAGTGTGTCATTGAATTTCCCCGGATACTTCAGCAGCATCAGACTACAACGTTGCTGCGCGTAACAAACAGGAAAAGTAGATTTTGGCACCCGTGTGTTCCAAGGCGGCTGCCCGCGCGGATGGACGCGCCCCAGCAGGTTCCAGGGAGAAGCAGTTATTTCAGGGAGTGACAGCAGGGACGAAAAAGCTCTAGAAAATAGCTCAAGTTACTACATTGCTACACTGCTTCAACAGCGCTATTTTGTATTTTGAAACTTCAAGGCTGTGCAATAACCCGTTTCAGTTTTCATGTATGCCCAGTATGTGTCTCGCCCCATGCCTCGTCCAGTGAAATTGGCACACGAGCACTGAATAGTCACTGTCAGAATACTGTTAAATATATTCTTGGTTCCGTATGTGCTTTAATTAAGCAAATTTTTTTCAACCACTAGTATAAAACCAATGCGTGGGTGATTATCCATACTTCGCCACAAAAGGCCGTGTGTAGCAACCAGGAAGAGCACGCTGCTGAACCACTCCTCAACATGCATTTTTGCTGCGCTTTTTCTAGATTACATCTTGATGCTTTCTGCAAAAAGTTCCCCTCCGATCAATCCAGTTGTTGGTAACTTCAAAACGTCCTCTTTGAACAGCCGAAACAACAATTAAGCGCACGCAAGGTTTACCGAGCAGGCAAGTAGGAAAAAAAGTCAGTTTTATTTTACCGAAGCAGTCATTGCAATAGCAAATTATTAGACAGCTATACGAAGTACATATAGTGTTTTATCGGCCATATAAACTTGTAAACATTCGCCTACTAACATTAACAAGCATGTACCTGTTATATGTGCGTGCAGGGAAACATGCATGAACGCACATCCCACTATATGACCGCGGACACTCGCTGTCAAAACGTTGGCATGAGGAAGCGCGGCAGCACTGGCGAGCAAATTCACTTTCATGCAGCCTCTCGCTTCAACGCGAACTTATCAGTGAGAGCACAGCGCACACGAAGCTATCAGCCTTCGGCGCACTGAGACTCTGGGTCCCATCGCAGATTGCTTTCAAGACAGCGACAACGCGACCACGCTCAGCCACACCATACGCAGCCGCCGCCGGAGTGGAACACCTCCCCGGTGTGTTGTGCGCAGTGGAAGACGGTGCGCTTCGAAGCTCCCCGCCTTCTTTCCTCGCACGTGCAAGATCAAGCCAGCATCCTCGGCTCACCGTCGCAATCATTCACTCGCGCACACTGCGTATGGAACGTGGCCACGATGTTACCGCACTGGTACTTTATGCGGAACATCACGACGACGACGAAAATGCGCCTGGAGTGTGTAAATAATTGCTATCGCAAGAAAGCTGGCTCTCCTCCCTGTCAAAAAAGTAATTGACTCCAATTGGGAAATTTCTAATTGGTACCAATTGGAAAATTTCCAATCTTAAATTACATAACTGGACTGATTGAACCAACTGGAACGTGGCCATTTGGTTTTTGTTGGAGTGACCAATTGTACCCAATGGGTGCCAATTGGTTGGAATGAGCAATTCACCAATGGGCAATACCAATACACATATATACCCTACAAAGCAAACCTAAACAGGGTTCCAGCTGTCAGAAAAGGTTTGCTATAGCCTTAGTACTGCATGCATATATAGCTATAACTCCTCCAGTTTCAATGGGTTCATAAGCTGAAAGTATGATTTCCCAGTTGCTTACGTTCTAGCTAGTTTATTCCTATTGGTAGTTCAATTAAACTTAGTTGGGAATCTAAGATGGGCTTAGCTGGTTCAAACTGGCAAGTACAATTGGACTCAATTGGTTGCATCCCTGACTCAATCGCAACTAATTGGAGGTAAGGATTTCCCAATGGGCCCAGTTGATTCCAATTGGCAAGTCCAGTCCAACTAAATTGGTTTCACTTTGACTCAGTCGTAACCAGTTGGAACTAGGGATTTTCCGATCGGTTCCAATGGGGTTCAGTTTATTGCAATTGGCAACTCCAATTTGTTTCTCCTCTGACTCAATCGTAACTGGTTGGAAGTAAGGATTTTTTTAATTGGTTCCTATTGGTCCCAGTTGATTCCTATTGGAAAAGTTATTGGAGTCAATTGTTTTTTTTATTTATTTATTTATTTTCTTTTTTGACTGGGTTACCGAGCGTGGAATCGCAAGAGAATTTCAAGTCACTCTGCAGCCACGGTGGAAAACCGAGACTTCAGCCGAACGCGGCGCCGCGTGCGCGGGAGAATGAACTCGAATGAGGCGGAAAACGTGCTCGGGAAGGAGAGTGCCTTCTTCTTTCTGGGGTTTTACGTGACAAAACCACTTCTGATTATGAGGCACGCTGCAGTGGACGGCTCCGCAATAATTTTGACCACCTGGGGTTCGGAGTGGCGCTACTTCTTGATGATCACATCGGCAATTAAGCGCATTGCATGGGCCGTGGCCACACGGAAATGTCTTGCGATTGAAGCCGTTCACGGCTGCTCGTACCGCTCATTGCAACGTAAAACGCTCTAGTTGTTCCTCACCCCGGTGAGAATGAACCATGCTTTTATGTGCTGCTCTGTGCTACACTAAGCACACAGACACACGCACATACACGTGATTACAGCATATATTTACCGTCATCATCATCAGCCTATATTTTATGTCCCCTGCAGGACGAAGGCCTCTCCCTGCGATCTCCAATTACCCCTGTCTTGCGCTAGCGTATTCCAACTTGCGCCTGCAAATTTCCTAACTTCATCATCCCATCTGGTTTTCTGCCGACCTCGACTGCGCTTTCCTTCTCTTCGTATCCGTTCTGTAACCCTAATGGTCCACCGGTTATCCATCCTACGCATTACATGGCCTGCCCAGCTCCATTTCTTCCGCTTAATGTCAACTAGAATATCGGCTATCCCCGTTTGTTCTCTGATCCACAGCGCTGTCTTCCTGTCTCTTAACGTTAGTCCTAAGATTTTTCGTTCCATCGCTCTTTGTGCGGTCCTTAACTTGTTCTCGAGCTTCCTTGTTAACCTCCAAGTTTCTGCCCCATATGTTAGCACCGGTAGAATGCAATGATTGTACACTTTTCTTTTCAACGACAGTGTAAGCTCCCAGTCAGGATTTGGTAATGCCTGCCGTATGCACTCCAACCCAATTTTATTCTTCTGTAAATTTCTTTCTCGTGATCAGGGTCCCCTGTGAGTAATTGACCTAGATAAACGTACTCCTTTACAGACTCTAGAGGCTGACTGGCGATCCTGAATTCTTGTTCCCTTGCCAGGCTATTGAACATTATCTTTGTCTTCTGCATATTCATCTTCAGCCCAATTCTTACACTTTCTCGATTAAGGTCCTCAATCATTTGTTGTTGTTAGGATTCGTTGTTGTTAGGAATCATTGTTGCTGAATAGGACAATGTCATCTGTAAACTGAAGGTTGCTGAGATATTTGCCGTTGATCCTCACTCCTAAGCCTTCCCAGTCTAAGAGCTTGAATACTTCTTCTAAGCATGCAGTGAATAGCATTGGAGAGATTTTGTCTCCTTGCCTGACCCCTTTCTTGATAGGTATCTTTCTACTTTTCTTGTGGAGAACCAAGGTAGCTCTGGAATCCTTGTAGATGTTTGCTAAGATATTCACGTATGCCTCCTGTACTCCTTGATTACGCAATGCCTCTATGACTGCTGGTATCTCTACTGAATCAAATGCCTTTTCATAATCTATGAAAGCCATGTAGAGAGGTTGATTGTACTCCGCAGATTTCTCGATTACCTGATTTATGACACGGATATGATCCATGGTAGAATATCCCTTCCTGAAGCCAGCCTGTTCTCTTGGTTGGCTGAAGTCAAGTGTTGCCCTGATTCTATTGGAAATTATCTTGGTGAATATTTTATACAATACTGAAAGCAAGCTAATGGGTCTATAATTCTTCAGTTCTTTAACGTTTCCCTTCTTATGGATTAGTATAATGTTGGCGTTCTTCCAGCTCTCTGGTACACATGAAGTTGTGAGGCATTGCGTATAAAAGGCCGCAAGCTTTTCAAGCATGATATCTCCTCCATCTTTGATTAAATCTACTGTTATTCCATCTTCTCCAGCAGCTTTTCCCGTGGTCATGTCTTTCAAGGCCCTTCTAACTTCAGCGCTAGTTATAGAAGGAGCCTCTGTATCCGGTTCATCACTATTTTGAATGAATGTAGCTTGGCTGTTTTGGGCACTGTACAGGTCAGTATCGAATTCTTCCGCTGCTTTTACTATGTCATTGAAATGACTGATGATATTACCATGCTTATCTTTCAGTGCATATATCTTGCCTTGTCTTATGCCAAGCTTTCTTCTTACTGATTTAATGCTGCGTCCATATTTTACGGCTTCCTCAATCTTTCCCCCGTTATAATTTCGAATATCCCTTACTTTCTTCTTGTTGATCAGTTTTGACAGTTCAGCGAATTCTATCTGATCTCTTGAGTTGGACATTTTCATCTTCTGTCGTTTCTATTAGGTCCTTTGTTTCTTGGGAGAGCTTACCTACTGGTTGCCTTGGTGTCCTATCTCCCACTTCAATTGCTGCTTCTGAGATCAACCTAGTTATGGTTTCATTCATTACTTCTATGTTGTCTTTATCTTCCTTTTCTAAAGCTGCATATTTGTTTGCAAGCACCAGCCTGCAAACATTTATTTACCGTACGTAGTACATATTGAGAGGAACTCGGGTGTACGTGTAAAATGGGAATTCCTTTTTCTCGGCAACCACTACACCAGATTTGACGAGGTTTGTTGCATTTAAAGAAAAAATTTAAAATCTAGTGACTGTTTCGAATTTTTGATTTAAGTCATGAATTTTTTTGTGAAAATCGGCAAAAATCGCAAATTTTAAGAAATATCAAGTTTACAACTCTGTAACTCAGCAGTAAAAAAGATCACAATTCTGTAAATTGAATCTAATAGTACATCTAAAGCGGACAAAATTGATATGTCACACATTTATGCAAAAAAATTGTAATATGGAAATATATAGGTTTTGCAGAACCCTTGTACACAACATAACGAATTCACCTGACTGATCTAATGCAGGCCATTTAAAGAACCGCGGTATCTGTTCTTGATGCACAGCTATTAATAATTGGTAAACTTCGGGCTTCTATTTTTTTCGAACTTATGAACTTTTGAAAATTTGTTTTAAAAATTCAGGCGCTAAATAAAAATTCTGCTTCAAACAGTCACTATAATTTAACTTTGTCTCTCAAATGCAACAAATTTCATTAAAATCGGTCCAGGGGTTATCTGAGAAACGCGTTTCTGCGTTTTGCATGTATTTGAATGCGCCGCGTCAGAGTTGGGCCCGAGCTAAAGCTTCCTCTTAAAAACGTACTACGAACATAATTGCATACCAACGTTGTTACATACACGAAAATGTTTACGTACATAATACGTACGTACACATAATTAAAAAGCCACTATATATTTATATTATCAAAATGTCCGACATTTATGCCAGTAGTTCTTGCAGGCACTGCAATGACTTCGCTAGCTTAGACCATATGCTTTGGCGTTGCCCCTCGTTACGAGGCACGGAACAAATAAATGAGGGCAAGTGGCTCTCGCTATCAAGAGCACCGATGCCGGGGCGCAACTATGGGCTGTCCAGAGGGCCCACGATGCGGCTGTCGGGCATGGCCTGACTGCCCCAACGCGGGAGCGGCCCACTGCGCGCTGAGTCGCGTACCTCAGGACGTTCATTAAAGTTTTACATCCATCCATCCATCCATCCATAAAAATATCCCGCAAAAAAAGAGAGAGAGAGAGAGTAAAGAAAAACAAGTATACGCAGGAAAACATTGCAGACTGGACGGGGCTCTTTGTGTTCCCGTCCATCTGCGCCTGTTACGAAAACATTGCTTCGAAACCTAAACCTCACCGACTGACATTCACAAAGTGATTGGGCTATAGTGCCTAGAACATACAATTGGGTCATTGCGTCAGGGCCATCGCATGGCCATCGCCATCGGCGCAGTTTTGGTACAGTTAGAGTGAACTGCGTCGCGGTAAAGAGAGGAGACTGATCCTCAGGTCACGTGGTTGAAAAGGTCACGTGACCAAACGGGCTAGGCACCTAGGTATTTCTCTGCATAAAATGTAGGGAACGCCTAGGTACAACTGGTGCCCTTAAATATTCGAAAACGTCCCCAACGTCGCGGTCTTGCCTGGATACGAGCCTGACTTTGGCTTCTGCTCTTTGCAACATGCACGAACGGCTCAGCGCAAGTATGGCGCGAGGAGCATGACGAAAGTTTTCAGACATGAATGGTCCGTCGTTCCGTTCGATTCGCCAGCACGCTGTTGTTGGTTCAGCAAAGTTGGTTCTTTATTCTGTGACACCACTGTGAACCAGATCACGGCAGTGTACAAGTTCACAAATTGTGCATCTTTGTGCGGCGGTGCACAAGCAAAAACGGCGCAAGTTTCGAAATGTCTTCAACGCACGTTTGGTGGCAACGAGTTGTTTAAACAACGAGCAGGTTTTGCGCAACGAGCAGTTTAAATTGCCTTCATGTGTGCGTGGAATTACGCGCGTTGGTGAGCGCCTTCGTATGCCTTCTGTTAATTCACTCTCTCAGCGATGTTTGCTCTCGATGTCTGTGTGGTCTTAATGCACATTTTCCATGTGCACTGTTTGTATGTCATGTAGATTGGCGACAGATGATGTCGCGTGTCTTCGTGTTCGTTGACACAGTGCAACCACGGTTGTGATGTTTATCGGTGTTATCAAAGCTCAAAGAAGCATTTAAATGCGGTCTCGTCAACCGCGCGTGACTCCCAGTGAAATATGTATACGTAAGATAATCACAGCTACGCATGTGAACCCATATGTTCCAGCTTTTCACACGTTATCACATGAATTATACCGGCTTCACACGGCAACTTTCGAACACGATCGAGCTCGATAATTTTTTACATAAATACTCTGAACACCGCAGTTTTATTACACGCAAGTTTTATCACACGCTCATACCACTGTGCTTGTGGTTGGTGTTTTGTATGTCGCAATTGGAATTACATTGAGGCGTTTTGTGCCCACACTGCTTAATTAAATGGTAACCCACATTGCTCTGTATAGGCCATCACCAAATTATATACGATGCTTTATGGAGAGGTGCAAGCATTTATTGAATTAAAAGAAACATTTTATTGAGGCTAGTACTTCAGATATGTGGTGAATTTTTATAGGAAATTCCGGCTATCATTGTCATAGGATACTTGGGAGTCAATAAACTTCACTTCTGACCAATGTTTATGAATTACATATAACATTTAATGGTTTGCCTGACATTTGTTGCAGAAAGTGTCTGCTGTATTTGCTTTATAACCTTGACCTCCCGAGTGTGGCTGCTGGCAATAATGGACACACAGAACTCTGTGCACCTTTTTTAAATTTGGTATGCTGTTTCATCAGCTTTCTACCGCATGTGGAAGCACTTCTTCCCGCATGTCCTTTCATTC
Organism: Dermacentor silvarum; assembly: GCF_013339745.2. Classification (NCBI taxonomy): domain Eukaryota; kingdom Metazoa; phylum Arthropoda; class Arachnida; order Ixodida; family Ixodidae; genus Dermacentor; species Dermacentor silvarum. Next base: position 42,107,176 of record NC_051163.1, read on the forward strand.
TCATAGTAAAAATACTGAAAAGGCATCATGTCAAATTGTCTCAAAGCTATAAGCACGCCACTTCCTCCTTTGACTATGCCAGATATTACTGGTGCATTCGTGCAAACATGTTCAGAGAACTCCTCAACTGCTACTTTGCTCTACTACACTCTGCTGGCAGGTGTACTAGGGTACGATTTGTTTGCTGCTGTTTTGTTGTTCTGTTGCAGTCAAAAATAGTTAAATTTTTGCTGTTGGGTTACATGGAATAGTTTAGATATCACAGCTCCAATGGTTGGTACAAACATGGGCCATCCATGACCCATCAAGCACTTTGCATACATATTCACACAGTCTGCAGACATATTCACACAGTCACACAACGAATATCCACATAATTTCTGCTCAGCTACAGCTTCTTCAAGCCATTTGTAATCAAATGTAACAGGAATATTTTTGTCTGCATTTATATTTCACAATGCTGTTGCTTCTGCACTATAACAATTGCCAGCATGTTCAGTTCTGTACAGGGAGAGTACCTACATCACAGTGGTTGTGTTAAGGAAGACCCTGTACGTTTGATTAGGCACTTTATGGTGAGAAAAAAGACTACTTTAAGAAGTATTAATAATATTTGAGTGTCTATTTTAAAAGATTAAGTCGACTAGCTGAATAATTTTTCATGACTTTATTGAAATCAATTTAGGGATGGTTGCCTACAAGTCATATCCTTTTTTTTTCATTTTTCGCATGTTCAAACAGGAAAATTACAGTTGGCCCCGTCATCATTAAGAAAAATTATGCACTATTACATGGTAGTATGGTTTATGTGAGGGTTGTGACTTGGACTAGTTGGCTCAAGGTGCGAAAGTAGGGTAACAGCGCAAAATTGATGGAACACAAGATGAAGAAAGGACGAACATGGCAAAGATGGTTTATGTGCTTGATAAACATGTATTTATGTCTTTTGTTGGGAGATGTGGTACTTCCGTTCTAAAAAAGTAAACTACTTGAATTTAAGGTTATAAGGGCCGCATGAGATTACAGGTGTGATGCTGGCTGCAGCAGTCGCACTACTGAAGGGCTGAGTGTTAAAGTACTTATGTTCCATGATTTGTGTCCGCATTAAGAAACCCAAGTGTTCTAAATTAATCAGATGCCCTCCCCACTACAGCCATATTTTCCGACAAGAATTGCTAGACGGAACTGTAGTGCTGCGATCATTCAGCTGCCATGAGAACATTGGGCAGTACATGTATTTGTCCAGTGTTTGTGCTTGTGGCTTTAAATATTCTTGTGGTGTTGCTTATTGCACTTTCTAAATGTCCATGCAATCATACTAGTTTACTAAACACAGCCAGCTAATACATCTTTGTTCAAATGCATAACCATTGTGAATTGTATTTATAAAGCAATGTTTTGTTGAGTATGATAAGCTTGTCAAGTCACAAAGCCATTTGAAGTCGGAAGGACAAAGTTTATGCAAATCTATGTACTACCAGTCGTTACACTATCATTCCCATTCTGACTGAACTGTCATACTTGCAGCTTCCAGAGACAATAATGTCAGAGTTCTCTCGAGACATTTCTGTAGGAAACTTAATGACTACAGTGCCCCTCGTAACCCCTGTGTTAAATTGAAATGATTAGCTCCATAATTTCTTTTTTGAGCTTAAGAGGTTTCGAAGTAGCTGAGTGGACTCTGTGTGAAGTAATGTGCATGTCGAAAAAAAGAAAAACAAGAAGTAATCAAATTGTATACAAGATGAGTAGCATGCACACCACAGTTGTTATTCAGAGGTGCACCAGCATTCAGGATTCTGTGTTATAATGTAGCTTGCACTATTTGGTTTATATGATTTAGGGGCCTCATAATAATATCTTCAGAAATTAGTTTTTCAATAGTTTTCACAAATCTGGCCACGGCGGCCGCATTTCGATGAAGGTGAAGTGAAAAGACACCAGTGTACTTAGATTTAGGTGCACGTTCAAGAATCCCAGGTGATCAAAATTAAGCCGGAGTAACCCACTACGGCGTGCCTCATAATCATATTGTGGTTTTGGCACATTAAATCCCATAATTTCTTTTTCACACATTCATTGATTACAGTCTAAATTATTTTTGACCATGCTAGCAATATTAAGCCAATCTTACAGCATTTTCTCAGTGGATGTAGTTGAAAATTACTTTGCTGAACAGATGAACTGAAGTAGCAGTTATTGTATAGTAGGTGAATCACAGCGCATGAGACAAGGAATAACTGCAGGAATTAGATACACAGGGCACAGACTTCAAACTTATTTATTGGCATGAACACGCATCCTTATAAACATATTTTGTGCACGGAACACTAGACAGTGCTCGTCTAGTGTTTCGTGTTTTCTTTGTCCCTGTCTTCCTTGCACTGTATTCCTCAACTAACTGTGAACCAACTCGCTCAAATCAAAGTCCTGCTTCATCTCTTGAGCTCTATGCCTCGGAGAGCTGAGGTGCAGAGGGCAAATGCACTCTGGTTTTGCGGGTGGAGCTTCTGTGTAATTATTAGGTTGTCACTGAGTGTACGGTGTGTGTTCAAAAAGAAACCCAACTTTTCCTATAACATCTTTATTGCTTATAGTACAACATCTTATCTCCTTTACGGTAGTCCCTTCTACCGGCAATACACTGTTCCCATCATTTCTTCCATTTTTGGAAAGCCACCTGGCATGCACTTCCTGGGATGGCGCGCAGGTCTGTTGTCGCATTGTCCTGAATCTCCTCTATGGTTTTGAAACGATGTCCTTTCAATGTGGTTTTAAGCTTGAGAAACAGGAAAACGTCTGCTAGGGCTGGTCCGGAGAATACGGTGGATGGGGCACAATAAAAGTGTAATGTTTTGCTAGATAGCTGTGAACAAGGAGCGACGCGTGAGCCGGTGCATTGTCATGACGCAACATCCAAGTCTGGTTTTCCCACAATCCAGGCCCCTTACTGCACACAAGATCCCTCAAACGTGCTAGAATTTCCTGGAAGACTTCTTTGTTTACCATCTGACTGTGTGGTACAATTTCCTGATGGACGATGCCATTGCAGTCAAAAAACACAACCAACATCACCTTGATCATTGACCATGCTTGTTTGGACGAGGAGAGCCTTTGCCACCCACTGCAATGACTGCACCTTCATTTCAATATCACAGCCATAAACCCACGTATTATCACCTATTATGATTTTGTTAAGGAAGTTTTCATTGGCAGTGGCAAGCAGTTCCTGGCTGATTTCAACCCGGGTTTGTTTCTGATCGGCAGTCAGCAAACACAGCATGAATTTTGCACTAACATAACGCATCTCCAGTTTGTCACTCAAAACTTGATGGTAAAATTGTCCGCTGATGCCCACTTCGTCAGAAACTTCTTGAACAGTTAAACGACAGTTTCCACAAATCATAGCACGAACTCTCTTGACATGGTCATCATCTGTTGATGTGGAAGGTCGTACACACTTGAAATCGTCACCCATCAACATTCTGCCGTGTTCAAAACACTTAAACCACTCATTGCACTATGTGCGACTCGTACAGTCCTCGTTTGCTTGGCTAAGCAATTGAAATCTCTCTGTGAAAGGTTTTCAAACTTTTGTAGCAAAATTTCGCACACAAATGTTCTTCAAGCTCTTTCATTGTCACTTTGGCACTAATCCGACGAACAGCTTGCGCACGTGCTCACTTACTACAGCTACAGCTGTAGTAGCTACAGCTGCAGCGGCTGTAGCTCACCAACTAACGGTCAGAGTTCAATACGTGGTAAATGGCAGCTTGTTGTCTAAACCTGCCGCTACGTGTGCTCAGTAGCCGCAGCACGCTCCCTCTGGCGGTGGGCGCGCTATTTCAAAAGTTCCATTTCTTTTTGAACACGCCTCGTATAGTCGCCTGCAGTTTCTTTGTGATCATTGTTACAATCTTTTTCCATCTTACATAGCCCCACATTTTACAGTATTTTACTGAGTAGACAAATTGGCGTGATTTGTTCTCTTTGGGTCGCAGACCTCACTGTGGCCCTTCTAACTTCTAAAAAAATTCAAGCATTCGAGTTATTGTTCCATATTCAATGGAAGTGTCTTAGATCTTGAGCGTGAAGTACTCCACTACGAAGCACATATTTACTGACGGCTCCTTTACGCAAAGTAGCTCTTCCTGTGGTATTTTCGTTCCTTCCACAGGTCAGACATTTTCATGGTGTTTAGAGCGATTAACATCATCAACATTGTTTGAGCTCTGAGCTGTACGCGATGAAACAGGCGCTAAAATACATACTGCGGCAGCTTCAACAACAATCATGCAATTACATTTTGGTCCAGGACATAGCATACCTACACCACTTGGAATCTAACGCTGGACATGTGATAGCATTTCAGTGGCTTCCAGGACATTGCAGTATAACAGGTAATAAAAAAGTGGATGAGGCAGCCCGCAAAGGACATGATCACATAATATCTATAAAAGTGTTTTTTCACTTAAAGTGAGGCTTCAACTATGACGAAGCGCTATGTGCTCAATGAACGGTGTAGAAGATGGTCGTCACATTCAGGCAATTGAAAGTTTCTGTTCAAAATCGACCCAGAACTGCAATCAAGACTTTCAAAATGTCTACCACAGCATTTTGAGACCCTCTATCACCAGCTTTCGCTGAACGTTGCACACGTGAACAATCCTCTTTTTCACATTGGCCAGACCACAAATCCATGTGACAACTGCGACTCCATGGAATCTCTAGAGGCCATCTTGCTTGAGTGCCCAGCTTACAGAGACGAGCTACGTTGATATAAAATGAACATGTAAAAGCTTGAGCAAGGCTCCTTGACATTGACATTGATGCTGAGTCCCTGGCCTTGCCCATCAAAACAGCGCAAAGCCCTAAAGTTTTTATGTATTGAGTCAATTGGTTTGTTGTCTAAACTATGACTCACACATCGTCTCAATCAAGACTGTGATTTTATTTTATTTTGCATTTACCATCTACCTTAATCGCATCGGATACTTACTGCTGATAACATCGCAAGACCTGCATTTTTTTCTCCTTTTTCTTTTGCCCACTTTCTTCTAGCACCTTTCTCCTTCGTCCCATTCCCTGTAGAGTAGCATACAGGTGTAAATACTCTGGCTAAATACTTTAACTGCTTTTTCAATAAAGAGCTTTCTCACTCTCTCCCTCTTTTGAGTTTGAATTCATTCGAAAAGGGCCGCATTTTACAGACTTCCATTTTTTGTAAGTTTCATCTTGGTTTCACTGACTAAAATGCGTAGTGATTTGAAAGTACTTTCTTTTTTTAATTATATTGGAATACTCGAGAACAATCTTTAGGTCAATCCTTGTATTTAGCGTCCGTGTGTGTGTCCAGAACGCACGCGTACGCGTGTTAGCTGCAAATCCATGCTGTAAGTGCGTGCGGGAGAGCGAATAATCTCATTTGTCTTTATTTATTAACAAGCCTGAAAACATTATGCTGCGTTTTTATTACGGTTTCAGTTTCTGCCTTGATGATGATGGTGGCGTTGCGAAGCGCCACCTACATTGGTGAAGAAAAAAAACATGGCGGTTGTTTACATTCATTCAAATATGATATGAATAGGCACGAGCTCATGCTACGCGGTAATTTGAAGATCGAATCTGATTTACTCTTTTCTGCAAGCAGTTGCAGAAAAGTGCGGCGTGTGCACTTTCTGCAAAGCGCACACGCCGCAGCGAAAATTGTGTACCTGACTCTCGTCTCTCTGTTAACGTGAGTAAACTAAATGCTGCGTTCTGCGCTTTAACCTCGCGATACGATCATTTGTAACCGTTCTTTTAGGACTGGTTGGTAAATAAATAGTATTCAAAAGAGTGTGTAATAGTCGAACTGTCCCGCGAACAATCGAGCCACCTGTTTTGGCCAGTCTTGTTCTTTCCTTACGACGATTTATGTCTTCGAAGACGCGAACACCGGGAGAGTTGACAACGATTTAGCGAACGTGCCGTGAAAATTTATGCCTACTGATGCAAATGCCCTGCAATACAAGTTGAAGCGTTCGAGCTTCGCAGCGCGGCAGTTTTTGAGGTTTGCGTATTTGATTATGCAGTCATTTCATCGAGGCGAATGAGTAGACGTTTTTGTGTGTTGGCTTAGTGCATGTACTCAAACATACATATGCTCTTGTGCACTGGATCTCTAAATCAACATATACATTTGCTCTATTTTGCAATAAATCTGGGTGTTTTTATGAATTACTGTTAGCTTTGTGTGACGATTTGCGGAGCTATTTTTAATACTTCCATTTTAATGTTTATTGTTAACGTGGCCATAGAGCATTCAGTATTTTTCAGTATTTCTTTAACGTGTAGCTTGTAGTTCAATAAATTCTGGTGCAAACTAAACGCGTTTCGTAGCGATGTTGCCCTTACAAGAGTGCAATCACACTGGGAAAACTGTGCCTGACAGTACAAATCTGCATAGATGACATTAAAGAACAGGAAATTTTGTTCCTTGAGCTCATGAAATTTGTCTAATGTATGAGGGCGAGCTCTTGCTATGTGCCGGGATGGTTAACGTCACAGCCACTTTTTATCATCATTTAATGACAGAGAATGAAAGGGATGAAATAATGTTGCAGTTTCCAAACTGTGCAATTCCTGCACTGGGTTCTTAGATAAACCTTTCCAGCTCTCGCAACGTCCCATGCAGGACACGGAAAAGTCGCATAGCATGGTAGCATGTTCACGTTGTGCATAATCACATTGCCACTGTGAATCGGTGGTGAAGCACAGTCTAGCTGGTGGTGCACAAACCCTTGAGAAATCATCTCATGGTTTATAAGACCCCCATTTTTGTTATGTAGTTGAAAAGCTTATCAAAGATGCCCATAGCATTTCCTTCATAGCTTGTAGAATTCTTTAACGGAATTTTTAGAACTGCGAGCTCATTTGATACCAGTATACGGGCATCTGTACTACTGTCAATTGATAGTGATAGCACATCACAAAAAATTGAACTTGAAACAAGTCCAGCTTTAGTAGCAAAAATGGTTAAGCTATGCATTTAAAACGTTTTTGGGTGTGTGCAAATTGTGCAGCGCTTCTCCGAAACTTCTAATTAAAGTATGGGCATGATGCTTTCTTGTTTTTTCTTTGAAGCAATGTTTTTTGTCTTTTAAACTTTGCTTGTACTGGCTGCTGTCTTGCCAAGCAGACATAAGCCTATTATCAGCTACCACAATACCCACTATACTCCATTTCATATTTAGCATGTAACACTCTAGAAGCTGTGCAGGTTTGGTCATCAAGAAGTATCACTCCGTTTCATGGTGAAATGGTTTAAAGATGCAGCTGTGAATTAAAAGACTATACGTTTGACTACTTGCCTCAACGATCCCAGATGAACCCACGCAGTGCCAGCTCCTGCATTTCCTGTGCTTCACTAAGTTCAGTTAAAAATCTTTGAAATATATAAAATTCTGCTAGGAAGTGCATTTACCTTACAAAAATATAAGACAGCAATGCCTTAAACATTAATTACGATAAACACTTCAGTGACGTCATCACAAAAAGTTTCTAATATCATGCATTTCTAATAATAATAGTTGGCATTCAATATTAGAGAAGTACAACATATTACGTTAGATGGCAGCCTGCAGAGCAAGAAAGCAATTTTTAACAGCATCTTGTGCACCATGCGGCATCCCAGAGCCCGAGGGATGTTGTACAGATGCACATCTCTGGCGTCGTTGCACACAAACGTCTCCCACGAGCAGATGATAGTATTGACGAGAGCAATTTCAGCTTGGTGCACAACTGTAGATGAGTAACACAAAACCAAGACACGGATGGAAGCGGCAAGACACACAAGTGCTAACATTCAACAAATGTTTATTTGAAGCATGACACAATGTATATAGCATGAATTCAAAGCAAGTGCACGTGTCACACAGCCATAACTTCAAAAATCAGCTCGAAGAAACTCGAGTTCGTTTCCTAATATTTCTACAGATGGCAAGCTTAAGCATTGTGTGCCAACCTGTCAATCACTTTGGCCACAATTGTCAGATTTACTAATTTTTGTTCATTCTGGGATGTTTCGTCTCGTAGCAGAAGGACAGTCTTCTTCCTACTCATTACAGAATGTGCGGATATCATCCACCATTTCAAGAACCTGGCGTAACATCAAAGGAAAAAACAGCTAGTTAATTATTGTGGCCAAGATGATTGACAGGCCGGGCACAGAATGCACGAGCACCTATGACGTTTTACTAAGCTCGAGGGTGCAGTATATCGAATCCTAGTCGCGGTGCCCGCATTCCGATGGGGTGAAATGCAAAAACGCCCGTGTGCCGTGCATTGAGTGCATGTGAAATAACACCAGGTGGTCAAAATTAACCCGCAGTTTGCCACTACAGTGTGCCTCATAATCAAATATAAATTTTGGCACGTAAAACCCCAGAATTTAATAAAAAATTATGCGTAAGCTTGCCATCTGTAGGATATTAGGAAAAGAATCTGTATTTCCTTGGGTCAATTCTAGATCATTTTTGGAAGTCATAGCCGTGTGACATGCACATTTACTTTGAATTCGTGTTCAAGTATGTTCTGTCATGCGTCAAATAAATGTGTTGAATGTTAGCACGTGTGTCTCTCCTCTGTCCATGGCTTGGTTTTGTATGCTATTCTTCTAGAGACAATTGTGGCAAGCATGCATGCCCACGTTGACATCGTCATGTGCTGTGTTGAGAGCAGTAACCGAATGCTGCAGTATGGACTTGTATTCACTACAATGGATCCGTGTAACTGCAATTTTCGCACTGTCAGGTCAATTTTCGCACTGTAGGGTCAGGCCCCGAGTCAGTTGCTGTCTACCATATGAAAGCATGCCATTTTGAGCCGTTTGTGAGATTGAAGCACCCAGTGACCCAGTCTTGACACATGTCAACTGCAAGGCTGTGCATCTTGTTGCCATCGTGCAAACATTCTCAACTCGGATCTCGAAGAAACTGATGTAGCTACCTCTGTTGCGCACAATTGTAAGCTGAAGCTTTCTTTGCCCACGTGCCAGAGATTTGGCAGGCTGTCGTGCATCTCACCGAGTAAAATGACCAGATTTCAGATACAAAAAGTGGTGACTTGGTAGGCTTGGAAGGCTAAAACGGAAGCAATCCTATGCTTTGTCCTTGGCCAATAACCAAGTGAACACTTAAGATCTGGCGAATGCACCAGGCGCAGATTCAAAAACATTTGTTTAGAGCCGCACGTTATTGAGATTCTTATATGAAATAGCTGAATGAAAACTTAAGTATGCCCTTGGATGAGCCATTATCATTGCTGTACTTATAAGGCCTCAAATTTTTGTGATCACTTCGCACCTGATTGAATAACAGTTATGGGATATTAAAACACTTCAGCCTGAAACACAGTTTTTTTTTTCATTTATGACAAACAGTCTGGCATTTAAGGTTCTGCATGAAGGAAGCCATTGTAGTTCTTGTTCTCAAGAAAATAAATTAAAGGATTCATCCATTTGGCTGCTAGCTACAGGCCTGTTGTGCTTATGCTGTGCTGTTGTGCTGTTGTGCTGTGCAGTCTTTGGGAAAATGGGAAATCGTCATCTCCTACACTTGCTTTAAAGCAACAAGCTACTTGATTCGTATTAATGCAGGAGGGCAGGTCGAAAGTGCATTTGTGTTGGAGTTCATGTCTGCGCTTGCTTAAATCATTTGGCATCCTGAGCCACCTCGGTTTGCATTATATCCGGTAATGGTCTGCACTCTACCAGGGACGGCAATTGTCTAAGACAGCATCTGACACACACTCTGTGGGACATAACTAGTAGCCCAAGTTGTATAATCGGCAAGGCAGTTGCAATCAGAAGCCAAAAATTGTGTGGAAGAGCCAAAGAAAGCTTCCCTTTAAAAATTTTGCTGACAGCTCTTTAAATCTCCAGTGGAATGTCACTTACTTGACAGCCACACCACAATAAACCGCACATCAACACCAATGCAATTGCAAGACAGGCATGTGGTTTGCTTTGGCATTTGCCTATTCTGGGCTTTCTTGAAAACAGTCAAATGAAAGGCTGTGTGAAAGTGTTATAAATTACTCCAGTGCAGGTTTTTTAAAACTATTATTGCTCATTAGAGAAACACATATTAATGCCTTCTGCGTATTGCTGCTAGCAATCTCAAGTTGGTGTTACCATACTGACAGCTCCAATTTTTTTAAAGACTTGCTGAATATTTGCTGGAACATGCTGCATATTGTTGCATCTTAATATTTGGAAGTGCAAAGGTGCTGCGCATTTTAAGCTACTCACCTTGCTCCGTTGTAGTATTCATCACAGTAACGTACGTTAATTTGTCCTAATGCAAAGCTTTGCATGGTACAGGTGCAAATGCATGTCGTTTAAAGGGGATAAGCTATTACTGATCTCAACACCTTCTTGCCTTACTTTAAATTACAGTTCCGGTCATTTCTTTCTTTCTGCGAAGAGTCGGTACTAACACATGCCAGGGCATTTGTGTGCAGATATTCAGGTATGTATTGGCAAAAGTAAATGGGTTTTGAATTAAAAAACAATATTCTCGCACCAATGACTGGCCTCTAGAACATTGAACGTCTTGTATCATGGTCTGTAAAATAAGCCTGGTTTCCACTCCTCACCACAGAAAGTGTTCTTGTTTTGTACCTATGAAACTTTTTCAACATTTCTTTTGCCCGTACTGTTTCATATTTTGTGGCAGCTCACCGAAATGCACTGATGTTTTAAAGTAGCTTTAAAAATTAGTTTTTTTACACCTACCATTTTAATATTTTGTAAAATTGCAGGCCTGTGAAACTAAATGGCACTTAGTATGTGCAGTGATGCGATCTTTGTTCAATGCAAAGTGTGGTTTCTTGTGGTGAAATGACCTCACTTGGTGTTATTGTTCCTTAATTGAGGTTTGTGGATATTAGCAATGTAGATAAGAAGCACAATCTCACTGGTTGTTCCCATGTTGTTAAGCGTAGCTTTCTTGTACAGTAGACAGCGATAACAGTAGGCAATCAGTATTGGTAGACAATGTTTATTATAGTTACTAGCATTAAGACATTGGTGTTCTTGTAGCATGATGACAATCTGCTGAAGTGGTCCAGGGCAGCCAATGATGGAATGTGCACCTGTAAGATCATTGCAAAGTGCAGCATCATGGTTGTGGATTGACTCAGAAATTTTTCTCATGCACACATGCTGCAAGAAAATGCCTCTTGCAATCTTTTGGTGCTAATTTTAGTTTGGATGCAAAGCAAGCAAACTGCATCTCAAGTTTCCAACCATATCATTATCACATTTCTTTTGCCCTGGTATCTCCATATTTAAACAGCAGGCGAATTTACCAAGGAAAACACTCACAGGCTGTGCAGTGACAGCCAGAAGTCTACAATACATCCACATTACGTACATGTACAGTGGACTCTGTTATGGTGAAATTAAAGGAGCAACAAAGCTGCACAGTTTTGTTGTGTGCACCTGCAGAAGTCATAGTCTTACATGAAGAAGGAATACACAGCCTGTAATTGCTTATTGATAACTGTAATGTGCACACTCAGTGCGACCTAATTCAGTTGTCAGGATAAAACACTTTGCAAACTTGCTCAAAATACTTCAGAGGACTTGTACAGACAATACAGTAGTAAACTGCTATTGTGTGTCATTGGTGATGCCTCAGAATCAGCACACTTGCTGTCATCATCAGCAGCAGCACCTTGTAGTAGTGCCTCAAGGAATTCAGCAGTTGCTTTCTCCACTGTTCCAACAAGTTCACTCTTGCTTACCCTTAAATGTTACATTTTTCTGAACTCTTAAAAGCACACAGGGGCCATTCGGACAACTGTAATCACTTCATGTTCCCACTGTGTAGAGCTTTTTGTTCATGTTGGTTAAGTTTGGTCTAATGAAAAACAAGTGCAAGCCATCAAAGCCAGCTTGCATTCAGTGTCTTGTTTGTATTGTGTAAGGAATATGGCTAACCAAATCCATTCAGCTTAGTAGAAGCCCACTGCACATCTACCAGCAGCATGCCCCATCCAAATGGACATCACGTCTGCATGTAATGTCAATTTACACTGTACACAGACACACACACACTTACAAGCAGCACGTGTGACCAGCTCAGAGGTGCCTCTCGCGCTCTAACGCACCCACCATCCAATTGGACATCACGTCTGCATGTAATGTCTATTTACACTGTAGACACATACTTGCACAAGCAGCACATGTGACAAGCTCAGAGATACCTCTCACGCTCTAACAGACCACCATCCAATCCACAGTCGCACTGCTGCACATAATATTGTGCATCCATTTGCAACACCACACTGCACACAACTAGCCTAGAAATGCTTCTCATGCCACACTGATAATACTTAACTATGCCATAGTGCAGGCAAAGTGGTTTTTCAATATCTGCCAAACATATATACTTGAGGCATAGATTATACAACGCGACGTCTTCAATTTTGCTGTCGTTGTCAAGCGCGTCGTCTGCTAGCGAGCGCGCGTTCGCTACGCGGACGCTGGCGGACGCCCAGTTTTTCTCGCACATCCTCTGTGCAGTACATTTTTTTAATTGTTTAGTTGCTTCGGTGCGCCCATGACTCTTTACGCCGGTGCCAAATGTAGTTTTAGCCAGGTGAACTGCTTTTTTTACCACTGTCCTCTAAAGGTAACTGGTATCTCCGCACCATGAAGGCTACGTAAGAAAATTTTATTATTGGTATCGTGTCATTTTACACGCGCTTCTTCTTGGTGGATATTGATCAGCGACAACGATCGAAGAAAACAATATCAGAGCGAAATAAACCAGGTTTATTAACTGCGTGGCGCCAAGAATGACCAATGTATTTCTAGGTAATTAAATCAAAGGGTACATAGACATGTATATTCACGATATATATATGTAAGGAAAAAAATTACAAATATTATAAATGCAATAATTTAAAAAGTGAGAACTCCCGACCGGAAGAAGCGCACGTGTTTGCAGTAACAAACACACTTATTAGTGAATACTGGAAATAAAACTCTCATTCGCAGCAATAATATTCATAGCATGCCTTGCTTATGGCAACCGTACTCTGCCTGTCTAAACAAAAATAGCATTTTCCCTAGCTTTCCACAAAACAACTAAATTACTACTAAGCTTACTTTGCTGGACTGCAGTAATGATGGTCATTCCCAGTATGAATAAATAAGGTTTTGCTGCTCCCCATTTCCCCACCTAAAAGATCCCGCTTTATTGCTTCTTTCTCCAGCATAGTTGGCCAATGACCTAGCGCCATTTTAGATTTGCTCTTTTTGGGTGCTGCATACCTCCGCTGTTTCTGAAGGTTTTTGTTTGCAGGCACCAATCTAAGCTTTCCTGCAGGCTCTCTCACGTCTGCAAGCTTGTGCTTTTTAACTAACTTTGTTAAGTCATGTTCTATAGAATCCATTTTCTCGCAACTTGTTTCAGGAAGGTTTTTCAATATCTGTTGAAAAGCAGCCTCAGCTTGCACTTTGAACTTTTCAATTCTTTTTTTTCTGTTTTTTCTTCTTTCAAACATTGCTTTGTGCTCTGCATGATACCTTGAGCACTGGCCATTAAGCAGCTGGGATCAATGACACAAAAGCTTTGACTACCATTATCAAAAGAGAGACCAGAGCAACTGGTTTCATGGCTCAGCAACTTGCTTGACTGCAGCACCATCAAAGCAACAGCATGAATGTGCTTGCACATGTGCACATATGTTACATGGTCAAGACACGTACATGTGTACATGTTATGGTAAGCCTCGCAGTGCTTACAATGGAGCTCACAACCTGTGCAAGTCCTGTCAGTCTTTTTCACGATGTGATGAAAGTTAACTATGCTCCGAGATTTTACCTGTCATACGCCATCTCCCACTCTGTCAATATCGGATGTCTGAATATCAACGCCTGCTTTGTGCTTTTTGAAGATAGCAGATTTGCGATGGTCGACTTTGCCTTTTATAAGTGCAACAGCCCTGTTGAAAAGTTTGTCAGCTGTCAAGGTAAAAAGTACATAGATTAGCTTGTCCAGCCGCACATTTACTTGGCCACCAAAGTACGAGTACTTCAGAGTCTTGTGCATTTATTCAATGTGATTGTTTGTTGTTAAGCCTACCTGCTTCCACTGAAGTACTCTCTTAGCATAAGTTTTCTCAAAGTATTTAGTAAAGCTTTCCAGATCCTCTAGATCTTTGGAAGCAAGGTTATTCTGTGTGTGCAACTTGGAAGGTAGGTTAAGAAATTCTTTTACTTTCTCATCTATTTCTGTTTCATCTGCATTGATTAGTGCGTGCAAGGTTTCTCTTGTGACACTCCTGTACTTGATGCTACTTATCATATTGAGGTGTGTGTTCCAGCTGCGCATCACATGCCAGATACACAACCACCGATTCTTCAAGGGACCCATCACTTGCTCCCATGTGTTGCCATAAACAGGGGCATCATCGGACATGAATGCTTTACACTCTATCACGCCTACCTTTCCCTTGATGGCCTCAAAAAACCTCACCATCGTTTCCGTGTTAACTCTCTTAGAAATCAAGTAGGCACATGGAATACCAGAGCCATCTTCCGAGATGGTTAGCAATGTTGTCAGCTGAAACTTGTACCTATTTGTGCCATGCGTAGAGTCAATACACAATTTCTCTATTCCTAGCTTACAAAGTAGTTCTCTCTGTGGGAAGGTCATCAAGGCAACCTCAAAGTTGCCTTCAGAACTGCTCGGATCACCCTCTTTCCTGTAATACAAAAGAGGCGAGTTACTGCCTGCCTTACTTGGCTCATTTTCTGGGCTCATCAGCTCATTTCCTGTGTTTAAATCCTTATCTTCCATTTCTTTAACCCATAACTGCACACCCGTAAAATCGTCAGGATGTCGCCGCTCTGCTTTGTCAATATTATAGTGAGCTGCCTGGAATGTTGAGCTGGCTGCGTCAACGCTCAACATTCCAGCGTAGAATTTCACTTCTCTTCTGTCGTCGTAACGGGGAGGCCGCGTTTACTGAGGTATGAGCCATTGCTTAAGGAGGTCTGAGCCATTGATTGTCTTACGTAACGGACACATTTAATTTTGAAGCAATTAATTTCGACGAATCGCAAGCGTCAATGGCGGGCGAATGCTGCTATACCACGCCGCCGAGCAAACTCGAGACATCGAACGCAAGCGACAACGCTGGACGGTGGGCATACCGTCAATGGCGTCGTCTCTCTGTCGCAGCCGAATGTGTGTGTAACCTCATAATTGAGAAATACTTTAATGAACCCTCGGGATTAACCCAGTGATAAACACCGGGGTCGCACGTTTCAGCTTCGCTTCTTCACGGAGTGGAAGGGCCGACGAATTTTTTTTAACTATACAAGTCCCGGGTTCGAGTCCCGGACCAGGGCGAATTTTTCCTCAGCTGCGAGGCTTTCTTTCGAGGAACCCGGTTGGGTTTCCATTGTAGCAAATTGCTACATTTGGGTGGATGTCTCAGTTTTCCTTTAAACTTTCTTTATGAATCGCTTGCCGCCGATTTTATTGCGATAGCAATTATATGGACACTCCAAAGCAGATTTCAGCCGTCGCCGTCGCCGTGAGGTTCCGTATGATGTCAACGGCGATGAATTCGTCGCCGCGCTCCGGACGCTGTATGTGCGAGTGAAAGGACGCGAGAGACGCGCGCTTTCACGGGGAGCGAACGCAATGTCGGAGAGCAAACCCGCGTTCTGCGCCGTGCTCCCTGAAGGGCTGCAGAATTAAGCGTCTCTTTCCTCCTTCCCATATATAGAGAGCAAACGCAGCTTTTTTCCGTCGCGCGAAAGGCTGTGGGGGGACGGGAGGGAGGGAGGGGAGGCGACGTTTAGCTGCGGCACGGCCACGAAATGCGTATTTATATAAAAAATATCGCAGTTTCGCCCGAAAGGCGAAGCATCAATTGCGATAGCAAATTAGTAGAAAGCTATACGGAGTAAGGATAATGGTTTTATCAGCTGTATAAACTTGGACATGCAGCAGCAACGCACAGAACTGTTGTCGACGCTGTCGGTGTTTTGCCCGCGTTCGCACCAAACGCGCGCGGCGTTGGTGACTGTTGCCGGTGCCTCTGGGGGCGGCTCGGAGGTTTTCGACAAGATCAGAATGGGACGCTCATCGAGCAGCGTCGGAAATCTTACCCACCTTTTCACCTCACAACATGTTTATATAAATACGCATTTGGTGCCGCAGCTAAACGTCGCCTACCCTCCCTCCCTCCCGCCCCCCACCCCCGGCCTTTCGCTCGATAGAAGAAGGCGCGTTTGCTCTCTATATATGGTGATTGTAAAGGAGAAAAGAGACGCCTACTTCTGCAGCCCTTAAGCGAGCACGGCGCAGAACGCGCGTTTGTTCTCCGCCGTGCGTTCACTCCCCGTGAAAGACGCGCCCCTCGCGCCCTTTCACTCGCACATACAGCGTTCGGCGCGCGGCGACGATTTCATCTCCAAATGACGTCATACGGAACCTCACGGCGACGGCGACGGCGACGCCGACGGCGACGGCGACGCCGACGGCAGAAATCTGCTTTTGAGTGTCCATATAATTGCTATCGCAATAAAAACGCCGCGCGCATTCGGTGCGAACGCGGGCAAAACGCCGACGGTGTCAACAACAGTTATGCGCGTTGCTGGTGCTGCTGCATGTCCAAGTTTATACAGCTGATAAAACTACTATCCTTACTCCGTATAGCTCTCTACTAATTTGCTATCGCAATTGGTTCTTCGCCTTTCGGGTGAAACTGCGACAATTTTTTCCTGCTCCTTGAAGCGGAGAATTCCCTGGAAAATGGCGTTTCGAGGATACTTTCAACCGACCAATGAAAACGAGGATCAGTCTCCTGTGGATACCTCCTCCGGAGTGAACTAGATAGGGGTAGTGGTAGGGTGGCTAGTAGTGGGTCGAGGGAGAGCGGATAGGGGCAGCGCCAGCGAGACGAAACACACGGAAATATTCGCGCGCCGTGTGGTGGCGCCACTGCGCCTTTCACCTGAAGCCGCATCCCCGCCGCGCCTTTATTCTATGGCCGCGCGCGTTCGGACCCGCAAACACAGGCCCCGACGTGTTTACTGAATGTAGTTGAACGTGCGTGGTTTTGTTGGTGGCGTGTGCGCGTTGAGTTGGCTGATTTACTGAATTATGAGATAGGGAGACCTCGGCGAAAGAACTATTGCTTTGCGCCTGGTTGTAAGACTGGGTACATCAGAGTGAAAGGTGCCCCGAAGTTGTCTCTGTTCAGTGTCCCCGAGGAGGAAGAAATGCGCCTGACATGGTAGCGGAATCTACACCGAAAGACAAGCTGCTGTATGCCACTGACGACGTATGCGAGCTTCATTTTGAAGGAAAGTATGTACTGAGATATAAGTACACGTGATAGAAGGCACAGAGGTACGTACACCACGCGGAAAGCTCTCTCTCTCGACAGACGCCGTGCCCACGATTCTGCCTAATCTCCCCATGTACCTTTCGAAAAATTCATCGCGCGAACGGCCCACAAGGAAAAGGGCTGCCCTACATCTCCATGGCGGCCAGACAAAAAAATGTCACAGTTTCGCCCTAAGGGCGAAGCAATGAATGCGATAGCAACACAGCAATGTCATACGATGTAAGGTGAGCGGCTTTCGTAGCAATATGAATTGTAGTAAACATGAGCTGATTAAGTAAGCAGGTGTGCTGCGGCGTAAGTAGACCGACATGAAGAGAGACTCGATGACCACGAGAAGGCGCGTGTGAAACGGTGGTGTTGATGAGAAGCGCTTCCCGTGGGCAGCGCGCGTGCGAAGGGACACACCTGTAGCGCTGCACTGCCGATCCGGGCAGCATTACACGTGTAGCGTGCGTTGGAAAATGTGGCCCGACTATTACTAACTGAATGAACAAGCGTGGTGTGAGCGCGCACAAACAAACATGAATAGATCACACTGAATGACTGCAGACAACGACTGTCAAAACGCTGGCAGCAAGCAGCGGGCGAAGGTACGTGCGGTCTATCGCTTCAACGGAAACTGAGCGTGCATAAAGGTCAGAGCCGTGTGGAGATAAGAGACGGTGCGGCGAGCGACGAGCGCGGTTGCTGGCAGAGGAAAAGTGCGCCTCCCCCCCCCCCCCCCCCCCCCCCGCTCCCTGCGGCGCTGGCTGCCTGCTTCCTTGCTTGCGCGTGGGAGAGATAAGAGACCGTGCGGTCGAGCGACGAGGTTGTTGGCACAGTAGAAGTGACCCCCCCCCGCTCCCTCCGGCGCTCGCTTCCCGCTTCGTTGCTTGCGCGTTGCTTGCGCGTCCCCGCACGCTTCCGCTCGGGCATACGGCGCGCGGTGAAGATTTTATCTATACGGCACCTCACGGCGACGGCGACGGCGACGGCAGAAATCCGGTTGAAGTGTCCATATAATTGCTATCGCAATAAAATCAGGCCCGTGCAGTGTTCTACAGCGTACATTCCTCGCGGCCGCTGGCGCCGGTGTGGCGCGGAGGCTGCTGCTTGCGCGCGCTGCTCACGCTACACCGCGCGCCGCGCGTACGAACAGTGCCTGAGGAGCACGCCCCTCTCGCCCTCTCCCCGGCATCTCTCTCTCTTTCAGCAGCCCGAGGGGATCTGACTTGTGGTGCTCGTGGCTGTCGGAGGTGCGGACCCGCTTGGTCCCGCGCCCCTCTGAGCAAGGCGGCCCCCTTTGCGTGGCGAGCCTGTCTTGGAAGAGCCTGTGTGGCGGATCAGGCTTCCCGGGAGCGGTCACCCGTAGTCTGCGGCGGCCACCCTAGTGCCGTAACCCCTGTCCTGTACGCTCATTTTGTACCTAACAGGGAATAAACCCCCATTCGTTTGTGCCACGGCTGGAGTCGTCTCTACGCCTTGCCGGTGAGTCAGCGAAGCCGCCGCGGCGCCCTTTTGTGTGCGCTGCGGAGTGGGGACGAGCTACGTGTCTCCTTTTTAGACCTTAGCTAGCCGGGACCGCGGGCACGGTAGCCCGAAGCCCCACACGCTTCAAACAGCATATCTGCCCCATTCGGCGCCTTGTACTTTGATTTACGGGAAGCACTGGTATAGATTAAAAAAATAGAGTAAACTGCACTGCAACATTCCATTCAAGTTTCCGTCTTTCTGGCGTAAGAGAGTGCGGAGTAATTGGTACGGGGTCATTTATTGCAGTCGGACCTCGAGCGCCGAAAACGGTTTTAGTTAGCCATTCTATATGCTAATTAATCTTTGGCCGTAAGCCGTACGTGGAATTTTTTTCCAGTCGATACTTCAAAAAAGAAAATAAAAAGAACGAAAGCCTGCGTGGTAGCCTAATTGGTGCCTATATCGTGGATACGGCGTTGCGCTGCTAATTCTGGAGCTCGCGGGTTCAATCCAGGTCGCGGAATTTGATGGGAACGAAATGGAAAGAGACTCATGTACTTCTGTTTATACAAGCTGGAGCTGGGTCCGGAGCAAGAAGCTGCCTTCAGGGCTCTCTCTAAAGCTCTTGTGGACACAGCCGAGCTGAAGCTACCCGACCTGAACAGGGAGTTCGTAGTCCAAGCTGACGCGAGCGACCTGGGCCTAGGTGCGGTGCTGCTCCAAGAACATGAAGGCGTTCTTCGGCCAGTTGCTTTTGCCAGCCGGTCGTTGACGCCCGCAGAGCGTAACTATTCCGTAACCGAGCGTGAGTGTCTAGCGATAGTGTTCGCTCTGCGTAAGTTCGATCACTACGTCGACGGAGTGCCTTTTGTTGTTGAAACGGATCACATGGCGCTCACCTGGCTAAAGCGCTTGCGCGAGCCGTCAGGCCGCCTCGCGCGCTGGGCATTGACGTTGCAGCGCTACAACTTTGTTGTTCGCTATCGGAAGGGGAGCACAAACGTGGTGGCAGACGCCTTGTCGCGCGCCCCCGTTCCAGATCCGGACACTTTTGACCGGCACCCCTCCGACACAACGCTTCCGAATGAAGCCGGAGCCCTTGTCTCCAATGGCACGAATGAGTTCAGGCGGCAGTGCGGCCCATAAGCCGCCGTCACCGGACGAAAGCGTGTACCTGCTGGACCATCTAACGTCAGTGGGTATCGCATTCAGCAGACAAGAGCTTCTGGAAGCTCAGCGGAACGATCCCTTTTGTCAGCAAATCGCTGACGAGCTCGAAAAAGAGCGCAGCCCCGGAAGGGAGCGAGGCGGAAACGCCGATGGGCGCAAATTGGCAGCTGGTATTGCTGTTGGCAATACCAGCTGGCAATACCAGGCAAGGAGACACAATCTCTCCAATGCTATTCACTGCATGCTTAGAAGAAGTATTCAAGCTCTTAGACTGGGAAGGATTAGGAGTGAGGATCGACGGCGAATATCTCAGCAACCTTCGGTTTGCAGATGACATTGTCCTATTGAGCAACAATGGAGAGGAATTACAACAAATGATTGAGGACCTTCATCGAGAAAGTGCAAAAATTGGGTTGAAGATGAATATGCAGAAGACAAAGATAATGTTCAATAGCCTGGCAAGGGAACAAGAATTCAGGATCGCCAGTCAGCCTCTAGAGTCTGTAAAGGAATATGTTTATCTAGGTCAATTACTCACAGGGGACCCTGATCATGAGAAAGAAATTTACAGAAGAATAAAATTGGGTTGGAGTGCATACGGCAGGCATTGCCAAATCCTGACTGGGAGGTTACCACTGTCGTTGAAAAGAAAAGTGTACAATCATTGCATTCTACCGGTGCTAACATATGGGGCAGAAACTTGGAGGTTAACAAAGAAGCTCGAGAACAAGTTAAGGACCGCACAAAGAGCGATGGAACGAAAAATATTAGGAGTAACGTTAAGAGACAGGAAGAGAGCGGTGTGGATCAGAGAACAAACGGGGGTAGACGATATTCTAGTTGACATTAAGCGGAAGAAATGGAGCTGGGCAGGCCATGTAATGCGTAGGATAGATAACCGGTGGACCATTAGGGTTACAGAATGGATACCAAGAGAAGGGAAGCGCAGTCGAGGACGGCAGAAAGTCAGGTGGGATGATGAGGTTAGGAAATTCGCAGGCGCAAGTTGGAATACGCTAGCGCAAGACAGGGGTAATTGGAGATCGCAGGGAGAGGCCTTCGTCCTGCAGTGGACATAAAATATAGGCTGATGATGATGATGATGATTGCTGTTGGCGCCGGGTGCGACGCAGCTGTTATTGCTGCGGGCACGTGGGATTCGTATCTGCTGGATGCTGACGGAGTGCTCCTGCGGTATATCCCATCGGAAGAGGCTCCTCACGTGTCCTTTAAGGTGGTGATTCCCCGCAGTCTACGGAGAGCCACTCTGAGTTACTTCCATGACTCGCGGCTGGCCGGACATGCGAGTGGCCCTAAGACTTACCTTAAGTTGTGCCGCTCCGCAACATGGCCAGGCATGAAGCGGGATGTACTTCATTATTCTCGCTCGTGCCGCGTGTGTCAAAGCGTGAAGCCCCGTGGTGGCAAACCCCCCGGCCTCATGCAGCCGATCGACAGCCAGCTACCCTGGCAAATCGCGGCCTGTGACGTCATGGGACCTTTCCCAAGAAGCCGGCAAGGTCACACATTCCTGCTGGCCGTCACAGATCATTTCACGAAGTGGGTGGAACTTTTTCCTCTTCGGAAGCTAACGGCACGCATCATATGGGACAAGTTAATCAAGGTTTTCACCCGCTTTGGCTTTCCAGCGGAGCTGATCACTGACAACGCGTACGTCCTATTTCATGGCCAAGGTGTTTGTCAATGTGTGTGCAGCCTTTGGCATAAAGCACCGCAAAACAACGACTTATCACCCGCAGGCCAATCCCACCGAGCGGATGAACCGAAACGTGAAGCCCTTGCTCACGGCCTTTGCCCGGCAACACAGGGACTGGGACGCCTGTATCCGCGAGATAGGTTTCTCTTTACGCACATCGGTGAACCGCTCGACTGGGTACACGCCCGCTTTCCTCAACTTCGGGAGAGAGCTGCCAAACCCAATGGATCGCGTTCTGCGAACCGGCAGCGGGGCGAACGCCGCTTCGTCGGAACTCTCCGATTACGCGGCGCAAGTGCGCGCTAGGATGAGCGAGGCCCTTTCTCATGCCCGCACTCACCTGGCGAAAGCACGCGCTGGACAGAAGGCACAATACGACCGGTCGCATAGAGAGGTACATTATCAAGTAGGTGACCTCGTCCTTAGACGAAATC
Organism: Dermacentor silvarum; assembly: GCF_013339745.2. NCBI lineage: Eukaryota > Metazoa > Arthropoda > Arachnida > Ixodida > Ixodidae > Dermacentor > Dermacentor silvarum. Next base: position 42,129,370 of record NC_051163.1, read on the forward strand.
ATGTGCTGAGCGACGCAACAAAGGGCATCTCTGATCTCTCTGAACGTCTCTGATCTCAAACCTTTCGTTGCCAGAAGCAGCGACTGGGAAAAGGAAGAGAAACAGCAGGCGCAACCGAGCAAGACGGCGGATCTCAATCCGCGTACTCGCCGGTACAACCTGCGAAAACGCTCTTAGTCGCCACTTCTCGCTGACAGGCGGTGGGATCCTATTCCCCGCCGCGCTGGCAAGCGGAGAGGTGTGACTATAGCGGCGAAGCACGCGTTAAAGCGGGAAAAAAGGCGCTCATTAGACGAATAAGATGCTTTTTCGTAGTACACAGCTTCTTCCGAGGGTCGCGGTGACTCAAATGATCCGCGCGCCCGCCGGTGTGAGCTGCGAAAGCTGGCCTAGTCGTTGCCTTGCTGCTCACGCCCGGGGAACTTTATCCTCTGTTGGCACTCGAGTGAGATGAAAGGCACGGCTAGCATTTCAGCGCTGGCCGGAGGGGCGCATGAGACTTTGGTATAAGCCCAATATGCCCCCTTTCCGTGAGCCTCCTCCTTCCCTCTGGCAGCCACTTGCAAAGGTGAATGCGCCAGAGCGAAGCGTCATTTGGCGAGCTGACGGATGCAGAGTGAGCTTGGGGTTCTGTGTTTGAACATTGTCGTCGGACTGTGAAATTGGCGGTTGGTGTGTTGTTATCATCATCGGAGTGCGAAGTTAGCTTTTGAGGTGCTAATATTGTGGGAATTGTGCTTCAAAGACGCCTACGATGAAGCCAGCCCAACAAGCCTCCCGCACGTCGACTGACTCGCCGAGGTCTCACGGGCGCCGTCGCCGCCGCCGCAAGCACCTCCAGCCGCAAGCTCTCCGGGAAGCCACTACGGTTGCAGGGCCTCCTGGGGCCATGGCAGGACCCGTGGTCCAAGGCAGCTCCTCTGCTGCCTCCACATCCTCCCTGGTGCTGTCAAGACCTTCGTTACCACAGCCAGGTTCCCGTTTGCCTTCACGGCGCCATGTCGCTACGTGGACCTTCCAATCCGGCTCCGAGGCGCCAATTTGCTTCGTGTCGGCGAAACGCTGGAAGGAGCAAAGAAAGGTGGAGAGCGGCATGAGCGAGCTAGAGACTCCGCGCGTCTTCCGTGGCCGCACGGTGTCAGCCATGGTCGAAGCATCGGGCGGAGCAGCCATGGCGCCTGACCCATCGGCGGCGTACTGTGAGGTGTGTGGTGTGCTGCGCCTGTGCCGGGCCCATGATGCCAGTAAAGTGCACAAGGTATACGCGAAGAAGACGGAGGCGGCCGCCGGAGTGTCGGGGACAGATCCAGCCGTACAGGAGCCAAAGAAGACGGACCCAGACGTCAACGGGGCCCTGTTGCGTTCCGTTGTCGGCGCTCTGGCCTCGGACCCTGCGTTCGCGGCCACCATCGCAGCAGCTGTCCAGCAGGCGACAGCGCTGGCACCCCACCACAGCTGTGCCCATTCGCCGTTGGCCGGAGACACAGGCCCACCTGGAGAGAGCCTTGACTTGGATATTTCCGGTTGAGAAAATAAAACAGGTCAGACGTCAGCTTTGCCATTGATTCCGGTCGGCTCCCTTATGAGCCGGCCCGAGTCTTTAGGAGGGGGGGATGTGGGGACCCCTTGGTCCCCCTTCTCCAGTTCGCGAGCGCATTGGGCCATTCGCCCGTGCGGTCGCTGGGGACACCCTGTTCCGGCCTCATAGTGGACAGCGTACATTCCTCGCGGCTGCTGGCGCCGGCGCGGCGCGGAGGCTGCTGCTTGCGCGCGCGGCTCTCGCTACACCGCGCGCCGCGCGTACGAACAGTGCCTGAGGAGCGCGCCCCTCTCGCCCTCTCCCCGGCATCTCTCTCTCTTTCAGCAGCCCGAGGGGATCTGACTTGTGGTGCTCGTGGCTGTCGGAGGTGCAGACCCGCTTGGTCCCGCGCCCCTCTGAGCAAGGCGGCCCCCTTTGCGTGGCGAGCCTGTCTTGGAAGAGCCTGTGTGGCGGATCAGGCTTCCCGGGAGCGGTCACCCGTAGTCTGCGGCGGCCACCCTAGTGCCGTAACCCCTGTCCTGTACGCTCATTTTGTACCTAACAGGGAATAAACCCCCATTCGTTTGTGCCACGGCTGGAGTCGTCTCTACGCCTTGCCGGTGAGTCAGCGAAGCCGCCGCGGCGCCCTTTTGTGTGCGCTGCGGAGTGGGGACGAGCTACGTGTCTCCTTTTTAGACCTTAGCTAGCCGGGACCGCGGGCACGGTAGCCCGAAGCCCCACACGCTTCAAACAAGTAAAGCATATCTGCCCCATCCGGCGCCTTGTACTTTGATTTGCGGGAAGCACTGGTATAGATTTAAAAAAAATTGAGTAAACTGCACTGCAACATTCCATTCAAGTTTCCGCCTTTCTGGCCTAAGAGAATGCGGAGTAATTGGTACGGGGTCATTTATTGCAGTCGGACCTCGAGCGCCGAAAACGGTTTTAGTTAGCCATTCTATATGCTAATTAATCTTTGGCCGTAAGCCGTACGTGGAATTTTTTTCCATTCGATACTTCAAAAAAGAAAATAAAATGAAAGAAAGCCTGCGTGGTAGCCTAATTGGTGCCTATATCGTGGATACGGCGTTGCGCTGCTAATTCTGGAGCTCGCGGGTTCAATCCAGGTCGCGGAATTTGATGGGAACGAAATGGAAAGAGACTCATGTACTTCAGTTTAGGTGCGCGTTAAAGAACCCCAGGTGGCAAAAACTAAACCGGGTGTCTCATAATCATATCGTGGTTTTGCCACGTAAAACCCAAGAATTTGCTTATATTAAAAAAAGAAAAAAGCAGGTGGCTGCGTTCTTCGGCTTATTTCTGGGGGTTTTATCTGTACCCTATTGTGATAACTGTGGCAACATAAACAACATAAATTATTCTCGAGTCTGATTTCCGGGAAAAACATGTTACGCTTATCCTATATTTCATGCGTAAATGTAATGCCGTTCCCAAATGTATGACCGCTCAACTCTGTAGCGTTCAGTTATCCGCTGCACTATCATAACGACAATACTGAAACAATTAAAGAAACGGCATGTCTCACATACACGTAGAGATATGTGCAGATTTGTTGCCTTCGTTGAAGAAGAAAGTGTGGTACCACATGGGGCACTCAGTTTTAATGGGTTGCAAACATGGTGAGACTGTCAAAAATTCTTGCCTGAATCAAGTTAGCAGATTTACAGGCTGCCCCAAAACGGGGCGTTTATATTGAATGAGAGCTAGGAACTTGGTAAGCAGGACTTATTAACACCCGTCCGTTAATTCTCTCAGGAACTGCGCCTCTGCGCAACAGCCACGACTCTCCGGCAGCAAAATTATTCGGAATAACAGTCCTCACTTGCATGCAGTCACTCACCTTTGAGATTTCAGTAGTGCTGTTATGCGTTACATTCGAACGGAAATGACTATTCCGCGTCATACAGTATAATAACACTTGCACACGCACAAACACAGGCGGGCATGTGTATATATATATATATATATATATATATATATATATATATATATATATAAAGATGGTTTTGCCTGCTATGAATACTATTTCTGCGAATGCGAGTTTTGTTTCCAGTATTCCAGTATTCACTAATAAGTGTGTTTGTTACTGCAAACACGTGCGCTTATTCCGGTCGGAAGTTCTCACTTTTTCAATTATTGCATTTAGAATATTTGTTATTTTTCCCTTACACACACACACTATATATATATATGTGTGTGTGTGTGTGTGTGTGTGTGTGTGTGTGTGTGTGTGTGTGTGTGTGTGTGTGTGTGTGTGTGTGTGTGTGTGTGTGTGTGTGTGTGTGTGTGTGTGTGTGTGTGTGTGTGTGTGTGTGTGTGTGTGTGTGTCCGTGTGTGTACCCTTTGATTTAATTACCTAGAAATACATTGGTCATTCTTCGCGCCACGCACTTAATAAGCCTGGTTTATTTCACTCTACTATTGTTTTCTTCGATCATTGTCCCTGATCAATATCCACCAACAAGAAGCGCGTGTAAAATGACACGATATCAATAATAAAATTTTCTTACGTAGCCTTCATGGCGCGGAGATACCAGTTACTTTTAGAGGGCAGTGGTAAAAACAGCAGTTCACCTGGCTAAAACTACATTTGGCACCGGCCGTCAAGAGTCATGGGTGCACCGAAGCAACTAAACCATTAAAAAATGTACTGCACAGAGGTTCTGCGAGAAAAACTGAGCGTGCGCCGGCGTCCGCGTAGCGAACGCGCGCTCGCTAGCAGACGACGCGCTTGACAACGATAGCAAAATTGAAGACGTCGCGTTGTATAATCTATGCCTCAAATATATATATGTTTGGCAAAATGGTGTAAACATAAAGTTGCAGTTGAAATAAAGCGCTATTTTAAGAGCGTACTATGCGCAATCAGGCTCGGCGCCCGCAGCGAAAGTACGTTGAATATGCCGCGGAGCGCGTCTCCCCCCCAATCTAGAGTGTACTACCCCAATCCAGTTAGGGTTCCTCGATGCGTGCGCCCCCCTCCGCCGCCGTGGAGGGTGGAGACAACCGCGTCGTCTGCTACGGCGTCCGCCATTACGATGCCCTCTCCGCAGGCAGATAGGCAGCAAGCGGTACTTTGCGCAGCTGCACGTAGAGTTCGTTATGTAAAACGTGTGGTACTTTAACGATATGACGAAAATACAAAGTTTTCGCATCGGCAGCGTGAAGGTCTCCTATTTACGTTCTGTAATCTTTATCTTTAGAGCCAAATTTGCAGCCGGTCGCGCTGGCAGCGGAAGGCTACCATCCAAGCCAGCTGCGTAAACATCTTAAGATAGCATCTTGTTGGGCTATATATTGGTTAAACGTGCGAAACACACCCACACACACACACAGTCATGTTGTGCCATAGCAATTTTGCTATACATCCCATTAACGAAACGCGTGGCATGTGAATCATGCTGCGCATGTCACGATTTTCATTTTCTTAGAACGTTTCACCGATGGTCGTCAGACATTGTTGTCTCGCCATATAAATTTTGGTATATCTTAAGTTAACGAAACGTCCGCAAGAGCACCAAGACCGTGGTACGTAAATCATGCCGCTCATGACATTCATGTCATGATTTTCATGTTATGACCTGTCATTTATGTTCGTCATGCATTCATGTTGTGGCATACCAATTTTCGCATACATCCCATTAACGAAACGGCCAGGGGAGCACCAAGATCGTGACACGTAAATCATGCCGCTCTTGACATGCATGTCATAATTTTCATGTTATGGCCTGTCATTTATGTTCGTCATGTAGTCATGTTGTGGCATGCCAATTTTCGTATAGATCCCATTAACGAAACGGCCAGGAGAGCACAAAGTCGTAGGCGGCTAGATAGATAGATAGATAGCTAGATATATATATATATATATATATATATATATATATATATATATATATATATATATAGATAGATAGATAGATAGATAGATAGATAGATAGATAGATAGATAGATAGATAGATACGCTCAAAGTCGCCGAAGTTCGCCAAGAAATGCTTCGCATTTAAAAGCGTAGGCGCAGATCTTTACGCACTTGCAGCTCATGCACAGCAAGCGTTTAAGAACAGCGCATTTTGTGCTATCCATAAACGAACGAGTTAAACACACACGTTTACATGCCAGATATCAAGACTACAAGACGGACAAACGCTACGGGAAATATTGTGCAAATGAACGATTATTGCACACGGTGCACTGGTGATTGCGATTAAGCCCGATCAGGATCTGATTTCTCAACAATCATCGGCTTCCTTCTGCAGCTTGCGCAAGGGAGCTGATCACGATCCAGAAATTCGATCCGGATAAGGCTCGATCACGATCAAAAGTGCCCGTGTCACACAGCTTTAACTCCCCAAACACGAACAGGAACGGTCCGTGGGTTGCCACTTGTCGCACCTGCTCTTTACCAGCCACAGGAGTCGCCTCTTCCGATATTTCGGAAATAGGAACATCTTCCAGCCATTTCGCGAATGGTTTGTGCACTGTGGCACGCAACAACCGGGCATTTTGCCCTAGAAGACGCCGCACACGTGTCTCACTCAACCAGCCACGACGATGCGTGGGGAGCGCAATGGCTTCACCCCTTCACCCCTTCACAGAATGACTCCACCCTCCACGGCGGCGGAGGGGGGCGCACGCATCGAGGAACCCTAAATCCAGTTCGCTCGCAGCGCCCTCGCACTATTTTTCCACACGCGGCGCCTCAGCGGCAGAGCGCCGTTCGGCCCACTCGACCATTGTCTAGTACACTCTAAGCCCTACCAAGGTAAATACACCTGGTAGCGAAGCTTCCATAGAAGCCCATACGTTCATGGCGGTTCGTCGGCGGCATAGAATAAAGAACCAACTTCGTGGGTTCGGCATGGTTCGTGGGGCTACACTGTAGTAAAACCCCTTGATGTTAGAAAGTAGCGACACTCTCCTCCGCGCGCGCGCTTTCCTCCTCAATTCCCCTCGGATTTCCCCCCTCCCTGAGCCGGCGCTGTGTGCACGGCACGCTGAACCGTCCTTTGGCTCTCTGCAGCCGCATTAGCATCAATGCGCGCGCTTGTTTATTCGGCCTTTTGAAGCGTTGTATCGGAATTTAACCCTTGTGAAACTGTCATGACGAAAGTACGCTTCCGATAGAACGTCGTGACATTTTTTTTTTTTTTTTTTGAAGACGCTTCGATAAATAAAAGCGCAAGCGCTCCGAAAAATGAGTGCCAAGCAGAGGCTGAGCTGTTTGCCTCTACGTCGCCACTTGGGTTGTCCGTAACGCGGAGGTGTATTGGGCGCATATAATATAAGCTGCGTAGAGTATAAACGCGAATTTGGTTCATAATCCTGGCTCTTAAAAGTCTCAGAGAAGGTAACCAAGAAGAAAGTGATAGTTTACATAAAGTGAATTCGCCAAAATGAGTGGGCCAAAAGCCTTTGTACGAATGCCACTGTGCAAAATACGTGCTGTGTTTGCGAAACAGCCAACAAAGAACTTTACACACGCGCCTGTGTTCCGTCACTATGAAACGACGAGAAATTGCATTCCATCACCTCTGGGAGTACCGCAAGTCTCTAAAAAAAAAAAGGGGGGGGGGGGGCTGATTGCTCACACGGAAACTTCTAAGACTATGGCACTTGATGATTAACTTACAGCATTCAAGATATCAAGTTTATCAGAATTGAGGGAGATTATCAGAAGCGCGTGCCTTGTACTTTATGAGCATGGGCGAATAATACATGCATGCTAGATACGTAACTTCGCCTCCGTGCGTATGGCTTTTTTACTTCACGGCGGCTGCCAAGATATCACTGAGCGGTTGTTGACTGATTTTTATACTTTCGCTTAACCAACTCAGGTTCATATGCATATATATATATATATATATATATATATATATATATATTGTAACCAACAGTTACGACAGCCGTTTCTATAAAAACAAATTTATTCTGGGCGAACTTGTGCCCGTCAACTAAAGGTTGTACACTAAACAAAAGCGTTCCTCGAGCTTCACTTCTTCGAACCTCGTCTTTCTCTTTGTCGCCTCCTGTCGCGTGCCATTCGTACGGCGCACGAGCCGCCGGTCTGTTAGAACCGGCCCAGCGTTGTCTTGCGGTGCTTTGCTTGTCGCTTGCGGTTTGGCGGCTCTTTTAAACACAGTTAGGATGTGGTGGTCGTCTTTGTTCTCGCAATGCTGGCCGCATTAGCCCCCTCCGAAGAAGCGTCCCGATGCGTCGAAAGGGTCTAGAGAGGTGAACTGCTTTAAAAGGCCAGTGGCCAGAGTATGGCCGGTGCTAGGCTTGATCGCATGTGGAAATTCTGTTATTCAATGCCTTTCATGGTAAGGCTTCATTCGTACTACGTGTACGACCTCTGGGCGAGTCCTGTGTCGTGTGGAGCAGACTTGGCCTTCAGGAGTTACCTCGTAGTTTAAGGGACTTAGCCGGCGAAGTACTCTGTAGGGGCCAAAGTAACGGCGCAGTAACTTCTCCGAAAGACCGGGCGTACGTATAGGCGTCCATACCCACACTTTGTCTCCGGGGTTGTACTGCACCTCTCTTCGCCCTAGGTTGTACCGGTTTGCGTCGACGTACTGCTGTTGTACGATACGGTGCCTTGCCAAGTGCCGTGCTTCTTCTGCCCTTTCTATGTACTCACTAACGTTAGGGTCGTCTTCGCTGCTGTTTACAGGTAGCATCGCGTCTAGTGTCGTTGTTACTGTCCGACCGTAAACAAGTTCAAATGGCGTGAACTGTGTCGTCTCTTGTACTGCAGTGTTATACGCAAAGGTAGCATATGGTAGAATACTGTCCCAGGTTCGATGCTCTACGTCTACGTACATTGATATCATGTCAGCGAGCGTTCTATTGAGCCGTTCAGTCAGGCCGTTTGTTTGCGGGTGGTACGCTGTGGTTTTTCTATGAGCAGTATGTGTTAGTTTCATAACAGACTGCATCAAACGGGCCATAAAAGCTGTTCCTTTGTCTGTTATGACTACCTTGGGTGCGCCATGTCGTAACACTATGTGTGTCACAAAAAACTGAGCCACTTCAATGGCGGTTCCTTTTGTAAGAGAAGATGTCTCAGCATACCAGGTCAGATAATCGGTTGCTACCACAATCCACCACTTTCCTGAGGTTGAAACGGGAAATGGTCCAAGTAAATCCACTCCTATTTGTTCAAATGGCGCTGCTGGTGGCTGTATCGGTTGCAGAAAACCTGCTGGTTTGAGTGGCGGTGTTTTGCGTCTTTGACAACCTCGGCACGATTTGACATAGTGCTGCACTGAATTCATCAACTTCGGCCAGTAATATTTCTGGCGGATTCTCGCCAGAGTCCTACTAACGCCTAAGTGGCCAGCTGCAGGGTCATCATGGCAAGCTTCTAAGATCTCGGCTCGCAGCGATGATGGTACGAGAAGTAGAAACGTCTCACCACTGTGCTCGAAGTTTCGTTTGTAGAGGACGTTGTTCCGGAGGACATACGAACACAATCCGCGGACGAAAACTCGAGGCACTTTAACTTGTCGACCCTCCAGGTACTGGATGAGCAGGAGTAATTCCGGATTAGTACACTGATGATGAGCCATTTCCGCCGTATTCACAGCACCAAGGAATGGAAAATCTTGCTCGTATTCAGGTGACGTCGATTCGATTGGTGCGCGTGATAAGCAATCAGCGTCATTGTGCTTGAGACCGGACTTGTAAACGATCGTGATGTCATACTCCTGTAGACGCAAGCTCCATCTAGCGAGCCTTCCAGAAGGGTCCTTGAGGTTCGCCAGCCAACACAATGAATGATGGTCGCTGATGGCTCGAAACGGTCTGCCATATAAGTATGGCCGGAACTTACTGATGGCCCATATAACCGCCAGGCATTCCTTTTCTGTAGCTGAGTAATTTGTCTCGGCTTTCGATAAGGTACGGCTTGCGTACGCAATGACTTTTTCTTGTCCATTCTGCCACTGAATACGTATAGCTCCGAGACCAACGTTACTCGCGTCGGTGTGGATATCTGTTTCGGCATTTTCATCAAAATGGGCAAGTATAGGAGGACTCTGCAAACGCCGTCGTAGCTCATAGAATGCGTCTTCTTGTTCTTTCTCCCACACGAAAGGGACATCCTCTTTTGTCAGTCGCGTGAGTGGTTCGGCGATTTTAGAAAAGTTTTCTACGAAACGCCTGTAGTAGGCACACAGTCCTAGGAAACGTCTAATAGCTTTTTTGTCTCTTGGCTTCGGAAACATTTCTACTGCATTGATCTTCTCAGGATCGGGGCGGACGCCTTCAGCACTGACAATGTGTCCGAGAAAGCGGAGCTCGCGAAAGCCGAAGTGGCATTTTTCGGGTTTTATGGTCAACCCCGCCATGTGAATAGCGTCCAGAACTGCTCTCAGTCGCTGCACGTGCTGCTCGAATGTAGTGGAGAAGACCACCACATCGTCAAGGTAGACGAGGCACGACTGCCATTTCAGTCCGGAGAGAACAGTGTCCATCATCCGCTGGAAGGTGGCGGGCGCAGAACACAGACCAAATGGAAGCACCTTAAACTCGTATAAACCATCCGGTGTCACAAATGCCGTTTTTTCGCGATCTCGCTCGTCCACTTCGATCTGCCAGTATCCACTTTTGAGATCCAAAGAAGAGAAGAAGTAGGCATTTCGTAGTTTGTCCAAGGTGTCGTCGATGCGTGGGAGTGGATAAACATCCCGCTTCGTGACAAGGTTGAGCTTCTTGTAGTCAACACAAAATCGTAGGGTGTTATCCTTCTTTTTGACCAGGACTACCGGAGATGCCCACGGGCTATTGGATGGCTGTATTACATCGTCCTTGAGCATTTCCTGTACTTGACTTCTTATCGCTTCTCTTTCTTTTGGAGCCACTCGGTACGGGTGTTGGCGTACTGGTCTTGCAGGTTCTTCGACTACAATGCGGTGTTTTGCGACGGGAGTACGACGGACTTTCGATGAAGTTGAAAAGCATTCAGCAAATTCTGTGACCAAGCGCACAATCTTATCTCTTTGTGGTGATGGCAGCTGTCGGTCAATATCGATAGAGGCGAGGACACTGTCTAAAGTGGCAGAAGCTGGTGATGCTGCATCGAGGGTTGACACATCCGCAAGTTGTGCATAGTCATGAAGAGACGCTATGGCTGTTCCCTTCGCCACGTGTTGTGCCTCATTGCCAAAGTTAGTCAAGAGGACATCCGCACATCCGTTACGCAGGTGAACGATGCCTCTTGCCACGCATATTTGTTTTTCCAGTAGCAGCCCGATATTTCCGTCTGCAAGTCCCTCGTAGTCACGAAATACGTCGCTCCTTACAACAACAGTCACACTGCACCGCGCCGGCACCGTCACGTGGTCATCCACAATACGCAGAGAGGAAATATGTGGCTCTTCCGTATCAGAAATGGCAACAGCATTTTCTGTAGAAAACAACACGCGAGACTCTTGCAAGTCGATAATTGCGCCATTCGTTTGCAAAAAGTCCATGCCCAGTATCAGATCACGGGAACACTCAGGAAGAACAATAAAGCTGTTGACGTATATAAAGCCTCTAATTACGATTCTTGCTGTGCACATTCCTACGGGGTCGACTAAGTGTCCCCCGGCTGTACGTATTGGAGATCCGGTCCAATGGCTCAATACCTTTTTCAATTTTCTGGCGAGTACATTGCTAATAACTGAATAGTCCGCACCAGTGTCTATCAACGCAGTCACTTCGAAGTCGTCGATGATGACACGCAACTCAGAAGTAACGGCGTCATCACCGCACTTGTTCGTCGTTTCGTCACTGCCGTCGTCTTGTCGGATTGGCGATGGAGGGCCTTCGGTTTTCCGGGCGTCAGCGGCCTTGCCTCCACGGGTCGCTGGCTCTAGTTTTCCCGTCGCGGACTTGGTGAGCGACGCCTCGGTGAATTGGAAGATGGACGCGGACTGGGCGACCTATAACAAATAGACGCTGCCGATCGAGGTACATCTTGCGGGGGGTTGCGAATAGTCTGGCGCGTAGATAAAAATGCCTCAATGTCATAAGGACGCTCACCGTTTCGAGGGCAAGGTGCATTCACAGAGAAGCCACGCAGTCCTACTCGGCGATACTGGCATTCCCGATATAGGTGACCAGCCTCTCCACAGTGGTAGCAGAGGGGACGCCGGTCTGCAGTGCGCCATACGTCGCTTTTACGTATTCTCCCTTCCGCCATGGGCGGCACATTGCGAGGAAGTCCCTGGGGTATTGCGACGGTTCGTCCAAAGTCGGTGCGTCCTAGGTCCTGACGTAAAACTTGGGCGTACGATATCCGCGGCTGACGCTCGGGTTGTGCGCGGGGCCGTTCCTGAGGCTCTGGCTCATAAATTACTTGCCGGACTTCTTCGCGTATGACATCGGCAAGTGAGGACACCGTAGGAGGGCTTTGGGCCAGCTGAAGTTTCTGCAGCTCTTCCCTTACGACGGACCTCACCATTTCGCGTAGGATGTCCATGTTGTTGGGAAGGGCTCCTGACCCAACGTCAAATGATGCGACGCTTACATCTCTGTTGTACTGCCTCGCACGCTGCTGCAGTGTCCTCTCCATCGTCGTCGCCTCTGATCGAAATTCGGCTACAGTGCGGGGCGGATTACGAACCAGGCCGGCAAAGAGCTCCTGTTTCACACCGCGCATTAGGTGCCGCAATTTCTTGTCCTCAGCCATGTTTGGGTCAGCTCGGCGGAAGAGGTGGGACATGTCTTGAATGTACATGGTCACACTTTCATTGTTCCGCTGGTTCCTCGCCTGAAGAGCGGCTTCTGCCCTCTCTCTGCGGTCCGTGCTCGGGTACGTCGCAAGCAGCTCTCGTCGGAAGTCGTTCCACGATGATAACGACGCTTCGTGTTTTTGAAACCACGTGCGTGCAGATTCCTCCAGAGCGAAGTACACATACCGGAGTTTCTTCGTTTCGTCCCAACCGTTACATCTGGCGACACGCTCAAACTTTTCGAGCCAGTCCTCGGAATCCTCGAATGTGTCTCCGTGAAAGGATTCTGGCGTCAAGGGTGAGTCAACGTCGACGTCAGGAGGGATCACTTGAGTAGCCATCGCACTGACTCCTAGGCTTACTGCCGCCGCTGTCCTTGGTGAATCGACGAGAGGACCAAACTCGGGGGCCTCACCTCGTATGCGGCGACTTGTCCGTTGGTGGACAGGCGTTAATTCCGTTGGCTCCAAACTTCGGGGATCCGGGCTACCTTCCCTGGCGCGTGTGGGGCTTGGAATCATACCCCGCACCTCCACCAGATATGTAACCAACAGTTACGACAGCCGTTTCTATAAAAAACAAATTTATTCTGGGCGAACTTGTGCCCGTCAACTAAAGGTTGTACACTAAACAAAAGCGTCCCTCGAGCTTCACTTCTTCGAACTTCGTCTTTCTCTTTGTCACATCCTGTCGCGTGCCAGTCGTACGGCGCACGAGCCGCCGGTCTGTTAGAACCGGCCCAGCGTTGTCTTGCGGTGCTTTGCTTGTCGCTTGCGGTTTGGCGGCTCTTTTAAACACAGTTAGGATGTGGTGGTCGTCTTTGTTCTCGCAATGCTGGCCGCAATATATATATATATATATATATATATATATATATATATATATATATATTGCGGCCAGCATTATATATATATATATATATATATATATATGCAGGAAAGAAGATAACTGTTTCGTTTATTTCAACAAAATAATACTTATTCACGTTTTTTCGCACGATGAAAATCGCTACTAGTATTTCGTATCTGACGGCACTGAACTACAGAATGATCTAGGCGGCACCGAAGGTTGCGGACCGGACCATGGTTAGAAAAAAAGTGCAACTTGACCTACGAATATAAGGAAAGCTGTAAGATTCACCTCGCAAAGAACGACGTGCTTATAAGGCACGAAATCCTTTCTCCCGATGTTATGGAGCCACGGAACCGGCCAACGATATCCCGTTCTCCTTAGGAAATAGCAAATAATGCTAGCCCTTTCTCTGACCTGCTGCTGCATTGAAACGCGCAGCAGCAAGGCATTTCCACAGAGAACGAAGCTCAGATTGTTACGAAAAGACGGGAAAACAAGGAAACGCACGTTCGGAGCGGCAGGGCGACCACCACTTGGACAGCGCATGGCGGGCGGGCGAAACTGAAGGCGCGCGAAAGCAAGTTTCGCGCCGTTTTCGTGACGTCAGGGTCACCTGATGGGGTAGTATCGCGCGCCGCAGCCATTCAGCGTGGCGGATGCGCCGCCTCCGCGAGAGAGGGGGAGAAAAAGAGGAGGTTGACCGCGCCGGCGAGGGCGTTGCGGCGTAGATCAAAGCGTGTCGCTACTTTCTAACATCAAGGTACAGTGTACTAGAATACCTAACATAGTTGAAATCACCTGATTCTTGGCCAATCCCCCGTAGTGGGTATGAGCCAACAATTGGGAGATGAGATGAGGTTGCAAGAGCCAGTACCCCGGATTTCGTGAGCTAAATGAATGGACGTTGTCGTTGTTTAAAGCCCCGAAAGACGAAGCCCAACGAAATCAGTGGAATATGAATTTGCACCGCAAAGACAATTAGGCCACACTCGGATACGTCGGCGGTTTGCGACTACCCGTCTGCACTTCATTGTAAGGGCTTTTAACCGCGCTGGGTGCCAGGAACCGGAAACTGCTAACTACCTAAAACTAAGCCGCTGCACATGAGCGTGCTTGGTTTTCAGGGAACCTTACTCCGTTCCTTTAAACTTTCGTGTGAACAGTTTACGCACACCAGCTTTGAACAAATTGTGTTGTGATTATACCTGGTGCGCATGTCTTGAACCAACGGATTTAAATAAACAGTTGGTCTGTAAAAAAATTTTTTTCCCATCAATTTTGCATTTTATATGCTTCAGTATTAAATGAAACGATAGCTTCGTCTTGTGTTTGAGGAACAAGAGAAAACCGTAACAAAAGAGGAGAGGTTTGCCACTCCAGGGACAAAACATTACGCCGCCGTGGTGGCGTAGGGCATAGAGTTTCTAAATAAAAAACCTAGAGGGAAAGGTGGCGCTAGTGTCTACGGGGGTTCTCCTGAACGTCGCCTCAACCTACATGGCATGGAGGAAGGAAAGTTTCCTTCCTCCATGCTACATGGGAATGATGGGAAGTACAGGCTTCGGATTTACTTCTGTCTTGAAACTGGTGGCGTTTGCATGCGGCGCAGTAAACGAAGCTGTATTAAAACATTTTCGTGCAAAAATTATTTCTATTTATGTTGTGTTCTATGTAATGCATAATACATTGAATAAAGTTTGTATGACTTTGAGATTGAAGCATGGTTCACCACCAGGGTATGCATCGTTCTGCCTGATTTAGCGCCATTGAATAATTATTTATTTACTTTCACAACAGCAATAACAACCGTGCATGTGCTTATATAAAAAATACTCATCAAATATTTGTGGGAATAAAAAATTTGTATTATGAGAAAAGTGTTGCGCCTTTGAGAAGTGTCGTCTGCTACGACGCCTGCTCGCTGCGAACGCGGGGAAAGTGAACTTTTCTCGCAGACGCACTTGCGTCTGCGCAGACGCACTTGCGAACTCTCTCGCTCTCTCGAAAGGCTGCATCGGCTGTCACGATTGATGAACGTCTTCGAGTACTTTTAAACACATCTGCTGCAGTGCTATCTTGGACGCTTGTGGCCTCTTACGAGCATGCTTCACAATATTTTATGTTGACGTACCGCTTCTTCTGAAGTGCGCGCCAGCAACTGTTATGTCGTGGCTTTGCGCTTACCCGTTTTGCGACAGCAGACTACAGCCAGGAAGCAGCAACCTTTCCTACCACAAGTAAGTTTGTGTTCTACGGATTGTAGCGACTGCGCTTGGAGCAAAACTAGCGAAACCAAAACTGACAAAAAAATACCTGTAGACTAGTTCGCCAGTCAACAGAATACCAATCCGTAGCCTGTACTTCCCATCATTCCCATGATAGTTGAACGATCGCAGCGCCACATTGCCCTCTAGTTATAGTAATATGAAACTCTATGGCGTAGGGGCTTTGGTGCTGCGCTTCTAAGCCCGCGGTTGCGGGATCGAATACCGGCCGCGGCGGCCGCATTTCGATGGGGGCGAAATGCAAAAGCACCCTTGTACCGTTCATTGAGTGCGCGTTAAGGAACCCCAGGTGGTCTAAATTAACCCGGAGTCCCCACTACGGCGTGCCTCATAATGGTATCGTGATTTAATTTAAAATTTACTCCAAAATATAAAAAAAAGAAGCGCGCAGAACACCTGGAATTGCTGTCTGTTAGTGCCGCAAAGGCGCGTGCCTGTGATAAGAGAACTGGCGGGAGTACGAAGTGCCCGGAGCGTGCACTCGGGACGTGATGTATGCATCTCACAGGGGCTGTTCGTATTAACACGCCAGTAAATTGACGCAGACATAGCCGTTCCACGCAAGATCTCCTAAGACGACTTCTTACTGTAAGCGCGAAGCTTCACGCACTTCGTGCCTTGGCGCCGTCTCCTCAGCGGAGGTAATCTGACGAAAGCTTAGCCCTGCTGAAGTCATATTGCTTTGATTAATTCGCTCATAAGCTATTCATGACATTTGCAGCGCGAGTACTACGCATAACTGCAGTAATAATAAAAGAAAACTTCCGTGCTTGCGGCTGCCTGACCGCTTTCGAGCGCTTGCTGGTGCTCGGTTAGGAGCTGCTGGCGCCACCTGGTAGCGTTAACATCAAGTGCCTCACATGCTGCCCGCCGCTCTTTCCACTACCCAAGTATTCTAGTACACTCTAATCAAGGGGTTTTACACTGTAGTGGGGCTTAGCGCCATCTGTGTGAGGAGGGGTGTTAACACTTCCGGCGGAAAAAAAAATAATGTGACGCCATATCCGTTAAAACAGAGTGACGTCATTTTGTTCTCAACGGCGCGAAATTTGTTTTCGGGGTCTTGGCATTAGAGCTGTATATTCAAATGCCCCGCCATTCGACGTGATGGGCGTTTCGAGCTTTCAGCGCGGAAACCGATGCAGAAGAAGTTCAGCCATACGGGTGTTGAAACCGCACCTTTGCGCAGAACATACTTTGTTTGGAGGCCGACGAACGCTTTGGGCGTAGAGTGCTCGTCCTTTCGTCGGACTAGAGTGTACTAGTCGGACGCCAAGCCCGTCGGTCAGCGCTGTCCCACGAAAACAACAAAAGTGAACAATTATCTGGAGGTCGCAACTCACTACTTTTGACTGAACAGGTTACGAAACAATGAAACTACACGCGTCACCAAATTCAGACAAACGTCGACTAGCAAAGAAACACAACATGTGAGGGGGGCGTATTGTAACAGGTGAACTTTACGAGTGCCCCTTTCTGCACACTTCAAGAACTGCATTGCAAGTGATAGCGGCGTCAACGCCCGCCGCTATCGGTGGGCGCTGAAAAAAGGTATATATTGATAGTGATCATGTAAAATAGAGTTTTTCTTTTCTCGTCATGCGCATATAAAATTGATTAGGAATTTTACTTTCGTTGAATGAATATACTAACTGTGTATCACTTAAAAAAAACGCTTTTTTCTTTCGCAATGTTTGTTCCCTCCAAACATAGTCGCGCTTCAATCGCTGCTCCCATAACCACCCTTGCTGATGTCGGTGACAATTCGTTCTGAACCGCTTTTCACCCGAAGCTTCGCGAGCATTTGGATCGACCTTGGACGTCCCTGGCCCTACTACGACCCTCTTGTGCTTGCCGCGCCTTGAGTCGCCAGGATGGCTCCTCTTCGCCGCCGGGGCCAATGTAGTGGGGAAGAGGGTCACGAACTATTGAGAGAGGATGACGAGGTCCGGCAGCCTGGAGAGCGCGAGCGAGACAGCGACCTGGCTGTTGTTATGTAGCCTCTGCTTGTAAATAAACCCCCTTACAGTACAATCGTTGCATTCTACCGGTGCTAACATATGGGGCAGAAACTTTAAGGTTAACAAAGAAGCTCGCGAAGAAGTTAAGGACCGCACAAGAGCGATGAAACGAAAAGTGTTAGGCCTAACGTTAAGGGACAGGAAGAGAGCGGTTTGGATCAGAGAGCAAACGGGGATAGATTATATTCTAGCTCACGTCAAGAGGAAAAAATGGAGTTGGGCAAGCCATGTAAGGCATAGGTGGACCATTAGAGTTACAGAATGGATACCAAGAGAAGAGAAGCGCAGTCGAGGATGGCAGAAGTGGGGTGATGAAGTTAGGAAATTCGCAGGCGCAAGTTGGAATCAGCTAGCGCAAGACAGGGGCATTTGGAGATTGCAGGGAGAGGCCTTCGTCCTGCAGTGGATATAAACATAGGCTGATGATGATGAATGTTTGGCCCAAATTAAGTGAAACAACCTGTATACAGCCTGTACTTTCATAAGGTAGCTGTGTTGTTTGGAAGTATACAGTGGAATCTCCTTGATACGGTTCTGCATAATACGTTTCCTTTTTCCCCTGATAATATGTTGGATAAGATTTTCGGATGATACGCTTTATTTTCTGGTTCCCGTGAAGATCGTATCAACGAAATTCTACTGTATTTTGTAAGAGTTTAGAGTGGCTGGCATGAGAACCCCGATTTAGAGCCACATTATTCTAAATTTTTCTATTTAACACCTAGAATGTTCTATCATAAAATTTCCCCTCCGTAGTTATCTTCCCCCTTCTCAATTTTGCATTAACTTTCTGTGATGAGGAGTGCAAGAATTGTGCCCGTAAATACACTGCTCCATAGAATATGAAAAATTCAAGGGGCTCGTCACGTGATTTGAGCAGCCACGTCAGCAGAAGCACCGCGACGTCACGTGACGAACGTTTTTCATTGGTGGGAGAACACAACAGGAAATAACAACATGTGCGAATGAGATTGTAAAGTAATTTATTGAATGTCTCGTGAGTGCACAGGCTTTTGTCTTCATCCTTTTTAGTGTATGTTAAAGTGACTGTAAACTTTTTACATGCCAATATGCATTAGATGCACAGTTTCAGCATGTGTAGACAGTTCTGAAGTTGTTCACGTTGTCCCTTCAGCAGGATGGTGAGCTTTGACATGTGCAATGAGGGAACCACTGTGTTTGTACTTCCTGGAACAGAGCTTGCACGGGTACGCTGGCTTTAATGAATGCATGCACTTGACATGCTCTGTGAGTCTCGTGGCAGTGACAAAGCACTTTTCACACTGCTCACAGTGGTATGGGCGATCACCTGTGTGAGTTCTCACGTGAACAACAAGTGACGAGCGCCTAGTGAACCGTGCAGGGCACAAGTGGCACAGATGGGGCGTGTCGCCGGTGTGCATGCGCACGTGGCGTCTGAGTTCCACCGCCAGGGCGAAGGACTTGCCGCAGTGCTCGCAAGTGTGGGGCCTCGCAGTGCTGTGCGTCGTCAGAAAGTGGTTTCGCATGGCGCCGCAGTCTCTGAAGGTGGCCGGGCACAATCGGCAAGCATAGGGTTTCTCGCCTGTGTGGATGCGTCTGTGGACCTGCATTAGAGACAAAAGAATGTTTAGCACCTTAACCAGCCTTTTTATGTTCACTACAGGCTGAAAGACTCTCCCAGACGTCTATAATGACCCCTGCATCCTTGCATCAACTGGCCTCCATGCTAATGTTGGGAAATCTCAATTTCACCACATTGCCTACATTCTCTACCACCCTTGCCAGCATTTGCCTCCCCTTGGCAACATTTTACTTCTAAACAGTGTTGTACACGTTCCTCCAAAACAGGAACATAAGCTCGTTCCGTCCCAATCTAGAAACGAGTTCTAGTTACAAGTTTCTTTAATACAAAAGGAACGCGTTCCAGTTCCACTTCAAACATTAGAACGTGTCACTACATTAACATTACATTTGATTATTTTTACAGCGAAGGCGTTAAGGGATAGGTTCCAGGAGATCGTGTCCGCATGTATAAAAGTCACGTGACCTAGCGGGAGAGAGGAAAAGAAGAGCTCAACCCTGTGAGAATGCTGTGACAAAACTTGGATATATGCATTATAGTATTTAGAGAGATATATAGTTGTGAACTTGGTTTTTCATACTTCCATGTACATTTTTCTTAAAGCACACTTCAGGGCCTCAATTGAAATTCTGTTCTAATGAGCCCCTACAATTAAATATTCGTTAAATCCGCACCACGACCGGCTTTATTATACGCGACCTGTTCACCGGTGCCTCGTCTGTAGCCCCGTATATTTTATTGCTTGTTTACTCGAACGCCGCTACTCTCCATGGTGCCACAACTTACTCCCACGCTGCCCATGGCACACGGCGTGGGAGTAGGCTGTCGGTTGCAGGCTGTCGTATGGTCGTACAGCTTACGAGCTAGGAATTTTACGGAATTCAACAGATAGTCTTAAGCACCCGTCAGGCGTGAAAAATCATCACACGCGATGGTGTATTGCTGCATTCTGCTCTGCAAATCAAGCGGGCACACAGCAAAGGGAATCACATTCCACGAGTTTCCAGTGACTGAACTACGGAACTAGTGGCTCAAGAGAATTTCTCGACAAGCAGTAGGTAAGCCTAGATGCCTTCACGAGGCAAAAATACCTCTGAAATACTGATGCTTCAAAAGGGATACCTACCATTGAGCGGAACTGTTGCTTACTCTTCATTTGTATGTTGATACAGTATAGACCTCTAATAACGTAACCGCTTATAGTGCAGGACCGGATATATTGCGGTCTTTTCAGACTCCTGTTAATTTTCCCATAGCACTCCATGTATACATGTATCGCTTATAGTGCAGTTGCGGGAAACGAAATACTGGTTACAGTGCGGGTGCCTGGGAGTACAGTCAGCGGAGACGGCGAACGCTCCCCTCAAACGGGCGCCCCAAGGAGTGCTCAAGGAAGAAAGAGAGACGAAGTGAAGGAGAAGGGCACGTGGTGCAAACGAACAGCCAGTGAGGCTGAAACCAGAATTTTGAGTGCGAGTCGTGAAATATCACGGCGCGCATAACGAGCGAGGGCCACGAAACTGCCAACGCCGGCCAACGCTCGCTTCACGATAACGGCAGTAAACGAAACTTCAGGGAGCGGGCAGCGCCGGCACAGCACGGCGAAGGGCGCACGCGGAGACCGAGGAATGTGAGGGAGGAGGGTGGCAGGGAAGCGGAAAATTTCGCCTCGGCAACTCCGCCGCTTCGGTGGCTCCCCTCGCCCTCCCTCATAGCTCCCTCACTTTCGACTGTCACAGTGCGTGCCCGCCGCCAGGCAGGCGCTGCCGCTCCAACCGGCCCGGCGCCAGCTCCCCGAAGTTTCGTTTTCTGCCGTTACCAGGAAGCGGGCATTTGCCGGCGTGGGCAGTTGCGCTGGCTGGCTTGGGACAACGTCGCTGCTTCCCTCTGCGCCGTAGCCGCAGCGTGCAAGGTCAACACGTGACTAGAAAGTAGAGGAAGCATAAAGGAGAAAGAAGGGTTCACTGCCATTTTCTACGCATGGCTAGGGTAGTGTGGCTGAGATGTCGGCATGTACACGCATGTTCCAGCGCAACGCAGAATCGGCGACCTTGCCATTTGAGAGAGGGTGCAATTTCCACTGCATTTTTTTCTTTCTTTCTTTTTTGTTTTGTTTGCGACATTGAGGGGTCTCTCCTAAGCTTTTACTCTATGGCGGTGCCGGAGCAATGCCGGTCGGAGGTGCCGCCGCGTGATTTGGGTCGAATTAACGAGATTTGACTGTAAATTGAATGCAAACGTTCTAGCCGCATTCCTCGACTGTCGCATACGCGTGGCAGCATCGGCAGTGATGCTTGCATATGTGCGGGCCTTGCAAATTGTTGCTTTGGTTATAGTGCGGTACCGCTTATAGTGCGGATATTCGCGACTCCGGCGACTTACGTTATAAGCGGTCTACACTGTAGTTTGAACTGCGAAATTTCATACTCGAAAGTTGATTTGTCATGAAGGAACGCTTGCAAGACAGGACAAAACAACGAAGCGCACGTGTTGTCTAATGCAATGCTTTGCCCTGCCTTGCAAGCGCTGGACGTTTCATAGGAAATGTGTTCCGTGCCATCAGCGCTCCCGCCAGGCTCTTTTCGCGCTCTTGTTACAACTGACGGAAATTTGCAGGACCTGGAAAAAAACCCATGGACTCCTAGTGACCGCAGTGAAGTCTGCAGTCTGCACTTCAAAGAAGGTGATTTCAGAGAAGGCCTGAAGATAAGGAAGCTGAAGCCAGCCGCTGTGCCCTCGGTTTTCCCCCAGTACCCGACATATCTGCAGCAGGAGGCGAAAAAAGAGAGGCGTCCACTAAAGCGCAAAGATGCGAAACCAGGTTCGTCCAGAGGGAGAGATGCCAAGACAGCAAGGCAAGTTCTATTTTTAACAATTCAGTTTCTTCATTAAAGTTTCAGTTCGATTCAATAGCGTTAAAAATACAAAAGACAGCAATTAATTTTCCTTAATTTCATTCTGAATAATGTTCTTGTTTCAGACTGGATGCAGATATGAGTGATGGCTCTTTAGCTGGGAACTCAGTCACTATGGCAGAAGTTCCAGCAGTCTCCTTGATGCCAGCAGCTGACAGCATCAGTGATTTTTCCTGCTAATTTTGTTCTTCCTCAGACCTGCCGCGATGCTCCTCCTAAGCCCACTTCCACTAAAACGACTGCAGTTGTGTTCAGGCAAGACTGACATTTCCACGTATGACAAGGCTTCTGAAGCAAGTCAGTGCACTTAAGAGAAAATGCCAAAGACTACCAAAAAAGAGAGATGAACTGTAGTGTGAACTTTCTGTGCTAAGGCAGCAGGCCAAAAAGAAAGAAGTTATGAAGAAATCTAATTTAGCAGTTCTTCAGGTACGTATGGTGTTAAGAACTTGAGTAGTTAGGTTATTATGCAAATTTTCTTTGTGCATATCATTACTCTTCTAGGAAAAGGCGCAGAAGAAGACACTAAAGCTCTCTTCCTCCAAGAACAACTGTCATTTCCGAGCAAACTGAACAGTCGCAGGTGTGAAGAAACTATCCGCAATTGTGCGATTTGGCATTCAATGTCCCCATCTGCATAAAACATGCTTCGTGAAACTGGGGTGCTGTCGTTGCCAAGCTGGTCAACATTGTATATTGGCGCATGCACTAGAGAAGTGGTATCATCATTTATAAAGCAACACCTTTATATGGAGGCAAAGCTAGACTCTGAGCAGGTAAAATTTATAGTTTTTATCAGAAAGGTTCAGTCATAATTGAAAATTAATATTTCTAGGCACGCTGTGGCTCCCTGGTGATGGACGAAATGTCCTTCAAGCAAGGCACCAGCTACCAAAAGCATACAGATGCTGCTCATGGCTTTGTCGATCTGGGAGGTGCAGAGGCAAAATTTGGACAGCAAGACCAACTGGCAACTCATCTCCTGTGCTTCGTGTATGTGGGACTGTCAACCCACTACAGCTGTATATGATAGGTCATCTATGTTAGCAATTCTTTAGCTAAACTAAAACAACTATGTATATTTAGTCATATTTAAATGCAAATTTAGATTTTTTTAGGCTTCCTGTGAGGTGATACTTTACAAAGGCCTAAGCAGGAGAGCAACTTTAGCTTCTCGCCTTGAAGGTAATGCAATGTGTGGAAGAAGCGTGGTTCAAAGTTGTACGCCTTGTTGGAGATAACCACAGATCCAACTCGAAGTTTTTTTCCAATCTGTCGGGTGGCCCCATACAACCTGTTGTTGAGTAAGTATTGGTTTTTCAAACCTGTATATGCCAACATTGTAAACATGTCGTTTAGAACTTTCACTAAAAGCAACATGTTTCTTGCCATAAGTGTGCTTTATAATTTATTGGTGTTGCTTTGTTAAGCTAGACTAATGCCTGTGAATATAATTTTTTTCCAGACATCCTCTGGATTCAGGTCGTGAGCATTTCCTTCCATTTGACTATTGTCACATATTGAAGTAGATCAGGTCCGAGTTTCTCAAAGTGAAGAGATTATTCAAGAGAAAGGGACAACTCATCCTGCCAGACTTTCTAAGGTACAAAACGAGCCTTTCTACTTCAGCCATTCAAATTTTACGCCCCTAACATTTTGCCCCATCACAGACTGCCGTACAAGATCCGGGAGAAGCAGGGCGCATTCAAATTGGTGGGGTGCCTTACCACAAATCACCTGTGGCCGTCAAATTAAAAAAAAATGAATGTAGGCAGGGCTATCCAAGTTTTTTCACCTCAGGTGAAGTATGCAGGCATATTTTTTGTCTGTGTGAAGGATCCATGCGCTAAATGGAAAAGAACGGTTGCTGAACGGATGATATATAATATAAGAATGGACACCAGTGATAGCTTTCTTGTTTAGGTCACCACAGTCCTGCGATTTTTGCAACACCATGGACAGAGCCTTGGAGCTCCTGGCTTGCAGAATTGCCTGCCGACGGTGGAATTTTTGGAATTGGCGGACAAATGGTTCGTGCTGCACAATATTAAGAGCACCACTCTTCACTGGACCAGCAGAGATGCCATGAGGATGCCATGAGTGGGCTTGGTGGCACCGTAAAGGACGCCATGAAAAACCACTTTCTTCTTCTCGTACAGACGCTGCTCGGACTGACAGGGACCACTCGGAACTGCGACCGGTCTTCGATTGTTCGGCACCATGATTCCGGAACGCTGGCTATCCTGCATCATCATGAGCACCACCCCACTGGGCTATCAACACGGCTGACAACGACAATCTTGCCGTCTGTGGATCAAGCATCTAGAACGATCACAACACCGCACCTGCGCCGTCCCTTCGGCCAACCAGTGACAGCAGCGACATCGGACGAAGCGTACAAAAGGCCGCACCAAGCACAGGCCCTCTTCAGTGGGCTTGGTGGCACCGTAAAGGACGCCATGAAAAACCACTTTCTTCTTCTCGTACAGGTTAGAAAGAAATATCTATTTTCTAAGTGTCACAAAAGTGATGCTATTTGTTTCGTGGTGCTACCAGGCCCTGAGTATATCTTGTGTTGTGTTTACGAGTGCTTCCGCATTGTCCGCTCGCTGTTGTTGCTTAGTGGTGACATCGAGGAAAATCCAGGCCCAGACACGCTCAACGAGATCTTAAAAGGGGTTACGGAAATTCAAACTTCGCAGCGCACTTTAGAAAAGGGATTGCATGGCGTTCAATCTAGATTGACAGAAATTGAAGTTACTCTTGCATCGCTTAAACAATATCATGAAAAGCTGGAGCAGTGTGAACAGCAGGTCACCGCAATGATCAAAGATATCAAGAGCCTGAGCAAGAAAATAGACGACATGGAAAACAGAAGCCGTAGGAATAACATTATTATTTACGGGTTGGAAGAAAAAAGCGATGAAAGTAGTAAAGCTCTAGAACAAGCGGTAGTTAACGGTGTATTCAAGGACAAACTCGGTGTAGAATCGAGATCAGTCGAGCGTGTACACCGTATTGGAAAAAGAAGGAGAAGAGCACAAGGCCTGTAATAATAAGGTTTTACAACTTCAACGAAAAAATGACCATTCTTCGTAATTGCAAGAAGCTTAAAAATAGTTCGATATCTATATCAGAAGACTTCTCGGCCTCAGTACGTGACATACGCAGGAAACTTTGGCAGTCATCCAAAGCAGAACGTGACGCTGGTGACAGGGTAACACTTCTTTTTGATAAGCTTAAAGTGAACGATCAACTGTATCTATGGAATGACGTGCAGAACTGCAGGTTACCTTTGAGCAGCGTACGTCGCGATGACGCCGGGAAGTCCAGTGCTAACAACACATGACGAGCAGTAGTTGTAAATTCACTTTCCTTAGTATGTTTTAATGCAAGGAGCATTGTTAATAAAGCTGAAAAATTTGAAGATATCTTGCTAACTTACTCTCCTGACATTGCCGTCATAACGGAAACATGGCTGCACGCTGATATTCATGATTCAGAAATAGTTCCTCCCTCTTATTTTCTTCTTCGCTCCGACCGCGACAGTCGCGGGGGCGGAGTCGCCATAGCAGTACGGCAGGACTTACCTTTTCGCAAAGAGCAAGGTATTCCAGATCATGAAAGTGTGTGGTGCACTGTATATGTCCATGAGTCACCCGTACTATTGGTGGTATTTATAGGAAACCAAACGCGTCTGACGACTACATAATGAAAATTCACGACTTCCTTTGTGGCAGGTTGAAAGATCATACTAAACTAATTCTTACTGGTGATTTTAACCTCGCGACTATTGATTGGAGCACGTTCACAGCCGGTAGTAGAGATGTTAGTAGTTCTGAACTGCTTTTGAACTTAGCGTTTAGTTTTTCGTTATCTCAGCTTGTCACAGAGCCAACGCGCATTCAAGGGCAAACATATTCAACACTAGACCTTGCATTTGTCTCTAATCATCTAACAGCCGACATCACACTCGAAGAGGGCATATCAGATCATAAACTGCTGCTGCTAACAGTTACTATAGGCGCTAGCGGACCAATTCCTGAATCACGTGTAGCTGTTAAAAACTACAATAGAGCTGACGATGTCAGCATCATCGACTACCTTGAAGTAGCATTAGAAACCTTTTCAATCGAAAGTTATAGTACTGTGAATAATCTATGGCTTAAACTGAAAGACATAATAACATATTGTGAGGGAACGTTCGTTCCCACGCTACTGAAACGTACAAAACGCAGAAACCCATGGATTACGCGTAGTGTGATCCACCTAAAAAGAAAACTACAAAGGATGCGGAAGAAAAAACGTAATCCTGAAGATATTCGCCGACTTTCTGGTGAGCTCAAAACAGCTTTAAGGAAGGCAAGAGATGTTTTCTTTTCAACGACACTAATAAATTTTATGACACAGTACCCACAAAAGTTTTGGCGCTACCTATCCAGGCCTGAGAACCACGTGACTCAGATCGACGTAAATGGAATTATAACTGGTGACGCTCACACTGTCGCCAACACATTTAACAGATACTTTCAGTCCGTTTTTACACGTACCCCTGCGATTACAGAAAATGAAACTATGACGGATCCCCCGTTATCAATGTCTGAAGTAGTCGTAACTCAAGAAGGAATACTTAATTTATTGCTACAGATTGACGTCAAAAAATCTCCAGGTCCTGACAATCTTTCAAATGTTTTTCTTCGGCGTTACGCAGAGCAGATAACTCCTTTTTTGCATACAATTTTTGTAGCGTCGCTTCAAACAGCCACCCTTCCGATGGACTGGCTCCGTGCCAAGGTCCTCCCGATTCACAAAGGAGGTAATAAGTTGCTGGTAAACACTTACAGACCGATTTCACTCACTAGTTGCTGTTGTAAAATGATGGAGCATATTATTAGCAAAGCAATTACCTCCTACTTAGAAGATAACAATCTACTTTACCCCAAACAACACGGGTTTCGTAAAGGTCTTTCTACCGTAACTCAACTCCTCGAAATAACGCATGACTTTGCTACAGTAATTAACTCGAGACTTCAAGCTGACGCAATATTCATAGACTTTTCCAAAGCTTTTGACAGGGTGCCCCATCCAAAATTAATTGACAGGCTTAAGAATATCGGGATTAACACTAACGTACACTGGATAGCCGCCTATTTCTCAAACCGCAGTCAGTATGTTAAAATAAATGACACTCAATCTGAAGAGTTAGATGTCTACTCCGGTGTTCCACAAGGGTCTGTGCTCGGTCCAATTCTTTTCCTAATATTTGTTAACGACATTCATTCTCATGTTGAACCTGATGTAACAGTAAGATTATTTGCAGATGACTGCGTCATCTACACTACAGTACGCACGGTTAATGACCAGATACGACTTAATTCCTCCTTAACAAACATTGCCAGATGGTGTCAAGAATGGGGTATGGAAATTAACGTAGCAAAAACTTCATCTATGTGTATAACTCGAAAAAAGGCACCGTTAAAATTTGCGTATCATCTAATGGGCTTACATGCAACAGAAGCCGATACAGTTAAATACTTGGGTGTTACCATCACAAACACATTAAAATGGGATGTTCACATTATACAGACGTGCACAAAAGCATATAGACAGCTGGGATACCTTCGCAGGAAACTTGCACTGGCACCTTCCAAAGCTAGGCTAGCAAGTTATAAGGCCCTTGTAAGGCCAATCCTTGAATACGGCAGTATTATCTGGAATCCGCACCAAATCTACCTTCTTAATCAACTGGAGGGAATTCAAAATAAAGCTCTTCGGTTTGTGTATTCGCAGTACTCACGTGACGTCAGCATCACCTCACTACGCAACAGGGCAAACATTCAAACTTTGGCGATTCGCCGACGCGTTGCTGCTTTAAAGTTTCTTTACCTACTTTATCATGACAACATTAATATAAGGAAACAAGAGTACCTAAAACCACCATACCAGCGCTCAGCCAGAACAAACCACGACAAGAGTATCAGGCCATTTATCTCCCGCTGTAATACATTCAAGTATTCCTTCTTTCCGTCAGTCATAGAATTATGGAATAAACTGCCACGCGACATTGTGTCCTCAGAATCTATTAACGCTTTTTCTGTCAAGATTGAAAAATTTCTTAATCAACAAGTTGCGCCGTTGTAGAAAAAAAAAAAAAAAGCGCTGCTCACGGAGTGTATGCTTTTCATCTGTATGCTGATGGCAGTTCTTTTTAGTGTATGCTTTTACTGCGTTAGCCGCTTGCAGTCCTTATTACAAACTTAGTGTCTAATGTGTACCCTTTCCTGTTAGTCTGTACTGCTTAAGCTTTTTTTTTTTACTTTTTATGTATTCTTTGCAATCTGTACTTTTTATTTTTTGTTCCCACTCCTGTAAGAGCCTGTCAAGGCTCACAGTATTAATAAATAAAAAAAAAATAAAAAATTTCACAGTCCAGATGACGAAAGGTGTGTCATAGTTTAAGCAGTGTTCATGCGGACCCTATTTTGCTGTAGAATGCGTGAATTGGTAAAGTTAAATACACTTTAACGTCTGGTGTATGGAAACCGCTTTTTCTTTAGTAACAGCTATTGAAGAGGCTTTTGGCATTTTTCTTGTGACACGCTCTATTTCACTACTCTACAAACCTTTCTTTTTTCAGACTTTCATGGCTATAAAATGACTTTCTGAAGTATTTCAGCGAATGGAAGGAAGCCATAACGTATAAGATGGAGTTCCTGTCCAAAGAGACTTATGAGGCACTGAGAGTAACCAGCATGTCCACAGTGCTGTGCACGAGATTCCTCTTGAAGACAGGATTTCATTGTGTGCTGACATCAAAGTTCTCAAGCGATGATGTCGGGTCGCTCTTTTCCACAGTCAGGCAGTTCAATGGGTCGAACGACCAAACCGACGCCTACGCAGCCCTGTCATCACTGCAGAAGACCTTGGTCCCTGGAATCATCCACGCTTTGTCCAGTGCCAAGGTAGGAAGCATGGTGGGCCTGGGGAAGGCTACAAAGCTGTTTCCCATTCCTGCTAAGGCCTCTTCTGACAACGATGTGAGGAAGCTTCTGCTCCCTCATCTCACTGTGCTGAAGCGCTATCCAAGTATGCAAAGTGTTGGGACAACCCATAATAGTTTAGGCTCTGTATGCTAGAAGTGTACATGCAGTTTCTAAGTTGAGCGCGAAAAAGCTGTAATGCCTGGCATTAAACAGTAACATCGTCAAGTAAAGCTAAGGCAATAGCCTTTTATGCTCTTGCCGTGAATCTCAAAAAAGTAGAGATTTTGATCTAGAACAGCGAGTTCAGGTGGTGACACAAAATGATTAGGGTCTGTGAATGAGGGGGTTAACAGCAGGGGCTTTAAACATGAGGATGGGATAGCATTCATTCTGCAGCTAGCATTGCTGAACAGTCACTTCTGCAGGCCGCTGTCCCCTGAGCCACTGTCTCGAATTCGCTGCGAATTTACACATTCCATGAAGTAAGAGCATATTGACAATTGATCGCGGCAGTGCCTTTCAAGAGTGATTTTGGAACTGAAATGCTACCATTTAGCATTTTCCAGAATTAGCTTCATGAAGCCCAAATCTGCGTTCTTTCTTGCAGGTGCCCCTCAGTGATGCCTTCGAGCCAGCACGCTGGCAATGATTGCTGGCTTCTTGGTCAGAGTCACGCAGCACTGCATTGAATGCGAGGGCTGCCTCATTAATTTACGGGCACCAGCTTATCAGTCCACCACCACTGCCCACGTTGCAGGCTTGGACCGCGGCGGGCTGTCATATCCTACGTTTTCATTCGTGGGGTTCGTCAGCCACCTGGAAGATGCTGCATTAAGTGTGGCTCCTGCACTTCTTAGGGGGCCAAAGCCATCACACATCGAAAGAATCTGTTGTTTGTGTGCCCAAAGGACAGCCTCGCAGATTAGCCCTGCTAAGACTGCTCGTCCAGAAGTTCATGAGGCCATTTTCGGCAAATTTCACTTCTGATTTAGCAGAGGAGCACACCAATCGAAAGATAATTAACACCAAGCCAAAATCGCGGAAGATTCTGAAACTTTAATATTGTCACGGGACCATTACCCAAGTGCGCGCACGAGGATGCAGCGAAAGGAAGACGATGAGGGCGCGCCTCGGCTTACGGGTGGATTTCGCCATATTGCCTGTTGTACGCGTACATAGGCTGCTGTAAATACATATTTTACCTCTCCCTTTCCTTGTTACATTTTGGTGGAGGTGTGCGGTAACGCCAGGACAACACAGAACGCCACAGTGGACTACTCGTGAGACCGAAGGCAATGGCGACACAGACTAGACTACTGGATAGTCAACGTGAGACACCTGCAGTTGCCTTGCCGTCTGCAACACCATCAGTCATCTTAGCACAAGTTCGTGACCCCAGCATGTTTACCAGAACTGGCAATGTCGACATAGACAACTGGTTTAACTGGTACGAACGCGTCAGTGCCTCCAACTGCTGGGACTCGACGTTGACGCTGGCAAACCTTGTATTCTACCTGCAAGGCACAGCTCGCGTGTGGTACGACACGCATGAAGTGGAGCTCACAAGCTAGGACCTTTGCAAGCAGAAGCTTCGAGAGATTTTCTGTCAGCCAGCTGGTCGTCAGAGCGCCATGAAACAAGAACTCGCCTCTCGAGTGCAGACCAGTACCAAATCCTACATTACCTACATTCAGGATATTTCGGCCCTTTGTTGGAAGGTCGATGACAAGATGTTGAAATCGGACAAGGTTGGCCACATATTGAAAGGAATCGCTGGTGATGCTTTTAATTTACTCGTCTTCAGGAACTGCACCACAGTGGCTGACGTTGCTGCAGAGTGTCAGCGGTTTGAGCAAGCAAGAGTAGCCACATCCAGTCGATGTTCATCCGGTTGCTTAACACCGCCGCTACTTCTTGCGAGGAACCCCTGCTGCCTCGCCAAGCTCCTCTAACAGAAAACGTAGTGCACATCATTCAATGCAAGATAGAAGCCACTTCACCTACTGTTTTTCATAGCCGCAACCACAAATCTCAACCAAGCATAGCGCTAATTCAAGCAGTTGTATGCCAGGAGTTGGAGGACACTGGTGTTAGGGCTGTTTGTGCATTCAGTCGTGTGGCCGTGGACCCGTCGCCCATTCGACCCTGGGAGCCAACTTCGACTTATTGCCGATATCACGACCCAACAGAGTGGCGTACACATGTTGACAGGTTGATCTGCTTCAACTGCAGTGGGATTGGCCAAATTGCTCGCCACTGCCGCAATCGGACGTATCCACCGTATCGGTCCTTCCTAACCAACAGCCGCCAGGATGCCAGATACCCAACATTTGGGGAGGGCTCTCAAGTGCATCATAATGACGCAACCTTGCCTGCACGGAGTTCCAGCCGTTCCCCGTCGCCACGTAATCGTCGGTCACGCTCCCCACTACTTCGTCGGTCCCCATTGCCTAATTCCACTAGACGCTTCTCGGAAAACTAAAAGATGCAGCGCCCAGAGGTGCCGCTGCATCACCTGCCTGACCTGAAAATCCTCTTTTGAGCGTGCCCACAACTGGTGAGGGAGGAGGGCGGCTTGGACGTTGAAGTAGAAGGTGTGAAAGTGTCGGCGCTAATTCGCACAGGCGCACATATATCAGTGATGAGTTCGCACCTTCGTCATTGTCTTCGCAGATTGCTCACACCTGCTACTTCGATTGCCGTACGAGTCGCCGACGGCAGTACACCTCTCGTCGTTGGGATGTGCATCGCCTGCGTGAGCATCGCTGGACACAATGCCACTTTTGTTCACCGTCCTGAAGTAGTGCTCTTACGGACTAACTCTTGGCAATGATTCCCTGTCGTCCCACTAAGCCCTCATCGATTGTTTCGCCGGTCTCCTACCGTTGGAACTCCCTTTGCCCCAAGATGCTGCCCATAAAGCACTCGCGCACTTGTGCTCCGTCGAATTTGTTCGGCTGGTGCTGAAAGCCTCTCCGTACGTTACTTTGTCATCGACTCCACGGGTACCTGACGGCGACTACGTGCTATCATCAACGCTAGACGTGATCCTTATGCGCAACGTAGCCCTGCCGCATCCAGTTGTGACGGTTGCCGAAAACCGCACGAAGTTCCTCTTTTGAACTTCGGCACCATTCCACAAATCTCGCCACAAGGCATCAGACTGGCGAGTGTATCTGCCCTTAAAGAACACGCCCAGTTTGCTATTGATTCTGATACCGCCTTGCCGTCTCCTTGTCCAAGACACAGTTCAAGATAACCAACAACATCAATAAAATGATAGCATCTGACCTTTCCACGTCCAACTTTCAGGATCTGCGCCGCTTGCCAATGTCACACCGGGACATATTTGATTTTGATGGCGGGCCATTGTGCTAACCTCTATAGGAGCACACCGGATCAACACTGGTGATGCTCGCCCAATTCATCGGTGCCCTTATCGAGTGCCTGTGACTGAACGTCACTCAGGAAGAAGTCGACAAGATGCTCAAAAAGGAGATGATTGAGCTTTTTTGCAGCCCCTGGGCTTCCCCTGTTGTCCTCGTAAAAAAGGATAACAGTTGGCGTTTCTGTGTCGACTATCGTCACCTAAACAAGGTCACTAAAAGGGATGTTGATCCATTCCCGCGAATTGACGACCTGCATAACTGTTTCTACATAGGTAGGTATTTTTCCTCGATCGACCCTCGTACGGGCTATAGGCAAATTGCAGTGGAGGATAATGATCAGGAAAAGACCGCGTTCACAACACTGTCTTTATCAATTCAAGGTCATGCCGTTTGGTCTGTGCAATGCCCCAGCAACATTCGAACACATGATGGACTCCCTTCTTTGGGGATTGAAATGGTTCACTTGCCTATGCTAGCTCGACGATGTCGTCGTGTTTTCATCTACTTTTTCAAGTCACTTGCCGCATCTGTCAGTGGTTCTCGATGTGTTCCGTAGAGCTGGCCTGCAGTTGAATTCCTCCAAATGCAATTTCAGTCGCCGCGAAATTACTATCAGGTATCAGGCCAGACCCCGACAAGGTTCGTGCAGTGGTTTATTTCCCTGTACCACATTCCATCCATGACGTTCGCAGTTTTGTTAGCCTCTGCTCGTATTTTTGTCGTTTCGTGAGATTTTGCAACTATCGCCGAGCCAGTTACCGACCTTCTTAAGAAAGACATGCATTTCTCCTAGGGTCCGTCACAAGCTTCAGCTTTTACCACGCTGATAACCCTGCTCATGACACCCTCTATTCTGGCTCACTTTGATGACTCTGCCATTACAGCGGTCCGCACCGATGCAAGCGGTCATGGCACAGGCGCTGTTTTAGCACAACAGCAGCATGGACACGACCGACTGATAGCTTACGCCAGCCATCTTCTTTCGAGATCCGAGCATAACTACTCCATCACCAAGAGGGAATGCCTCGCTCTTGTCTGGGCCGTCACAAAATTTCGACCCTACCTCTACGGCCGACAGTTCTCCGTTGTCACGGACCACCATGCCCAATGTTGGCTTTCATTCCTGAAAGATCCAACTGGCTGCCTCGGGCGTTGGGCTTTGCGGCTGCAGGAGTACTCCTATTCCATCATCTACAAGTCTGGTCGATTACATCACGATGCGGACTGTCTATCCAGTCACCTGGTTGACCCATCCGACTGTGACTCCGGCGACACTACAACAGCCTATGTCATGCAGATCTTGCACCTCTATCATATTGGCGATGAACAAAGGCGTGATGTCGCACTGCAACAACTTATTGCACGGCTGGAGTCTTTGCCTTCAGATGCCGACCTCCGCATGTTTTTACTCCGGGACTGAATACTGTACCATCGCAGTGTGTTCCCTGAGAGCCCGAGCTCCTGCTTGTTATTCCAGAACAGCTGCGGCCGACCACCATTGCTCAACTTCATGACGTACCCATGGCGGGCCACCTCAGCGTTGCTCGTAGATACGACCTCTCGTGCCGACGAATTTACTGGCATGGCATGCATTGGTCGGTGCGCCAGTACGCTGCTTCGTGTGAGCTCTGCCATCGCCAAAAGAAGCCCACCATTTCCCATAGTGGTCCCTTTCAACCCCTGGACATCCTGTATGTGCCTTTCTTCTGCGTCAGTGTCGACTTGCTCGGCCCTTTCCCAGTGTCTTACTCTGGGAACAAATGGATCGCTGTCACAACAGATTACGCCACACGGTATGCGATCATGTACGCCTTCCCTACAAGCTGTGCATCTGACATCGCTGAGTTTTTGATACGCAATGTTATACTTCATTATGGCGCCCCTAAACAACTTCTTACGGACAGAGGCCTGCAGTTCCTTTCAAAAGTAATCGCCGACATTCTTACATCGTGCCCAATCCAACAAGCTCACCACCGCTTATCATCCCCAGACTAATGGCCTAACAGAATGCTTAAATTGCACGCTCACGAACATGTTGCCGATGTACGTGTCCTCGGATCACCGCGATTAGGACATTAACCTTCCATTCGTGACGTTGGCCTACAACTCATCACGCCATAATGTCACAGGTTTTTCTCTATTTTATGTGCTGCTCGGCCGTGATCCAGTTTTACCCATGGATACCACGCTGCCTTCTGATTCGTCTGCCACCACTGATGTGCCCACGACGCCATTGCTCGAGCCGATCACGCCCGTCAGCATGCTCGCCACCGATTAGCCACATCGCAAGCAAGACAGAAAGCTTTATACCACAGGCATCGCCGGCTCAACTATTTTCCACAAGGTTCCCTCGTTCTCCTCTGGATTCCAACGTGTCGAGTCGGACTCTCTGAAAAACTTTCGAGCCTTATACAGGGTCTTACCATGTTTTTCTGCAAGTCACCGACCTCACCTATGAAACAACGCCTCCAACTACCGCCATCGTCAACTCGAAGCCCACAACGTGAAATTGTGCACGTTGTATGGCTCAAACCGTAATATGTCCGTGAATCTTAGCCATCATCCCCTTGTTACTTGCCTCTCGTGTCCTTAAACAGCACCGAGTCGGTGCTCCTGCCACTGAGGGGTTGTGTCAGGGGACCGTTACCAAAGCGCACGCATGAGAATGCAGCGAAAGGAAGACAATGAAGGCATGCCTGGGCTCACGGGTGGATTTCACCATATTGCCTGTTGTACACGTATATAGGCTCCTGTAAATACCTATTTTACTTCTCGCTTTCCTTGTTACAATATTAATGATTCCTGCAGGCTCGGAATAAATCATGTCAAGGAAACAAACTTTTCTTGTGTGATCATATTTTTAAAGTCATTTTCCTTGACGAATGTTTTGTTTCAACTGATTTAACGATCGGGTGAACGCTTCTAAATACAGCAAACTAGGAAGCGCACAAACCGCGATTTTTACTTTAAAAGTGGCGCTTCACCCTACAATGCTGCTAGGTACATTTCGCAGCTGTGCTGCAAGAGCTGAAAAAAGAAAAAAAAAGGAAGCAGCACCACAGCGGCTCCCTACCAGAACTGCTAAATGCAAAAACTGCTGCTCTGAAAAAAAAAATATTACCACTAACAGCTTAACATGTTTTAAATAAACACACATAGCGTCCTTATGCTGTGTGCTAAAAAGCCTTGGGCTTTTATCCAACCTGAAAGGTCGCCAACGATTACACGCAGCTGCGGTGGGGTACGACAGGAGACACTATGAGGAGGGTAAGTTGTGGCGCCACCTGTTGCAGCGCGCCGTCCCTCCAGAGGAGTCGCGCAATATTTCCACGGACACGCACTGCCATAGGAGGTGGCGAAATGAGCAGGTCGCAAAGTTATAAAGCCGGTCGTGATCCAAACAAACTTCATTCAAATTGGTTCAGCAAGTACAATATGACAAATTTTTACTTTATCATGTGTATTAGCACAGTCAAATGGGAGCTGCATGTAGTCAAAAGCTTCCGTGTTCAATATCCATCTGAAGTGACGGTAAAGAAAGTGCTTACCATAAAACTGGATTGAGAGGCAAATGCCATGTCACAGAGGTCACACTTGAATGGTCGCTCGCCACTGTGCCGGTGACGAATGTGAATCTCCAGAACCTGCTTGGTGAAACTTTCGTAGGAGCAGTCACTGCACTTCCACGATTTTATCCCCCAGTGCCGCTGCAGGTGGGACTTCAGATGATGCTTATCCGCATATGTGGCAGGACACAGGTGACAGCAGTGAGGCTTGTCACCGACACCTTCATGGCAGTGCATGTGAATGGCCAGGCTGCTCTTATCGGGGCATGCGATATTGCAGTGCGGACAGCGGTGACGCACCTCCGGAGACTCTTGGGCAGCCACATCGTCGCCATCTCTCGAGCGAGAGCGAGAAGATTGTGGCAGATGCTGTGGCACCCTGGCGGTTGATGATGTACCGCCAACAGCCTGTCGCGTGGTTCTGCGGCGACGCCCCAGCTTTGACGGACTTGCAGTGCTTTCAATGGGCTCGGAGCCTCGAGCCTGCAGTGACACACCATGGTCAAGATCACTACAGCGGGCAAGCTTGAAGAACTTGCTGCCTTCTACATCCGAAGTTTGCTCTTCGTCGTCCACTCTGCATTTGTCAGACTGTTGCATCCCTTCTTCCAGCTTTACTGTAGATGGTGTAGTCCTCAAGTCTTCCCGAGGTTGCTCAGCTATATCAGGAATGCCATGATTCCATTCAGCTTCGCTTTGGCATTTCAAGAGTGGCTGTTCAACTTCGACACTGCACCCTTCCTCTTGGTGTGAAAATGGAACATCTTCAATGGGCTCTTTCTTTACTTGGACATTCTGTATCCACTCCGTTTGGATTGGTATCGTCAAGTGGCACTCGCTTTCCTGAGCACCAACTGTGTGCTTCTCGTAACCTTTAATGGGGAAGGGCGAAGGCACGTCGTCGTCTTTCTTGACCATGCCTGATTTGTCGTCAATCCATTCTTGACAGTTTTTTGGCATGTTCGTCAAGTTGGAGCTGCCTTCTTTTTTAAAAAAAGGATTGGTGTCCTTTTCTTCTCTATCGGGGCTATAAAGGCATGGTCAATGCTGAAGTGTGTGGGTGAAGGCACGGTGACTTCACTAGGGCAGGTTCCTCATAAATGCTTGTGATTTAGTGTCCTTTCCTCTGCTTCCTCGTTACAAGTCTTTGGGAATGCACCTGTTGTGGGAGACAACCAGAAGCATAAAAATGTAAGCATTAGTGTCCAACCTTACGGTGAGAGGACATTTGTCGCAGACATTGTGGTTTTGTTGCTTATAGGGATTGACGACCAACTGAAATGTGTCACGATACTGTGGAAAAATAAAATAGTGTGATTTAGTGTGAAGAAAAAGAAAACAACAGGATGTTAGCCGTCGAAAGAGACCATTTTTTTCAATGGGCACAAAGTTGAGCAAAGCTGCATGCTATGACACAACACTGTAAAACTCTGGTGCTAACACTGCAGCCATTCCTGTAATCACAAATTTGTGCAAGTTGGCTGTCACTATGTGCACTTTGCACTTAGTGAGAAATCCTGCAAGGTGCACTTTGTTTAAAAAGCACTTTCCATATTATTTTATACACCCTTGTGCACCTTTTGATGTGTCCTACAATGTAAAGAAGGTTCATGTTTACGAGAGGCAGTGCCTTTGCAGCAACAAGTAAAACGGCAGCACCCAGAGGCATTTCTCATGCCATGGCATCCTGCATAAGTAATCTTAAACGCTTAAGTACGAGCTTGCAAGTCTTCCAATGCTTCCGGTGATGTTCTGTGGCCCCCCTTCACAAGCAATGTCCAACACAATGATGCTGGGTAATGTCATGCTGGATAAACTTGCTTTCATCAAGTTGAGACTATGTGGAGTTAACAAGCAGCACACTTGTAAGTAGATTTTACTTCATTCGCACATCGCCTGGTTAGGACACTGAGGGGGGGGGGAATTGCTTCTAAGACTCTTTTAGTGAATATGAAGAAAAGAAACGTAATACGGTTTCATCAGATTTCACTGGGCTCTCTTTCAGCAACAAGTAGAGTGACCTCCTGTTTTGCTTAACAAGAGCATGTGTTTTCCCTAGACTACAGTCCCACATGGCATTTTGTGGTGATCTCAATCATAGTAACTGAGCCAGCAGAACTACTGAGCAGGTGAAATACCCTTGCAGTGAGCGTCAAGTGATCTTAGGAAACTGTATCACAAATGGAAACTCAAAGCAGTCAGATGACCTTACTAGCAGGGTTCATTGAATCTCTGAGTGCACAGAAGACCAATGTTGAAAGAACTACAGATTTCTCACTGAGGAAGTCCAGCCAAACACTTAAGCAAGGCACAGCAGCCTGCAAGGTGAAGCTCATATTACCATGTGCAACTGCTTGCTTACTCTGTTTTGATACGAGTATGAAGAGGGCTCATTGCTTAAATTATGTGAGCACTTACCACAATACATTAGTGGTTTGTGGAAAATGATGATGCACACAACACCAAGGGTCACCTGCAACCCCACTCTACAGTAACGCATGCATGATGTTATCATAATCAATTCAGTAAGATCACAATGTTGGAAGGCGATCTATGCTGCACACTAGAGCACTGCACGGGCCTGATTTTTCGGCCCGAGCCCGGCCCGGGCCCGCTTTACGAGGCCCGAGCCCAGCCCAGGCCCGTAATACAAAGCCCGAGCCCGGGCGTACATGACCGAGACCAGCCCGGGCCCGGCCCGGGCCCGTGTTACTGAGCCCAGGCCCGGCCCGGGCGTTCATTACAAAGCTTAGCTAGGGCCCGCGCGTGCACGATCAGGCCCGGCCTGTAAGAAAAAAATTCTTTTTTTTTTTGCTTACAGATTGTACGGTATCTGTCAACCTCACCTTCTCGAGGTTTAATCAGCTGCAGTATATAAGCAATAAAAGGCCGCAATCTTTGTTTCTCCCACGGGAACATCAGTAATCCGGCCCATTGCCTGTGCTACTATTTTTCTGGTGGTGCGCATGCACTTACCTTGATTTGTACGATATGGTTTTATGATGTCATTCAGCATGCAAGTATACAGGGCGTTTCATTTTAGCTGAACCAAATTTTTAAAGATTGCCTGTGGCAGATAGCACAGTTATAATCCTTGATCTAAACTACTCGATGAGGCGGCCATTACTTCCACGATAAATCAAAACGCCTAATTGAATAATTACCATAATTACGCTAATTAACGTTTTAAATAATTATTCTATGACACATCTTTCAATCTACGAATTATAGCCGCCGAGTTCGC
The DNA here is from genome assembly GCF_013339745.2 of Dermacentor silvarum. Classification (NCBI taxonomy): domain Eukaryota; kingdom Metazoa; phylum Arthropoda; class Arachnida; order Ixodida; family Ixodidae; genus Dermacentor; species Dermacentor silvarum. The sequence goes on from NC_051163.1 coordinate 42,168,448, forward strand.
AAGGCGTATCCACTTGGAACGAATTCTCAGGACTAAACCAGTTTCGAGATAATAATTTTCAAAGTGTCCGACGAAATCAATCAAATCAATTTATTGTCCAGCTTACATGCTGGACGGTCATTTTGGACTAAAAGCTACATATGTAGCTTGACGTGACCCATAAGACCAGGCAAGGCAATAGTACAGCAAACAGTGTGCACACATGCACAATAATTCACATATATTTCCAGCTGTCGCTGGAATTCCTCATAAACGAAATAGCTATGAACGGAAAGACAAACAATATTTGCATCACGGCGAGTTAACAGAATTGGAAAAAGTTTTAACAGAATGCATTTTAAACAACACTACAATAACAATACTAGCTATACAAAATAACGAAACACCAGCTATACAAGATAGCATGACACTGAATTTTACAAGATCAACATTTGCTAAGAAAACGAAACAGGATTTACATTATATACTCAGAACCATACACAAAGGCAGAATAATAATCACATCAGATACATTACAAGCGACCAAAGTGTCAGCTGAGTTCTTTCTTACTGAAATTACCGCCATTTTGGTATCTGTTCAAAGTGAATCGTAGGTAATGTATTAACGACTGATGCTTATAGAGTGTTCTGAAGTATGGAATTGACCATATCTCAGGATTTCTTGTGTTCGCATTAATGCCACGACGCTGTAAGGAGGCTAACTGTTTTATGTAGTTCCAAGCTAATTCTGACACGGATGGCATAATGGATGGTCAAAACGCCTAATTGAATATTTAACATAATTACGCGAATTAACTTTTTAATTAATTATTGTACGGCACATCTTTCAATCTACGAATTATAGCCGCTGAGTTCGCAAGGCGTTCCACTTGGAATGAATTCTCAGGACTGAACGAGTTTCGAGATATTAATTTTCAAAGTGTCCGACGAAATGCATGGGCGTTCCAGTTAACTTTTTGAGGGAAACGCTGTTTTATGCATTGAAGCACAAAAGTAACTGGCCTTAGCGCTAAAATAATGCCATAGTATCGAGACTGGTAATAGTGCGATCACAAAAGCGGTAACATAGAAATGGTTTATACAGGTTCTTTGTATAATTTATTTTTCCTTATGCGGAAACAATGTTCGGTTTTGCGGAAAAGAACAAAAAAATTTGCGTAGCTTGCACTGGCGGCGCAATGCTAAAGAGACAGCGGAGATGATGGGCACCTAGCTAGTCCTGGCTTTTGGGATAGGCTAAGCACTACCAAGTCATCTCCAGCATTTCCCGGAATTTATTTATTATTCATTGATTATCGATTAGCTATTGATTGGCTATCGATTGTCTATTGCAAGATATTGGCGACGTATTTGGGATAGGCTAAGCACTAACAAGTTATCCGAATTTATTGATTATTGATTCATTATCAATTAGCTATTGGTTGACTGTCGATTGGCTATCGTAAGGTACTGGCCACGTATTTGGGCTAGGCTAAGCACTACCAAGTCATCCCCAGCATTTTTCGGGAATTTATTGATCGATTATCGACTAGCTATTGATTGGCTATCAATTGCCTATCGATAGGCAATTAGTCACCACCATTCTTAGCTAGACTTATCCAGGCTCAGCTTCGCTAGTTAACAGGTGTACGTGCCATTGCGCGTGGACCCTTTCTGCACTGCTGCCAGGATCGGCCCACATTTTTGGATTCAGTGGACACATTAGGCCCGGCTGAAACAGCTCCGCTGTTAAAAATGAGAATTTCATCTGTTTTACTATTTTCTTTGATAAGATATAGTCATGTGATAAGATATACAATCAAGAAAGTGGTGTGGATCTTAGAACAAACGGGGATAACCGATATTCTAGTTCACATTAAGCGGAAAAAATGGAGCTGGGCCGGCCATGTAATGCGTAGGATGGATAACCGATGGACCATTAGAGCTACAGAATGGATACCAAGAGAAGGGAAGCGCAGTCCAGGACGGCAGAAAACTAGGTGGGGTGATGAAGTTAGGAAATTCGCAGGTGCAAGTTGGAATCAGCTAGCGCAAGACAGGGTTAATTGGTGATCGCAGGGAGAGGCCTTCGTCCTGCAGTGGACATAAATATAGGCTGATGATGATGATGACAGTCATCTTGCACGTGTCACTTCAGCTTGGCACAGAATGCACCGAACCATGCAATGCATAACGGTCGTGTGTGCTCGAAGGCCTATTTAGGCCCTTCAATCAGCGGGCCCGAGTCTGGCCCTGGCCCGTGGCTTCAAGCCCGAGCCCGGCCCGGGCCCGTGCAGTGCTCTACTGCACACTGCAAAAATGGCAGCATTCATTTGTGGACTAAAATTTGATACCAAAACAGCATGATCTTGTTTTGCAACACAATCATTTTGATTGATGATGCAGCTGGTTCTTTGCACTAGGACCCCAATTACATGTTACCCAGCAGTGACTAGCGTAACAGTAGAAGCATAGCGAGCATTGCCACAATGGACACAGGAACACAGCGAAACATATGAAACATGCACCTAATGAACAGCAACATATGTTCAAGAGAAAATGGGCAACAAACCCTACTCTGACTGACTTATGGCCAAAATAATAAGAAATGACTAGTGAACACAGAGGTGCAAAGAACAGTAAGCATGTAAACAACAAAGTACAGAAATATTGCATTATAAGCATGGTGAATAATGAACTGGCCTCATCATATGCATATAGTACAGTGATCGTGAGGTGTGAAGACCTGGCAAGCCATTCCCACCCTTTCCAAACACGAGTAAAAACCTTGCAATGCACATTTACTTTGCAAGACTAAAGCCAAAATTGTGGCAGTCTTTCAAAGTGGCCAGAAAAAAGCAGTTCCAAAACGAGATCAATGCACAGTGCGGTCAGCTGTTGAAGGAAACACTCTAATTTGATGGTCTCACTTAGCTGCACCAATGCATTGCATGGGTGTGTAACAAAGTTGCCAGTGCGAAAAACAGAAGTTATTATCATCATTATCATCAGCCTATATTTATGTCCACTGTAAGTCGAAGGCCTCTCCATGTGATCTCCAATTACCCCTGTCTACGGCAAAGTGGTAGTGTGGGTCAGAGGTAGAACACCCGGCTTCTAATCTGAAGGTCGTAAGTTCGAATCCTCCTCCAGTCCACAACATTTTCAGGCATGGAGTGGCGTCTGACACCGGCAAAAAAAATATATCGCCAAGAGCTAGTGGGGCTATAATAGTCCAGGTGCAACCAAATTAGGAAGGCTCACTAAGCTTCAACAAAGTCACTCCCTCACCAGAACAGGAATTGGCCTCCCTGGTGCAGTATCCGGCCACTACCTCCCTCATGACTCCTGCGACAAACAGAAGTAGTATGCTGCAAAGCCGAAATTGTAGTTTGTACAATGAAATATTCACATGTGCTCTACATTTGTGTGTTGCCTTTACTGTACATACAAGGCTGTGCCACTGAAACAACTACATAAAGAACACCCCGACATTTTAATTGAATCAGTTGCAGACAATACGTCATCTTACATCATTTTTGTCGTAACACATGGCATTAAGATTTTTACACCAAGACTTAATAACAGACGGCAAAATTTGCCCGTCTATGCAAAGACAGTTCGTCACATATTCAAGAGTACACTAAATGTTTCGGCGATAGCCATTTTCTTTTACGTCTTGTGAACATATTTCCCATATGGGTAGTGAAACATCAATTTCATAGTTTGTTGGTCTGTGACGAAATTTATCAATGCTGTATTATGACTTCACTTGGTCAGACAGTTATCCATCAGACCCGAGACTACACCACGCATAATAAAGTTAAGTGCCAAAACTGCCTTAGAACTGACTTTCGTGCATACTGCACATGCTTTACGTCATTGTTCCTTTGAACAGTGGACCAAATTGCATGCAGAAGTTTGAATGAATGAAAAACAAAACATATTGTTTCGTCAAAAAACGAAAAAGAATTGGTTTCATAAAATCGCTCCAGTACAGCCTTCTATGTGTCGTTTTCTCAAAGCAAACGGAACTTTTACAATAGGAAAATGTCAGCATAAGTGAACTGCCAGTGCATGTTGCCGATAAGATGCACAGCAACTGTTGCATGGAAATAACGTCTCAGCAACATAACCACAATACTGCTCACTTTTTTTACTACGAATATACCTTGAGGTAAATACACGGAAAAAGTTAATTGCCAGCAAGGTTGTTTACTATACCACAGCAGAAATTACGTGATCGCCGCGAATAAACAAGTTTGCGAAAAGGCAACGAGATATTGGAGGCCAGCCAAAGTTGAGAAACTGCAAATGGCATCATCACATGGTCTGGGACGAAATGAACCGCTATATTCTGTCGCGTCTAGCAAGTCTACATGCTGCCAGCGGAGCAGGCAGAAATTTATGCACTTGCATCATGCAAGAGTCCCGGCCGCACTAACACCAACACAACAAAATCCTGAACCCTCGCTTGTTAATTTCCGGGCATTTACTTGGCATGGCCTCATGGCAAATCGCAAGACACTTGTGGCGTCTGATCACAGCGAAGCTATCCCAGTGGTTGTTGCGGCCTCAACACAGGCCTCATAACCCAATGTTTTTCTTCACAAATCCTTCATTCGCTATGGTATGCTAAGTTCTCGTACGACGATAGCCGCGCAGCAGGGCAATGCGCGGGTTTGTGGGAAAAGAAAAATGCGGAAATCACCTGGACTGACGTTAGCGCGATCCGCAAGCTTTTCACCATGATGTATATCTTCGAATCACGTTAATCGACGAGAAGCTAAACCGGGAAATAAAGCAGGTAATCTGAAGACCGCAGTGCGTTGCAAATTGTGCCCTTTGTACAAAACAGAATGCCCAGCGTGGTCATAGAATAAAGAACCAACTGGTGCGGTTGCCTACCAGAGTGAACCAAAACCAAAACAGCCCAACTGCGCCGATGGCGATAGTCCTGACCCAATAAAAACAGTGTCAGTCGTTGAGGTTTCGGTTTCGAAGCAACCTTTTCCTGCGATTACTTTTTGGCGTTTGTGTTTCGCTCGTCTTTTTTCTTTCTTTTTTTTTTTTTGGGGGGGGGGGGGATATTTTGATCAAATATAAATATATGTTGGCTTCTTATCTGTATGTGCGTAATATGTACGTAAATGCGTACGTGAACATGTGTACGTAAATGTATACGTATATGTGTACGTTCGTAGTATGTATGTATATGTACGTAAATATATGCTGGTGTAAGCAAGTGTATGTATACGTGTGTCTATGTGCTTAGTGCAGCACAGAGCAGCAAATAAAGACATAATAATTGTTCATTCTCACCGGGCCGACGTGCACAGCTCGCGCGACCAAGTGATATCGCATGACCTTTTGGTCAGTAATTTTAGTCGCGTGGATGAAGTCCCAAAACGTCTGAACCAATATCAGATGCGCAGGAACAGGACGCTTTACGTTGCATTAGCGGTACGAGCAGCCATGAATGGCTTCAGTCGCGAGACATTTCAGTGTGGCGACAGGCAACGCGCTTGCAAATACTTGGACACTCCAGCCGCATTTTCGCCGCCGTCGTGGTCGGCGGTGCCGTGATGCTCATCATAGTCGTGTGGAGCCTGTTGGTCTGAAGTTCTCCCTCCCAATTCGATGAATACGTCATACTTTTTATTCCGTCACGCTTAATGGGCGGTATCGAGATCTTCTTGTCTTGAATGTACTATTTTGACATCCGAAGGAGCAGCAGGTCATGGTGATGAAAAATGCCGTGAAGTGACTTCGCACTTGCCACAAAACTTAGGTCAGTCGGTAGATGCTTCTCAAGCGGAAATGGCGGTGGAACTCGACTGTGAACAAACGAAGCCGGCGCGAGGGCCCTATAGTGATTAGGTACGCGGCGTACGCGGCGTCGGCCAGGGCGCGCGAGGAGGAGGCGGCATTCTTCAAAGCGTGTCGCCAGTAGCGCGCACCCAGGATCTCTGCCAGGGGGGCTCCCCCCCCCTGGGGGTTGACAGTTTGCCAATACCATCTAAACAGCACTAATTTCAATTTCTTCACGGGAAATTCGCAAAAAGATTCGCTTTTTGCGCAAGTTGGCGAGTATGCAGACGATTGCGCGTCTTACATCTTAGTTGCAATACTCACAGGCGCAAGCAAAGAGAAGGGGTTAAACAACAACTCCAGGCTAAACAACAAAGGGTTAAACAACCCCCCCTTGTCGGTGCGCCACTGCGTGTCGCTGCTTTAGGAAGTTTGAGGGGTTTGAACTGGTTGAGCGCACTGCAGCTCGCTGAGGACAACCGCGTTTGGCTAAAGCTCCTGGAAAAAAAACTTTACGCTTGGCGCATCGTAGGCGCCAGAATCGGAAATATAGTGGCTTCTACGCAATTAAACATCCAAAATCATGTTTGAACTGCGCGCTGGGGTAATGTAGCAATTTTGCAGCGCAAGAATCGAAGAAGAAGCGGGATCACCGCCTTTGATTGCCAATAAATCCGCATCTGCTGAACGCATTGAAGTACTTTTTGCGGAAAAAGTATTTCATAAACGGTTGAATTTAACTTCAAACGCATTTCTCGACTTCAATAAATGTCAATAAAATCACTGATGACATTGTCCATGCTTACTTTTGACTTTATTTAAGTACATTCCCGTCCATGCAGATCTCCCTACTTGCTTATATTTAATTTACCTAATCTTTCCCTTTCTAATGTCACCTTTTTCCTCTTGTTGTTTAGACCGTTATACGAGTGTCACACGCACAATTTCGATCGCGACCGAGTCTGATCGGAATCGAATTTTTCTACCGCCGTACTCGTGCTCTTGCATTATGTATACCTTGGACTGCAAAAACGTGCTGAGCTGTTTCACATGCTGTGACTGGAGCGACAAAATGCATGCGTCGCAATGCGATTTCGGAGTAGCAACAGGTCCGAAAACGAAACAAGTTTCTTTGTAACTATCATCATCAAAGCTTGCAGGGTCTCCAAAAATATGGCGGCCTCCTGCTATCTATTCGGGCTGCGGTATCAGTTCTCACGATTGTTTCGCGTGCTTTTTATAACATGAGGTAACGGCAAACGAGGTCATTCTCCTTACGCTCAAAGTCTTATTGTTCTAGTCGTTCCGCAGAGCCCGATTCCACTATGGGCCATCGTTGGAGCTCGAGGTGAGCTTCTTTCCGATCATGATTGCGATGCTTCAATGGAGTTTTTGACAGCTTGTGCGGAGAGTTGCGAAGCAGCGATTGTTCGCGACGCTGTTTACCGTTCTTCCTAAATAGTATTTAGCTGTAAGTGCAGGCGAGCGCGCTGTACGCGAAAAAGAGCTTCCACGCTTGTACTTGCCGTTACACTAAACGGTACGATCATTTGTTCAGTCGCAAGAAACCTGTGATCTACGCCAGGGATCAGAAAGAGTTCTGGTCGAGCCGTTGGAAAACCGGAGATACTCCTTGGCAGACGCAAGGCATACATCGGTGAGTAGACAAGCAGGCTATGAGGCTGTGCTACATACCGGTCAAATTTGTTTCCCATATTCTTCTTCAAGCGCGACTGTCTGAAAACGGTGCTTGAGATCATATGGCGCACTCTTGTATAACCTCGGTGCCTTTTGCTTGCTGGCTGGTGGCTCTTTTTTCGCTGTTCTAACACTGTGAACAGCTGCTGGCCGATCACGTGATGCCATTTTTATTTGCTATTGATGGGGGTCAGTATTGCTGTATGCTTCACCGCAGTACACATCTTTATTGCGGTGTAGCTTACTGAAGCACACCAGTCGTTATTTATTTTCTTATTTATTTAAGTACCTCAGGTACCCTTATTCTGGCGGTTTTGCATGAGGTATACACGAAGGGGAGGAACAGCCGCTATGAAAACGCAAAAATAAGTATGAATAAAAATAAATGCAAACAATCAGCAAATACAGAACATGCAATAAGGGAATATATAAGCATGACCGTACATAAGAATTAGCACAAAAAATATATACAAAAGCGAAAATTGTACGCACCAACTTAGGCGGTAAGGGTGAAACAATGAAAAAAAATTGCAAGTTGTACATACTACTAGAAGTTTGCTCACTTGATATTACCTAGATACAAAGGCCTCAATTTGCTGGGTTACATCTGGAAAGAATGAGTGAGCCATAACACTATTTAATGTGCACTAGAACTGCTTCACATTTATCAGGGGCGATGAGATTCACAGCATCGGCTGGAAAGTTGTTTGAGTCTGTTGCGGTCTGGAGAAGAAATAGGAGTTGCACTCACGGATGGTCACTTTCAGAGATGTCAGCTTTCAGTGTGCGCTGCTTGGCTGGCTGAGCGAAACTGCTCAAATCATACGATGCGCTGTGTACTTTGTCACACGAAAGCGATACTATCATCAAAAGTGATCGTCCGAAAGTGCATTCCCTGATGTGCACAAGTATAGACACGTGGAGGATGAACGGCTTTTTAGTGACTTCTACGAAGCGATAGTCGGTGCGCGAAAGTAAGGACAGAGTGGTTAATTGACGAGCGATAAAATTTGTGGAAAATGGAAAGTCTTGAGATTTTGTGGTGGCATTCAAGACAAGGAAGGTTGACCCGGGCTTGTAGTGCTGTGATGCTTGTAGGATAAGAGTAATCTGAATAAATGAACCTCGCGGCGCAATTTTGGATTGATTACAACATGCTTGAAAGGTTAATCCGGTGGGAGTCCCAAATCGGTGCAGGCGTACTCGAGCTTTGGCTGTACGAGCATTTGGTAATCAAGAATTTTTACAGAGAATGTGGTGTGATGCAAGTTACGACGTAAATAAGCAAAGGTACAGTTAGCATCATTCATGATGGTACTTATGTGTGACGGCATCTGCTTATCATGAGGTAAGAAGATGCCGATATATTTATATGAGTGTAAGAAAGATATCTAGGAACCATAAATGGTATACTATGGTATGGAATACGAGAACTGGTGGTGGAAGGAAACTAGCGCAGCTTGCTTTGGGTTGGGGGTCATCAGCCACATGTGGCACCATTTTTCTATGGGATGCAGATCTCTTCGAAATTTATCAAAGTCATGATTGTTATTGATGCTGTTGCATTTAAATAACACAGTCGTTGGTGAATAACCAATGTTAGAGAATATGTTATTAGACAGATTGTTTATATGTAAACTAGAAAAAGTAAGGGACCCAGTTTCGTGCCCTGGGACATGTCTGAGAAAACTGGTGCTTGAAAAGCTGGTGCCTACATGAACTGTTGCTGATTAGCAAAGAAGTCGCGCACCCAACTTAGCATGAGGGCTTAACGTTCAAATGCATAGACAGCGTCATAGACAGCGTCATTGAGCAACTTTGTCCAAAGCGTTTTCAATATCTAAAAAGAGTGCATTGACGGGTACAGTGATATCAAGGCTGGATCTGATATTGTTAACAAATAAGGCTAGTTGGTTAGAACACGAGGAACTTAAAGAATCTTTGTTGGACGAGGGGAAAAAATCAACAGATATTTAGGAATTTTATAATCTGTGAAAATATTATGTGTTCCATTAGTTTTGATGGGGCACTTGTCTTTTTTAAAGTGGTTTTCTTGCAATGATTGGGGGCCATTTTTGTGCACAGGAATGATTTTGCCAACCTTTCAATCATGAGGTGCAGTAGCGATCAAAAGGGAATGTTGTAAAATGTGCGATAAAAATACACCGGAAATATATTCGTGGCTATTTAGTATTGCTTGTATTTATGCTGTTGATTCCAGCCGGTGATGTTTGTTTGAGGCACACATTTTTATAACGGCGTTAGCTTCAAATGTGTTACCAGGCATCACATGGTGGTCAGAGTGGGGATTATTGGGAAGGCTGCCTATGAGTTCTTCAGTAAACATAGAAAAGGAGGTCGAGTCTAGTGTTTCAGCACCGTCCTCCTGCGGTATGGCCAATTTGAGATCATCACAGAGTGATATCGGTGGGCAAGATTTCGGGTTGATGACTTGTCAGAACTGTTTAGCATGTATTATGTAGCATAGCAGGCAGGGTGGATGAAAAGAAGGAATGCTTAGTTTTTGGAGGCAAGGGATTCAGGTTTCTTTTCAATGCTGCTGTACCTACTCCAGGAGGAAGGGGTAGGGTATTCCAGAATGCATGTGAGGCTGTTGCCAAAAGCTTTCTTGTTTCTCTGTTGTGGTAGGCCATTTTTCACTTATACACTGCCGTGTGATCCTGAGTACAACATGGACTAGTACGAAATGTAGATATCTTTTGTGGCGTGTTGTGGCACGAGTTGCAGGGTAGATGTAATGGTGTGCTATGGTGAAGGTGAATTGCGTTGTGTACTCCGATGGAAGGATCAAGCACATCACAGTGCTCCTTAGTCCTGCGAAGAATCTTTTCCACGTAGAAGAGACTTGCTCTTGTGCTGACACATTTTTCTTACCGCGCCACTGTGCAATGCTTACAGGCTCCTGGACCAACACCAAGAGCTGGTCTTGGCTGGAAAGCAAAATGCCCGCGTGTTCATTCCACTGTGTGGAAAGGCCCATGAACTGTTATGGTGAGCTTCTTGTTTAGTGCACTCTGTTCCTTGACTGCCTATGTATGAATAGCTTGGATGCTCCATCTGCGCAGCATGTGTATTTTTTTCTTTTTGACACCACAGTGGGGGCACCGCTTTATGGTGGCATTGTCTTAATTGGTTGGCCATAATCATCACCACCAGCCTATCTTGTGTCCATTGCACGACAAAGGCCTATGCAAGTGATCTTAAATTACCTCTTCCTTGTGCTAGCTGACCCCATTTTACACCTGCAGAGTTCCTAAGTTCATCACCCCACCCAATTTTCTGGCATCCTTGGCTACGCTTTCCCTCTTTTGCTACCCATTCTGTAGCTATAATTAACCACCGTTTATCTACCCTATGCATTACATGGCCTACCCAACTCCATTTCTTCTTAACCCTTTCAGACGCTATGTACACAATTGTGCACACCAAGATAGTGCATCAACAACAAAAGCATTGATTAAAGTAAGGGTACTTGAAATGTGTCTTGTACATCTTGAAACACTTCTGATTAAAATAGTGCTGCAAGTTTTAATTACCGAGGCAAATTGTTTTAGTAAACCAATATGAAGGTACATGGTTGGGTATTTTGCTTGGTGTGAGCATATCATTGTATGTAGCGGGTTCACTTCTGTCAAGTTTTTCACAATGTGTTGTTCCAGTCATAATTCTCGAGTGGCTGGATAGGTGCTTTTCAAGCCTGGTGGACGTGAAATAGTTGACATTCGCATATCTGATGTTCCTGCAATGAGTTTTTCACACAGAGTCCACATTTCTGTAAACTTGACATAACTCACTGAAGAACTGAAAACTCTGAAGTTCTGCAGCTGTAAGCTTTTCATGATTCTGAAGATGTAAGAAATGCGGTGAAAGTAAGTTTTCAAACCACACAACCAGTTGGCGTCTGAAAGGGTTAATGTCAACTGGAGTATCGGCTATCCTCGGGTGCTCGCTAAACCACACCGCTGCCTTCCTGTCTCTTAACGTTGCACATATTATTTTTGTTCCATTGATAAGTTGCGCAGTTGACTGTAGTGTTGGGTAACAGAACATACAAAAGTGGTATTTTGTGTAGGAACGAGGTGCATGCTGGTGTGAATATCATCCATGATTGTTGCTCTTGGAGTGTGGTTCCAGGGACCCTCAGGGGTCCTCAAGAGAGTTGTAAGGGATTCAGCAGAAACTGCAATTCTTTAAGACTAATGCAATGACTGGAAATCAGTTCATTAGGAATGAATAAGTAGCCAACCAGTAGAAAGGCCAATATTTTTGCAGCTGGCAGGCCTAAAAAGTAGCCACCTTGGCACAAAATATTATTAAGTTGTCCGGGAGTATTCTGTTGGCAATGGAGTTCTCTCTGTGTTTTCTAGGAGTATAGAGCCTTTTTTCTTGAACTCACGTGGGGCTATTCTCAATAATTAAAATTAGAGAGAATAAGAGAGCGACTCAAATTTGGTGACATTTTTTTTTCATATCTCTACCTTCCTTTCTCCCCCCTCAAAAACATTCCTGGGAGGAGAACCTTTATAGAAAAAGGTTAATGTTGCCAAATGATTGCATTACTGTTATGCTTGCCTATAATGAATTCAAGCATCACTTGATATAGTCTATACAAGTGATTTTTTTTAAAGTGATTGGTGTGCATCATCGTTGGGCTGCTAAAATTCTGAGCCAGCAGGGTCAAAAAAGTGGTCACTTTGACACAAAATAGCCAAGCCTGGCAACACTGCTGGTGGCCTCATGTAGTCTAATATTCGTTTAGGCAATTGACTCCAGATTCACTGTTGCACCCATCTCGTGGCTGTTTTCCTGTAGGTTCTACGGTCGTGCTCACAATGTTATCGGCGTGGAGTACATAGAAAGATCAGCCAGTGAATTCTTCACAGACAACGGCCTTCCCTGCGAGGAAACGACCTGCCACGAGCTGAAGTGTAAAGTCTTCCGTGTAAGTAAGCCTTGTCCTGCTGCTGAGCAGCAGTGTTCAAAAAAGGTACATCACTGAAGCCAACTTTTCGACTTGTCTACGCTACAGTCTTGACAAAAACATGTACACTTGTTGAAACGGTGGCTCCGGTGGCATCTCCTGTTTAATCACCATTGATCTACTTTAAGTCTCCTTCCGGTTCTCTTGAGCAGCGCAGCACTTGCGCCATCTCGCATACTATTGTGCAACTACACTGATTGCTCGCGGTGCTTAGTTGCTCGGGTAAGGCGCATTATAGGAAATGTGAAACCATGTGGTAGAAACAACATAAGGGGGTGCAAGAGAGTCGAGCGTCCCCACAAGTTGTATGCCTATCTAGCTTGAGTACAGTTAAACCTCGATATTACGAAGTCAGTAAATTGGCACTTCGCTTCGTTATATCTACATTGAGTTCTACCTCGCATTAAAAAAGTATAGTTGCCAACCGATTCTTCTTATGCAGAATGGGCCATAATAAAATGTTGGGGTAATTGGGCAGTCTAAGAAAACGAATTTTGAATGAAAAGAAAAAATGTTCTTTAAATTTGAGAGTTAGCTTCTAAAGTCATAGTTTGATGCTATGTTGATGAAGATTTTTTTGCAGCTGCCGCGCAGCATTTGTATAGCCGGAAAAAAAAGTAATGCTGGTCCAACGCACTGTTGTGGTAAGAGGAGCTTTCGCATTCGCTCCTGTGCCACGGCGGTTTATTGCCAGTACCATCTTCGTTCTTGCCTAGAGTTGGACGATACCGAGTCCTGTGTTCATCGCGTGCGCATCATGTCCAAGAAATCTAGCAAGATTCATTATGGCTTTATGCATTGGTTCTGTGAAGAGATGGTGGTGGCATGGTTTAAGTCTGAGTGAGACGTGGCATGTCCGAAAGTTTGGTTGTCATTATGTACACCATCTGTGATGACAACAGTCCAGATAAAATTGCTATCAATTCTCACGAAATCTAATGGCAAGAACGTGCTTAAATGAGTTTCATACAGTCACATGCATTGGACTTCATATCTGGGATGAATATGTAAGGTAATAGCTTTAGAGTTAAATTGACAACGATTAAAAGCAATGTGTGCTATATTGTACGAGGGATCACACAGTATGGGCCCAATACTTGTAGGAAAATAAAGGGAATTGTGAAGAAGCTAAGGGCCACAAACTGAATAATGCAAAGATAGATTACTGGCCTCTTATTAGGAGATGGGAGGATAAAAGCAGAGATTGGTGCCGTTTTGTAGTTACATTGTTCATAGATAATGCAACAACTGGCTGATTCCCCATGCTTTTGTCTGTCAGGGTGCCTCACTCCTGAAACAGGTGGCCTATGTGGAGCTTTGCATCTGGTATGATTGAGGAGCTGTTCTATTAACCTTAGTGTGGGGTGGTATTCTCAGTCGTTCATTTTTGAAAGACGATCACTTTTGCGAGATTTTGAATGACCAACTGTGGACGTCTCAGCATCTATGGGCAACAGTGTTCGTGGCCCTGGGCTAAGACAGCATGCTCGGTGCTGTTGTCTGTAGGCACCAATGTGTCTCGTGCTTGGTCATTCAAAGTCTCACAAAAATTATTTGTGTTTTAAAACAAACAAGAATACTGCCCCTGCTTTCTTTCTGAAGGTGCACTAAGCTGGCCTTTTATTGTGTAAACTATATTTAGTTTCCATGACAATTCAACCTACTGGCTCCCTTTTACAAGAGGCTATCATAGCAGTGTTCACTATAGTAAGTTCTCACCATACTATCTGTCACGAACGCTGCCAGATTGAACACAAAGCTTCATTTATCAAAATGATTTTTCTATACCTCATCTATTTTGTGATTTTGGGCACACTGTAGCATGATTGCATACACTAGATGCACCTAGAGTTTTCTCTGAGGTACCTCCAAACTGGGTGAAGTCTGCCTATAATGCTACACTCAAACCTCGTTATAAGGAAACGGTATACAGTTAAACCTCAATATAACGAATTTCAATATAAAGAAATTTTCAGTATAACGAAGTATTTCAGTTTTTATAAATTCTTGGCTGTAGTACACCATGTACAGTGTAGACCGCTTATAACATAAGTCGCCAGAGTCGCGAATATCTGCACTATAAGTGGTACCGCACTATAACCAAAACAACGATTTTCAAGCCCTGTACGTATGCAAAACATGTAGACCAATCATGTAGACACGCTTTGTATTATCGCGCGCACATCGCGATTACGTTTTTGCCAGTGAGCTGGCAAAAACATAATCGTGATGTAGCCGGTGCTCCTCAAGCTCGACAGCTTTGCAACGAGTCAAAACGAAACAACTGTTTGCCGCAACCGCTGCGGAAAAAAAACCGTGACCGCTATCGACACGATTATGAATGGCGACTTTGCGGTGCTGAAGGCACGCGTCCGACACACGCACCGAGTCTGGATGAATTAACTACCATTCGCTGCAACACCTGCAGTCGAAACCGCGGTCGCTATCTATGCGATCATCGATGGCGACTATGCAGTTCTTTAGGCACGCGGCCGACGCGCTTACCGAGTAAAAACGAAACTACTGCTCGCCACAATCGCTGCGGAGAAAACCGCCGCCGCTATCGATGCGATCGTGTATGACGACTATGCAGTTACGAAAGCCCGTGGCCAACGCGGTGTTATGCGCGGCGGTAAACGCAAGAATACAGGCTTTAAAGACACAAATAAGCATGAAGCGTTCCGGCGTTGCTGTCATTCACGTACGATTTCAACTGATGGCTGTGGCGATGCGGACTCCGCCGCTTCGTTTTGGTTGGACGCTAGCGCCGTTCTTGCTCTTTTGCGTCGCACATTTCCGGCACTCCTTGCTCACCGAGCTCTGAAAGTAGTCCGAATTAACCGATGTGCGGCGAAATAAGTCCGAATTAACGAGAGTTTGATTGCATTGAATAATGCATACGCCGGCCAGGAGCACACACCTTGTTGAGAAGCGTGCTCGCTGCCGCCCTTGTCGGTGAGATTTTCCCGCGGAAGCCGCATTATAACCGGTATTTCGTCTCACGCGGCTGCACTGTAAGTGGTATGCGTATACATGGAGTGCTATGGGAAAATTAACGGGAGTCTGAAAAGACCGTACTATACGGTCCTGCACTATAAGCGGTTACGTTATAAGTGGTCTATACTGTATTTTGAATGTCAGTATAACAAAGTGTGTTATAGTCCCCTTCAACTTCATTATGAAAAGATTTTACTGTATAAAGAATTGTGTGATCGATGGTGGGATCGAATCTCTTGTCTTCCAGCTCTTCAGTCCAATGCTCAGACCATTAGACCACGTACGCACGCATACTTCTCTTGTGCCAAAGTCGCTTTTTGAAACATCTGGCGCGTGCATCACACGCCAGTCTCTCGCATTCTTCCCTTGTGACAGCTAGTGCTTTCAGATGCTGTGTTATACTGCACTGCCCTCGGGAACACCCACATTTTTTGCCACACGGATGTCTACAAAATGTGTAAAGTCTGCCTAAAATGCTATCATAATGAAATGCAACAGTTTCAAGCATGCCTGTCTACATGATGCGAGCAGTGTACAGTCGTCATCAATATGAAAGGGGACAGCGATTTTTTTGAAAACGACAGTAACTCGTGGTCCATGTGTTCAAATGTGGGAACTTGATACATAATAGTAAGTTTTCCTGTTGAACTTTAGTATCACTGATCACTGAACACTTTTATAGATGGCATGTGTGCTTGGCCCCTAAGGGCATCTGAAACAAATGAGGTATTCTCTTTCATATTGACGACGACTGTACATGCATTGTAAGAAGTGTCCCATCATTTCTGTTTAACTTAACTTGTTTCTTGTGGTTTCAGTTTGTAGCGGTGCCAGACGCAGGCAATATATGTTTGTTCCTTTTCTTTAGTGAGTACACTTAAACTTCTGCATCCAATCTTATGGCTTGTTGTTTCCACTTCTTTGGCGAAAGCACTAGAGGGCACACATAATTTCCAGACATCATACTCATCAGGCTGCGTGACGTGTCTCTTGAAATGTAGCCAGTTTCACCATTGTATCATACTTGTATTTGAATTCACATTTGCTGTAACATGTTGCGTAAATTCTAATTAAGCTTTTTTGCAGTTTTCAGTCGGGTTCACACTTTTGCAATCTTTGGCAAAGTGCGATAGTACTCTAAGGGTATCCAAGTATTTGTACTTGGTGACAGCCTAAGAATTCAATGTAAGCTCTGCCTACAAAACAGCACTGCACGTTCCATCTGTGCCTGTGGGCTCTGTCAAATTTCCAAAAGAAACTGATGTTGAAAAAAGTTGGCCTCTGCTGTGATGTCACTGAAATGAGTGAACCTAATTGACTGGTGAGTTTCTACCAATTCTTCTTGATTTAGACAGTGGTGTACTTGCCAACCAATGTAACGCTTCTCAAGATCTATGCGCTATAATGATTGATCAATGCTGGTGAAGGGGACTTTTCATATTGCTTTATCTGTGTACGAGTCACGAGCAATTTTGCCTGGGAGCTTTAATGGCAGATATCGCGTTTAATCTAGGTCTTTAATAGCCAATTTTACCATGGCCAAATGTGACTACCAGTTTCCAGCAGCGATATCATTATGATTCCTATTTACATGTTTCTTTTTCTTTTCAGCAAAATAAGTTTTTGTGTCTCTTGTTCTGATTGTTGCAGACTCTAGACCACCGTTTGCAGATATTTGTTTGCAGCATATTCGAATTCAACAGGTGAGTTCCCCATGAGCTACAGTGTGAAGATTTCCTGATTTTATTGCAATAGAAATTATAGAGACAATTGAGGTTCATTTGCACCCATGTTGAAGACATATACACAGCTCATGCACAGAGGTTTGGAAGGTTTTCCGAGATGTAAGCGACGTACCGTGTAGTTGGCTGGAAAAGTGGTGAAGCCAATTAGATGCACCATCGTGCTCCCCAAGGTCAGTTCCGCAGTAGAGCCAAGGCAGCGTTCTGCCTTCAGCTACTGGCATCAACGTTGCGCGTACACATACTAGCGATCCTGCTGAGTATGTGTGTGTAAAAGAAAATTACGAGGGCGTTCGTCACACTTGGTTGTTGTGCCGCGTGATGAGGAAAAGGATGCAAGAAAAGCAGTCAGACTCATGATTGAATATCCGAACTACATTTACGAAACTACAAAAAAAAAACTACAAGCACACAGAACCTTACGGCACATGACATGAGACGTGTAATACACTAGGTATGTAATACACTAGGTATGGGTAGAAGATGGCTCTTCACGAACTGCAGACGACCGCTCAACAGTCAGTCTGCATTCGAGCCACAGTGCCCGTTGCAGGAATGGTCAACCTGCCCAGCAGACAGCTTGCGCGCGAGCCGCAGTGCTTGGCGCATATGCGGCCATTAGCCAGGCCATGAACGGTGCTCCGCCGAACAGCTGACAAAGGAGACACCTTGCCCGCGATCCGCAATGCTCGCGACAAAGAGTTGCACAGCAGGCCACGCCATGCACCGAGCTGCAGTACTCGTGCTGGCGAACGCCTTGTCCAAGGGCAACGGTCTGCCGACAGCTCCATGGACGGCCTTAGAGCCTTGATTGCTGGTGTCCGACACGTTGGCCTGCTGTCTTCCGTCTACCAGTGACGAGACGCCTGTTTCGCCACGAAGCATTTCGCCACGTGCTCGCCATACATTGTGGCCCAATCATCACTAAAGTGGTGACATGACACATTTTCGGAATACCACTGGGCCATCGCTGATTTGGAGGGATCACTCACATAGGTGGTCCAATTGTAAAAGAACCCCCGCGCACTTCTTTCACTGAGCACCGACAAACACTGACCGTTTTATTGCATTTATTCCAATACTTTCAATGCTTGAAGGTGTCACAGAAGGCAATGGCGATGAAAGATCACATGTACACTATAACATGATGAAGTAGTTACAGCATACAGTAGTGATGGACGGCAGCTTTAAATACAGAAATGTTAATGACGTTCACAACGAAGGTAGGCAGGCAGTTCCAATTAGTCACTGTCTTCAGGTTGAACGGATACAAAAGGAATGCCTATTTTCTTGCTGTGAAATGTGACGAAACATCCGATGGCTCACAATGTAGTTCTTCCAGTGCTGCATTATCAAAGATTTTATAAAATAACAATAAATAGGACATTTTCCTGCATAAGAGAAGGTTAGGAAGGTGTAAGGATACTTTCATAGGATCACACATGAAAGCCAAGAATAATTACATATGGTAACGTGCAGATTCAGTTTGTATAATAAAATATTGTCATTTGGATCCCACACTGCAAGTGCATATTTGGGCTTGGAGCGTACAAATCTTTTATACAGTGTTTGTTTTAGTGATGATGGTGCTCCTGGGAAGTTGTAATGTAAGCAGCTTAACATTCTGTTAGCATTATTGACTACATAATGAATGCGAGTTTGCCAGGAAATATTCGCAGTTATGTGCGCTCCTAGATGCTTATACCAAGTTAATTCATATAGCTCCGAACCACCAGTGTTATAGAGGAAGGTTAGAAGGAGGTGCTTTGTCTTTGCAAGATATTCTCATTGATTTACGTTTTTTAGAATTAACACACGTTTGCCTGACGCTGCACCAGCTAGTGACCGTGCTAAGGTCAGACTGAAGTACAGAAGAATCTGAGCCAGGGGACATTACACGTTAAATTACCTAATCATCAGCATATAACCTAATAGGTGACTGAAAAACATTGGCAAATTGTTGACACGAAATAAAAAGACAAGGGGTCCAAGAACTGGACGCCGGAGTGAACTGAACAGAGGAGGAATTGCAGTCATTAGTGGTTATGCATTTTGTTCTTTTAGTAAGAAAATGTTCAATCCAAGCTATAATGATAGGGTCGATGTTTAAGTTACTTAGTTTAAAACGAAGTAGTTGGGGACAGGCAAGGTCAAACGCGTTGCGAAAATGGAGAAATGTGTTGTCAGTGATGTCTCCATTGTCAACACTGGAGGAAGGATCATTTGTAAAACAAATAAACTGGCATTTTAGAAGAAGTGATTTTCAGAAACCATTCTGACATGGCATGAAAAATGAGTTGGCTTCTGCAAAGTTAACTAGGTGTGAGTACATGATGTGTTCTAATAGCTTGCTAGTTAGTGATATAGGTTAGTTGTTGTCTGCTCCTCTGGAACATGCAGCAACCCTCTCAGATCAGCTACTGCTGCTGACATGCAGCGACCCAAGTTCGAGCTAGCTCTGCTTTGGCAGCAGATATGGCTTTCTTATAGATGTAGGCAACGTTGCATTTTTTTTTCTTTAAAACCAGGCATGTAACTGTGCCAAATGTTACATTGAATTATCGGTACAAAAAAATGTGATCCTTCTGTAATATTTCAGTAAAACAAAGCAACGATAAGTGCAAAATCATTTTTCTACGACTTTACAAGAAAAACACACGTCCCTGTACTGTGGTCTTTGAGAGTCGAGAAATACATTGCTGACAACTATAGAATTTTTACAGTCATTTCGTCATCTTCTTTAAGCTGAGATAGCTGTGGTAACTAAATGTCTAGAAACCTTTTTTTGCATAACTGGGATTTTATCTTGTTGCAGTACGCTCCTGATTTCCGCGCATTAGTTTAGTGCATAACTACTAAAACTAATGCTCTTTTAATATAGCTAATAACTTTTAATGCTTTTCAAATCAATGGAATCATCTGCAGTCAAATACGACTCTTTCCATTGTTTCATGCCTTCTCCGTCTTTTCGTTGTTCTTACTGACAGTGCCTCAATCTGCCGCTCTACTTATGTGTACGTGAGAAAAACGTGAAGAAAACGCAGGCATCATGTCCACGTGACGCCTGCAGTAGAAAGGATGTTCCACATCCGCCGTCAAGGCCATGAGCGGTGGTGCTGGCTAACACTTGTAGGTTTAGTTCTTGCAGCGAAACATAAATACCCCAGAAAGTGGATGGGAAAATGGCGCCGTGGTAGCTCAATTGGTAAGAGCATCGCACGCATAATGCGAAGACGTGGGTCTGTGTCCCACTTGCGGCCAGTTGTTTTTTCATCCACTTTGATTTCCATTAATTTGTCATTTCTTTAATTCAAATAATAAGCACAGGTAATTTCCCCTATGTTGACCTTGGCATCTTTGTTTGTTGGCTTCTTACGATATGTACTTATGTGAAGCGATACCTGCACTGCACCGTGCATCATTGCATTCCATTTTATTATGGGCATAACCTCTAAGATAATTCTGTTATGCTGCCTGATCTTGGACGCCACTGGTGGAGTTTTTTTGTTCCCCACAATCAGATGTCACCACTTCCTTGGCAGTTCCTGAATTGGTTAATTTTTTGTCTTGCCGGAGGCACTGCTTAGCTGTGAGGTCTAAAGAAATCCGGCCAATAGTCGTGTTTATCAATGTATCGCTGTAAGCATGAATGATAGCAGGGATTTCTTGAAGTTCAAGGAAGGGGCAGGTGGCCTTGCGAGCCAAGTTTTTCACTCTCAAAGCCATGTAGAGGAATCATGTTTGGCCCAGATACCGATGAGAGCATTGCCTATGAGATGATGAGGTTTGTTTATCATATCGAAAGCAAGAAATGCTCCAAGGTCCTCTGGGTACTTAGCTTCTGTCGTTGCTGTTGCCGACTATTAGATGTGCACACATACATACCGTTTCTGTTTTGAAGAGTTAAAAAAGATAAAAGCGTGTTTATCTTATTTTGCCAGTTTTGAAGCTGTACCAACTGTCAGTTCCTAGTAATACTAGGACCTTCATGGTGTGCCATGTTTTATTGCAGGGACTGTGCTGGAACCATGGACATTGTCTGGGACAGGGGTGCCCTGGTAGCTGTCAACGATGACGAGCGTCCGAGGTAAGCCTGAGGCAACAGAGAGGCGTGTGCACGAATATCGGGTTAAGCTCCACATCGTAATGTGGCTGTGGCTTTTTGGACTGCATTTCCCCCCCTTTTTTTTATCAGCTCAGAATGCAAAGGCTAGCTGAGCAGAAGTGCATGAAAGAACAGCTGCATTGTCTTCTCATGTTTATTGCACCGTTAGGTGCACTTTGGGTCTGTGCACCGTGTGGTGTCCCATGATAGCTTTAAATTGCCATCGAAAGCTGTTGGCGCTGATGTGACTGAAATCTAGTCATGCCAGGTGACAGCTGTCCAGTGGTTTCCTGGCCTCAACTGATCATGCATAACAAAAAATAATCACCGCCGTGTTGTTGTTGTGATGCATTTGCTAACAGCTATTAACGCCATGCTGCTCACTCACCAAAGTTGCCCAGCTGTGTCTCATCTGCATTGGGAAACGATCATCGTTGTGCCCTCATGACTATGATTAAATGAAGTATAAAAGTTGAAAAGAAAGAACTGTCACTAGTGTCAAAACTGGGAACTTTTCCTGTGAAGTTTCACACCTCATCCATTTGTGCCGGGACATCGAAGCACTCGCGTTAGCAGCAGCAGTGTCTCATGGGGAACATGACAGTTGAAGTTGTGGGTATGGCCCTCACCGACAACAAGTTGTTTTTTTGTCCACTTTCATTTCCCTTTACCTTATCATTTCCACACTTCAATTAAAAGCAACACATAATTTCCCTTACGCTTTCCTTAGCTTCATTATTTGTTGGCTGCATGCGGTCGTGACTAACAAAAATTGGGCCCCTTGGTTCCTCCTCTTCTTGTTCATGACAGTCTGATAAGTGATAAGGTCATGGAATGGGTGTTATAAGTTGGAGTGCATAGAAACATTGACCTAAGAATTTGTCTGGAGCATGTTGTGATAGTATTCCAGGCTTGCACTGTTGTCAATGCAGACCTATTTCAATAATAAATAATTTACTTGCTTATTTTCATAATTTAAGTTGCCCGAAAGCTTTACAGAGAAGGACAAGGACATGTACGAGTATTAGTGGCTGTATTGAATTACTTGGAGTTGGAGATGGCAGTGATGGAGGCAGGGAGTTGGTGTCACTCTTCTGCAGCTTTTGGTGCAAGTGAGTTGAAATAAGCATTAGTGTGACAAAGAAACGCACCAACTTTTTAGAAATGATCAGTACAAGGTCATACGTTCGAAAGCTGATGGAGGAACTTCTCTTTGAGGCGTGGATTGAAATAAAATATTCTGTGAAAGAGGCACAGCCGAAAACACTTCTGGCATGAAGTAAGTGGTTGTGTAAGGCGAGTGAGAACTGTGCAGACACAGTTTTGCCGCAGCTGACTAAGTGTGCGATGAGGAAGGGGTGTACAGTTTTTACATATATAATTATTGAAAAGCTTTCTTTCTTTTAATATTAGGGCCCAAATTTAAGGGTGCAGTCCTTACATTAATGTGGGGCCTTGTGTTAAAATGTACGATATATTGC
Organism: Dermacentor silvarum; assembly: GCF_013339745.2. NCBI lineage: Eukaryota > Metazoa > Arthropoda > Arachnida > Ixodida > Ixodidae > Dermacentor > Dermacentor silvarum. The sequence continues at coordinate 42,191,262 of NC_051163.1, forward strand.
TTCGCAGTTACCGACTGCAGTGTATAGCCTGACAAGCCGAACAGGCTTGAGCTGACCTGATGAAAGTATGTGTACGGCCAAAGGAGTTAATAAATTATGATCTTTTTCTACAGGAATCTGGTAGGCTCTGAACAATTCCAACAACATGAGCAGCAAGTGGATTGTTGTGCTTTGTTGCCAATTGGTGCTTTGTTGAATCATACTGTTGGCTATACTGCTTATATGGATATCAGGAGCATGAGTACTGCATCTTACAGACATAACTCATCAAAGCCATATTTATGCAGTCGTATTAACATTGCTGAGTGTCATTAGTAATATCTGTGTGAGTGTATGAATACAATATTCCATTCATTGGCAATTGAAGTGTAAAAGTAGTGTGAAGTAGAAACATTTAGCACCTACATTTAGAACAAATAGCGATAAGCATAGTGTTAAGAGACAGGAAGACATCAGTATGGTTTAGAGCAAACTTGGGTTAGCTGGTTTTCTAGTGGAGCTTAAGGAACAGAAATGGAGTTATGCAGGCCATGGTGATACGGGGGCAGATAACCTGCGCTGCGTTAAAGTTACAGAATGAGCGCCAAGAGAATGCAAGCACAGTTGAGGACGGCATACAACTTGGTGGTATGATGAAACTAGGAAATTTGAAGGCGTAGGGTGGTGTCAGCTGGCACAGGACAGGGATAACTGGAGATTGCAGGGAGAGGTATTAGTCATGCAGTGGATGATGACGATGAATTCTGGTTTTCTAGGCAGTAGATAGTGTGACTGACATGCTTGATTTGGCTGCAACGTGCCACTGCCGTAGCTTTGGAACCAGTCAACTGTACTCTGTCTTACTTACACCGTGCAATGAACTGAAAGCTAGGGCTCGCGTTAGCCAATCGGCAATGAGAGCTGGCTGTGTCTTTCTGAGAAGGGGTAAAGTAAAGTGGCTTGTTCATTGTGCGCCGCTGCACCCCCGAGAAGCTTTTGTTCAGTCAGCATCGTGCAACGTGCGATCGGCATTGGACAGCGGAGGAACGTTATTCGTAGTTCCTTATTCTGGTTGGCTTATGTGAACCATAGCCTTCACTGTACTTCACGGGATTGGTAAATGGAGTATATTTGGAGTTAAATAGAGTTAAAAAGAATTATTTTCAGTCTCACCGTGAGGTTATTCAATGGCTTCATGTGTTTTGAGGTTCGGTTTGCTGCAGTGAGCGCTGCAGTGATCCTATTTCATTAGCCATCTTCATAAGCTAACGGTAACAAGATGCCACACATTAGCAGGCATTGTAAGCATTCCATTCCTGTTAAGAGTTTCTTAATTGAGAACATTTGCATGTGCAGTGTACATGTTGATTTTCAAGTTCTTGCTGTGAAGTTTGTACTAGAAAACGGAGACCAGAGCTTCAAAAAGAAGGGTTGCACTGCGCACTTCTTTTTTGTCGACTTTTGCAGGTATGCAAGTGTTATCAAGTCTCTTCTGTCACCTGGTTTTTCCTACGGACTTTGCACAGTCGTGTATGATGACCCATCTTTCAAAGGTCAGTTCTTTGGTCCGTCATTTTTGTATTTTGCTGTGTAGTATGTGCCTGTCATCTATTCATCACTATGGGCGTGTTTCTCGTGCTGTGTCATGTCTTGTTGGTTACAATCTTGGGCACGCTAAAGAAATGTGCCGGGCACTGTGTCAGCATCTGAGTAGCGTTTGAGTGGTATTTGAGTGGTGTCTGAACGACATTTCAGACATTGCAGCCCCACGATTGTTCGGGCAGGTGTTTTCCACGTCGGGTGCTCTGCTCAGTCGGAATAAACCACTCAACTGCAGCAGTGTCTCCCCGTTCTTTTCATGCATGTGCTTTAATGGCAATAGCATTGAATTTTTCTCCCAGAACTCTTCACGTGTCCGTTCTGGTGGCGGGGGTAATGCATACAGTGGAATCTCGTTGATACGATTCTGCATAATATGTTTTTTGGGATAATACGTTTTTTTTATATACTATTTATGTTTCTTATATACGATTATGTTCGGATAATACCATTTTCGGATGATACATTTTATTTTCTGGTTCCGGTGAAGATCGTATCAATGAGATTCCACTGTATACCACACAAACACAGTTTGAGCAGATTACTGGAACAGCAGTTCTATTGATGATAAAAAGTGCTGATGTAGGTGCACTCCATGCTGCGTGACTAAAGTGTGACAAAGACAGCTGCCTGCCCATGCACATCAACACTGCTAAATATCATCCCACTGCTTGCCTCTGCGGCCTTGCAGAAACCTATCCAGCTGAACATCATGTAGCAGTGCGAAGAATGGACACAAACGTGAAAGGTTTGACACAAACACTGTCTTTCACCTGGAGGCACCTGTGTCGTCCAAGCTTTTCACGTCCTTGTCCATTCTTTGCACTGCTACAGCCTTTGTGCTGCTACATTCTAGTGTTCTCCCAAATCCCAATTATCGCGGGTTTAATTATCGCACACCCAATTATCGCGGGTTTAAACTAAGAAAATAAAAGTGTGCCTGAATGCAACATGCCCCCGATTTATAAAAGAAAAATATTGCCTCCCACGTTCGTGATTATAAAAAAAAAACAAGATGTACAGAATTGACCTTCACAGAAGGGATTAAAAAAAAAGAGCTTTCATAATCAAAGCAGCGCGTCGTCATTACCATTTGTGCTTCATTGGCCGCAGATACCAAGCACACAGGGCCGGTATTTTCGTGTGATTACCTTTAGAGATACTACTGTCACTTTTGCGAGATTTTATGTGACTCTGTACTAGACTTGTCAGAGTATGTGGCCGACAGTTTTTCTGGTACTGTGCAGATAGCGAGTTCGGCGCAGCGCTAGAAACGCTGGTGGCCGCATACTGTGCACCACATGCGCCAACGCATCCTGTGCCAAATTGCACCAACTCTTGGGAAAGTGATAGTATCTCCGAAAGTGATTGACTGAGAAGACCGCTACCCGTCGCAGTTGCTTAGTGGCTATGAACATGTGTTGGGCTGCTGAGCACGATGTCGCGGGATCGAATTCCGGCCATGGCGGCTGCATTTCGATGAGGGTGAAATGCGAAAACGTCCTTGTACTTAGATTTTGACGCACGTTAAAGAACCCCAAGTGTTCTAAATTATTCCAGAGTCCCCCCCTACGGCGTGCCTCATAATTAGATCGTTGTTTTGGCAGGTAAAACCAAATAATTTAATTTTAAGAATACCACTTCAGATTGCAGTCGAACACAAAATGAACCCATATGTAGAGTACTAGAATACTGGGAAGTGCGCCTTCCACAGGGGGACTGAACAGAGGTGAGGGAGCCGCCTGAGCGATCACAGCCGCAGAGGGCCACTATTCGGCACAGGCATGCTACGACGCGTTTGCTCTCCAATGCGCTTGCTGTCACTTGCTACTCCTGCTTTACCAAGAATGCAACTATGGCAGCATTCATCATCTAATTCTGTATAAGTGCTAAGTGTACTTGAAGAAGAGTTTTGATTGCTTTTTAGCCCACAAAAGATCAATGCCCTATGTATGTCTGACTTCGAAGAATTTTCACGTTTAGAGTTGTCAAAACTTGTACGCTGCATGTACTAGAAAAAACTAACGCTCACTGTTGTAAAGTTCTATGTGCGCCTTCGTTTGAGTTTTTATGCAAAGTCTTTGAGTCAGGAAAGGAGCTTTAAGAGAATACAGGTTTAAGCACCTAAATATGAGCGGGTGCAACTGATTGCAATTACGCGAAATTATCCTGTGGAGTTATGAAAGTTAAGTTTATTTCAGTGTTCTTTGCTTTCATGGCCTTAAAGCTCTCCTCCCTTCCCTCTCCCTGTTTGCCCCTGCCTAAGTTTCAGGCCTCTACAATTTGGCAATGTTGCTTAAGTGCTGAGATTTTCACAAGAGCGTCTATAAATTTGGAAGCCACAATTGGTGTGCCCGTTTACTTGTACGAGTTACTTGTAACTGGCAGGGCTTGAGGGGGCTTGCAACATGCGTGGTTGTTTTTGCGGCGTTGGCCAATCTTACGTTCACGCTCCTTGAATTTGCCTGTGTCAGCAGCTGGGTGTTGAACCGAAATTTTTTCCGCGTTCGGTTCAGGTTCAGCCACGGTGCAAAAATTGTAACAGTTCGAACCAGTTCAAAGTTTTTTTTAAGTTCAGGAAAAAAAAAAAACATTTGCATGGCGCTGGTTTCTCAGAAAATGCATGGTGGTCTTGCAGAAACATATAACTTCTCTTGGGCATTGTGAATAGAACTACAGAGGCCATCTTTCTTTTGCAAAGGCATTAAGTAAAAAAAGGAAATTGCAGGAATGAGGTTGCGACAAATCTGAAACGTGCCCTAAACGGCGCACAGCTTCTTGACATCTAGGCTTGATAAAAATGCTCTTCTAGACATAAAAATCGGGGTGTGGTGGTCAGTTGGTACCACTGATGAACTGGTCCAAGCCGCACTATTATCGCCTTGCCGAAAGCTTTTGACGACACGATAATTGTGAGAGGAGCAAATGCAGAGGACTAAGGTTATCATCCTGCATTGAATGCAGAGAAGCACTTTCTTTTATTTATTAATGATATTGGGGAACAAATTTATGTTGAGATCATGCTTTATCCAGATGATTGCATTTTATACTCTGAAATCGATAGTACACCTGACCAGTTGCTGTTGAATTAGGCATTTGAAAAGGTAGCCTCCAGGTGCGAGAAATGGCAAATGGTAATTAACTTTGATAAAACTGTTTTTACGATGATAATGTGGATATGATGACGTATTTATGAGAAACCGGTAATAAATGGAGCTGTTGGGCTACGGCAGAATGCAATGTTGCCAGAAGACGTGCTTTGTTGTTTTTCTGTCGCATAGCATTTAAACATGGCGACGGGAAACCTAGATGAATTGAGCTGGGGGGCTACGCCATAGTACGATGCTGCCAGAGCGAAAAAGGACACTCATTTTGCGCCGCCTGCAGCAGGGAGCTGTGGCGCATTTGGGTTATCACCTATTAAAAGTGTGCAGTACGTTTGCAGTGGCACATGCGCCGTGAAACAGATAGGTGAAGATCGCAATAGGTTTGGTGGCGATAGCTGTGAATGTGGTATGCGACCACCCGCCCAAAAATTTTCTGGTACCGCCGGCAGAGAAAACCGAGTGTGTGCCCTGCATTTTCAGGTGACATGGGCGACTTGGGCGAGTACTGCTTGGAAGCTGCTGTGGCAGGCGCATACTTCTCTCGATCACACGTGCCCTGCAACTTTATTTGTTTACGTGGGATCTGGCAGCTGGAAAATGATCATACGATCACAGTTTGGTGATGTACTGAACGTGGTGCCGAAAGATAGTGTATCCTGGGAATGTATTAACCAGTAAAAAACAAGCTTAACTGTATTGGGTCATTTTTTGTATGCTCATTAGTGAACTTTGGTACCGGGAATCGTGTGAAATGGGATCATATCAACAAGGTTCTATTGTACTCACATAATTCTCGCACTTTTTTTTCGCTATTTGATGCACAGTTAAGGGGCTGAAAGTGCATGGGTGAAATGTGAAAACACCTGTGTACTTAGATTTAGGTGCACGTTAAAGATTTATTCTGAAGTACATTTCTTATACAGTAGGTGCCCCTTTTTCTATCATCTGGGACTCACCTTCATCCTAATGTGCAAACGCTTTCGACCTGCATTGTGGCGTCGACGTGTAGTGCTCGTATTTCCTTTCCTCTCGCCTCTCACTGTTATCTTTTGTTTTGAGTTTTTGCGCTACAAAGTATCATCTCCAGGTGGTCCAAATTTTCCAGAGTCCCACACTACGGCGTGCCTCATAATCAGATCATTGTTTTGGCATGTAAAACTCCCTAATTTAATTTTTAAATAATTACACTAGAAAAACTTTTCAACAGAACGTTCTAGGAGCTAAATACAAAATTGTCAGTTTTGACCAAAGGAGAAATATAGGAAGTGATAGCAACAGTCAGCATTGCACTGTAGGTGCCTCAGAACACTGTTATGAGCAAGCTAGTGGTGTTGCAGGTGTCACACCTCGATGATGCAAGAGATAAGATAAAACCGTATGCATTGATCAACGTTAAAGGAAAGTATTGCATGAATTTAGCTTCATGGTCACCACGGTGCGGTACGTACACCGTGGTGCTTTGAAGGAATGCTAATCTGTGAGCATGCAGCGTTCACAAAAGCTGTGGTAGCCAGAATGCCCTGGTTCTGGCAAAGCCGATTGAGTGGCGCTTGATTACATCCACTTGGCTTCGTTGCTTTTGGAAGCAAACGTATTTCTCGTCTCTGGAGGCCTTCTAATCTTCCACGTATGGGCTGCGCATGTGTCGTTAACAGCAGGTCAGCATGACAATGCCGACGCCAACAGCAATGCACCTCAAGTGTTGGAATAAGTGTTATCACAGTAAAAACTATAAAGATTTGTGCGTTTCTCCTGACAGCACTCGTGTGTGGCAGTCGTAGTGATCGCAGAAACCAAGTGAGTCGGGATGTTGTGATTCATGTACCTCCCAGGTACCAAAACCAAAACCGGTTTACATAAATGAGTATTGTAGTAAATTATTTAGGGCATTCTGACTCTTGGCAGTGTTTCTTTCAAGGGTTTAAAGGGCTTGGGCGTTCATCCAATGTAAAAAAAAGGAATGACAAATTGAAAACTTCATGTCAGTACTACTGGTAGGACAATGGCCAACGAGGCGCGCTGTCATCCCAACATTTATTTAGGAAGGTGAAGGTGAATCGGCGAGCAGAATGTCAACTGCGGCATCCAGGCACATTATTAGATAACTACTTCGCTTGTGGCTAGCGAGCTGAGTTAACAACAGCTGTGACTGTGTTATGACGCATGATGGTGATCAATGGCGATGACGATGACACTACACTACTCTTTTAAAAGGACAAAGTGTTGTTTAGCAGGTTGTGTCATGCATTGGACAGAGGACTGGTGGATTGTTCAGCCAGCGGGATGTGCTAAGGGAGGACGTATTCAGTGGGAGAGGTGGTGAAGCTTAATTGGCTGGTGATATTGAAAATCTGTAGGCACAGGACAGAGTTAGCTGGCATAGGGCAGTGGTAACAGGAAATCACTGAGAGGGCTTTGTACCTTGCAGGAGCCCTTTAGTTTCTATACTTCATTTCATGCGTAGCAGGCAACACTGCGAAGGCTAGAGAAACTGCTCACATTTGCAACCATAAAGTAACGAGTCATATGGGAAAGAAAGGTATAGGTGTGTGTCACATAATTCGATGCAGTATTAGGTTTCTCGCTTTTCTGGCACAAAATATGACATATTATCAGATCAGTAGGGAGGCCAGTAGTAGGTCGCTTACCTGTTGCGTAAGGTAAAGTGAAAGTATGTCTGTTCTGCAGGTTTCCCTCGGAGCGTACCAGATGATGAGGTCAGTCAAGCTGTTTGGTGAGTATATCTTATCACTTGTTCTAGACTTTGACACTGCTAGCTGACAACTGCCTTGAAGAGAGAGCCTTTTCTCTTGTCATGTAAAAGCTCCCTACCAGAGTTCTTGCTCCTCACTAACACTGATTGAGGTTTTACCTATTTTGTGTGTCACTCAGCTACCAAGCATTCAGTGTGTTGGGAACCAGTGGGCTTGGTCAATGCATGGCCTAGTCTACATATGCTGACGTATATTTTTATTAATTTCATACATACTGCCAATCCCCATAGGGGTTACCGTAGAATCTCGTTCTAACGAAGGCACATCCAGCCTGAAAATATGTACTACTATTTGTCTGATAATTCGCTTTATCTGTTTGTTATACCAAGGCTAGAGTGCACTTCAGGAAGGGCACAAACATGACATATTAGGCTTGTGCCACATGCATTATTTTCGAATATGCGATTGAATATTATGCTATTCGATATTTACTTCGGCTTAAATTTCATTATGCAAAGTTTTTGCAGTATTCGAAATCAACGACTATGCATATTTTTCTGCGTATAAGCTGTACCCCTGATACAACATACAGAAAAGAAAAGTCCACACGTAAACTCGCTCCAATAACTGCATATATACCCGAATATGTGTAAAACAGTTACGATTCATGGATGCACGAATCATCCGCGTCGTATCTTCAGCCAGCAGTTTTGTTTCCCACCTCGTCGGTGACTCTGATGGCGGAGAAATTTGCCCTAAAGGTGGTTTTACGGCAGAGCAATCCATGCTTGCCATGAAACCACTCCTCGAGACGAAATTCGTGCTGTCATAAAGTCACACCTCAAGTTGAAATTCGCATACAACCCGTGCTCCAATTTTATTGATAACGTGTAAAAATTTGGGGTGCATGTTATACTCACAAAGATGTCATAAATTTTAAATCATGTTTAATTGACAGCTTCGGTTTTGGTGAGCAAGTCTCATCGCACTGCTTATAGCCAAAACACAGGCAAATGATGAATTTGTTTACAGTCACCTACTGGTTTCTGCACCGGCTCAGTTATTGAAACGTTTGCAGGTGTGGGACTCCTGCGCCAATTGTGCCATTTTGATACACACGCTAATTTCTGTGTGAAACTGCACCAAACACAGAAAATTTACTGAAATTGCGCCACGGTGTGCCGGAACGACTTCGTCATGTGTGCTCCGGCAGTGGCCGCAAACAGTGAGTGGATTCGTTCTCGGAAAAGAGGCTGAAAAGAGGCAGTCCCGCCTGTTGTCGCTGCTGTCGGAAAGGCCAGGGCGGCTGTATTTAGATGTATAGAGTGCGGTTGAGTGGGCCTAATGGCGTGGCGCTTGCTAGCTGAGGCGCAAAACAACGAAAGATAGGCTGAGCGTGCTGCGAGCGAACTAGAAGTAAAGTCACTGGAACCTGGAAAGTACCGCAGCCCTTTCCTCTTCGCCGCCGTGCCGCCAATTGGTCAGTTGCCGTCAGGTGCTAGATGGCCAGAAACGGGAAGAGAGCGGTGTGGATCAGAGAAAAAATGGGGATAGCCTATATTCTAGTTGACCTTAACGGAAAAAATGGAGCTGGGCAGGCCATGTAATGCGTAGGATGGATAACCGGTGGACCATTAGAGTTACAGAATGGCTACCAAGAAAAGGAAAGCGCAGTCGAGGACAGCAGAAAACTAGGTGAGGTGATGAAGTTAGGAAATTTGCAGGCGCAAGTTGGAATCAGCCTGCGCAAGACAGGGGTAATTGGAGATCACAGGGAGAGGCCTTCATCCTGCAGTGGACAAAATATAGGCTGCTGCTGATGATGATAGATGGTCCACGTCGCGCCGAGGTGGACAAGCAAACAAATACATCTCTCGCAAACGTCGCGTGTATGAGCCATCGACGAGGTGGGAATTTTCATTTTGTGTAATTTAGGGGATATGTAACTTTTGTAGACTTAAAACAAAAGGACAGGAAATGCCCGGGTGTTGCGCTTTCGGGTGCAGCAACCGCCGGGAGTCCAGGAAAGCGTTTTCACGATACCAATTAAGCCGAAATAGCGACAGCAAGCGCCTTGCTATCTGGCTGCACCGAATAAAGTGCAACAATTTTACCCCCACCAGGTGAACTTGATGATATCGCAAAGCTGAGAAGCTTTGTGTTATCATCGTGGAGGAGGAAGAAAACAAAAGGTGAAAGGCGGAGAGGTTTACCAGATTGTGTCCAGTTGGGTACTCTGCACAGGAGGATGGGGTAAAGGTAGGAAAGATGAGAAAACAAGAGAAGATTAAAAAAAGAAAGAGGAACTCATCAGTTCTCACATTCTATAGTTTTTATGTTTCTTTTAAACAGCACACTAGCGCTTTTAAAGCAGTTTGCACCGACGTCGGTGGGGGCCAGGGTCCAAGAATTCTGGCTTCTGTAAGGGGACGGCTGTCAATCTTGTCGAGCGTGGTGCTTAGGACTTTTCTTTGTGCACTAAAACGATGACAATCACACAGACGATGCACAATCGTCTCTTTGCACCCGCGAACTTCACAATCTGGACTTATAGCCATACCGATAGGGTAGAAGTACGCGTTGGCAAAAGCTACTCCGAGCCATAGGTGACAAATGACAGAGCCTCCGTCTTGGTAAGCCATGTGGTATCGTCGATCTGCGTAAATGCCTTACTGTGATCGAGATGTTCCTTCACACATTTGATTTGTAGACTGCGGTTTGCCTTGCGCAAACAAGGCGAGGAGATGCTCAGGAATATGCAGACCTGAGCAAAATGCCACTCAAAGAGTGTCGAAATGCGGGTGGCTGTGTAAAAAATGACAATGTAGTGAAAAGACCACTGCAATAAAGATCTATCGACCTACAATAAGGATCTATTGACCAAGAAAATATACATTTTCTCGTGTCTTGTTGTTTATTACTGCTTAAAACATTGGGAACGTGACCTGAATAACTCTGTTTTAGCATACGTTTCCTTGTACAGCAGTCAGGGACCATTTATTTTCGTAGAAGTCGATCTGTATCAATCATTTCGAGAGCGGGTATATTAGTAGCCACATTCAAAAGCTATTAAATCCATGCTTATAAACGATGGAGCACTTGGTACCTAGTTAGCCAAAAAAATCCTGTGTGACACACGAGCATTGGGTTCGTTTTGCATTTAGAACGGGGGGCGCGCAGGTGAATGCTTCACTTTCCTAGTACATGTAATTTATGTTGTATCTAGCTAAGTGAAGCACAGTTTTGTTTGTGGATTTTACAGGACCCACTGCGACAACCATCGTGCTGGTTTTCACTGTAGCAAGCCTAGAAAACCCGAGGAAGAGCTGCTCGCGTTTTCCGCAGCGTGTTGAATAGCTGAGAGTTGGCTACGAGGGTAAAACAGTCAGTGTAAACAAACCTGAGATTCACGTATGCCTGCGACGTATAAAATGCTTAAAACACGAGGAATGTTGCTTAATTAATTATGCAGTTAGGCATTTTCCTTGGGTAGCTTCCCGACGAGCACAAAACTTATCGGGAAGGAAAACAAATGAAAGGCCGGCCTCTCGAGCGCCCGTCCTGTCGCTGGTCTCGCTTCATGCAATTTGATGCCTGTAAAAATCTTCCAATTGTACTTATCTGTAGTGCTTCACACACATAGAAGATGCACCGTCTCATCTTCTATGTAAAGGACGATAATATCTGTCGTTGGCGATAATATAAACCACTCAAAGCGAAGCCAGATAGCTGAGCTGCCGCCGCCCGAGAGACGTGGTGGACCAAATCTGGCAACAACAGCCACAGTGTTGCTGGCACGTGCTCCGGCGGTTGCAGTACTTTTCAGGCTCCAGTGACTTTAACGAGAGGTTAGGGAGGTGAGCGCTGCAGCGGTGTCAGCAGGCGGGCGTCTGTCCCCAGAGCCAGTATAACGTAAAACATTTCCAATCTGTTGTTATGCCTGTATGGGCTAGGCCTGAGTCATTTTGACCTATCACGAAGGGCTAATGGTGGATTTGAAATAAAAAGTCGCAGTTTCACTCGAAAGGCGAAGCATCGACTGCAATAACTAGACGAAGTAAGGGTAGTGGTTTTATTGCCCGTATAAAGTTGCAAACATTCGCTTACTAAATTAACAAGCATGATTTCACGCACGGACATGCAAACATGAACAGATCTCATTCGATGACTGCGGAAACTCGCTGTAAAAACGCTGGAGTGAGGAAGTGCGGCAGTTGCACCTTCCTTCAACACGAACTAAGCGGTGAAAACACATCGCACACGAAACTATCAGCACTCTCACTCTCCCCATCGCAGATCGCTTTCAAGATAAGGCCCACATGGCCGAGCCGGAGTAGAACCACCCCTCCCCGCCTCTCATGCGATGGAAGACGGCACGCTTCTTCCCCGCTTTCCTCCCTTGCGCCATTGTCGGCTCATCCTCACACGCTTTCATCGCGCACACAGCCTACGGCGTGCGGCGACAGGGACTTTATATGGAACATCCTGCCGACGGCGACAACAGAAATGCGCCTGGAGTGTCCATGTAATTGCTATCGCAATAAAAACAGATCGGAATAGTTTTACGTCATAGCAGCCCAGGGTTGATTACGACTCTCTGGGTTTGCGGTGACATATGGTGAGCCAGAAATTATGTTACCATGTCGATTGGACTGCATAACTTGAGAACGGGATTATGTAGTTCGATCGCAGTGCCACCGATGTTTTCGGCTTTGCAGCAAAGCGTGTGCCATGCCGCCGCTCACCCCACTCTTCCATATTCTAGTACGCGATACCTACAAAGAGCACTTCTACTATGCGCTTCGTGTTGGCTTATTGTGTGTTTCGTCGTGGTTTTGAAATGCGCTGCCATATTTCATTATTCCATCAAAGATCAGATTGGCCTGCTGCAACCTGTTTTAAAATGAAATTTTATCTGCTCCAAATTGCTCCAAAATGAAATTTAGTCAGCTCCAAACTGCTCCAAAATGCAATTTTACTTGCTCCAAAAATGGCTCCAAATTGACTTTAGGCAGTCTCACCACTATGTTTGCAGTGGCTATACTGGCTTGGTCTGACAGCGGGTTAGGCCTTACAGCTGGTTAAGCCTAACAGCCGGTTAGGCCTAACAGCCAAGGTAGGCATGGCAGGGGTCGGCAGACCGTCATGGGAAACTTGATGCTCATCGATGATCAGGCTCCATATCCTATGCATTGGCCAGACTGAGGACCATAAAAGTGGTAGGCGTGCCTACCATGTTTGTCGCGCGCTTAAAGAATGGAATGTGGAATGGGGTAAGCTCATGCTGTCAAGGTTGCACTTCACAGCATCGTAAAAGTGCACAATGAGAGAACACAGCAACCACAACATTTTTAATCAATTTGTGATCAAGCACAGCGGTGAGGAAGAGCCCGTAAACAAATTTATTGTGCTACTGGAGTTGTAAGAAATGTAGAATTTGCATTCTTGCATGAAAATATCTGAATAATGGTACTTTGAAAATAAGCTGACTCCAGAAATTAAGCTGTTTCTTTTTTTGCAAGTAAGGAACCAACTTTTCTTAGATTCCTTAACATCTGGCTCTTACGTCAAAGTTTTTTACAAGTACCACAACTATTCGAACTGTTCTCTTTGAAATTATTTGACACTAATTACCACTCGCTTCGACTTCACTTCGAACAAGAAAATTCATATTTGCACGAGTCTAGACATATTACATGCAAAACAAGTTGGTGCAAAAATACAAATTTTGTACTGTTGCATGGTAAAAAGCCGGCAGATCCCACACCCTGTGGGAATCAATGTTATGCAAACAGTGTGCCTATCAAGATAACGAAACGACCATGAGAACACCAAGACGTAGGCGGCTCTTTCATGACCTACGTGACACGCACTCATGACATTTATGTCACGAGTCTTTGGGAGTCTCTTTAGCTACACCTAAGAGACCTTAAGGCGAAAGCCTTAGTCATGCTCATGACTATGACTTTGACCATCAACCTTTAGCATTTTCCTTCATTTAGTACGCTATCCTAACCCACTCCATTGGTTTTTGAGTAATAATATTTTTCACTGAGTCATTGTCATTTTTGCTGAGTCTTGCTGATGATTATGACTTCTATAATCATCTTTTAGTGTTTTCTTCACTTAGTGCCTACATCCGAACCCATTGCAGTGGTTGTTGAGTGCTAATCTTTTTTTCGCTGAATCATTGTCATTTTTGCCGAGTCATGCTCATGACTCCTACCACCATCATTTAGTGTTTTCTTTGCTTAGTACCACGTCCGAGCCCATTTCAGTGGTTTTTGAGTGTGAAATCTTTTTTCGCTGAGTCATTGTCATTTATGCTGAGTCATGTTCATGACTATGATTTCTACCAGCATTCTTTAGTGTTTCCTTCACTTAGCACCCATGTCCGAACCCATTTCACTGGTGTCTGTTAATTTTTTTGCTGGTCGTTGTCATCACCTACGTGACCCGCATGTTATGACATTTATGTCATGACCTATCACTTATGTTCGTCATACACTCCTGTCATAATATGCCAATTTTGGTACCTACCAAGTTAACGAAACATCCATGAGAGCACCAAGATGTAGGCGGCTGTTTCATGACCTACATGACACGCATGTCATGACATTCATGTCATGACATATCATTTATGTTCGTCATATACTCTTGTCATAATATGCCAATTTTGGTACATAACAAGTTAACGAAACGACTCTGAGAGCACCTTTACGTAGGTGGCTAGATAAATAGATATATAGATACCGTCAAAGTAGCAAATGTTTGCCAAGAAATGCTTCACATTTAAAATGTTACACATAATGAATGTGCTAAATAAAACTAAGATGGCAAGTCAGGCTAGTTGGTTCATGTTCATAATAGACAAATCTTGAAGTGCACCAGTACACACAAAAACAGCAGAAACTGCAGACAGGACAGCGCTTCATTCACATCTGAAAATTCTGATTGGACACAAAGACTATAGAAGCAGTTACACATTTTCTTGTGCGAGCTTCAAGATCTATTATTTATATAAAAGTACATGCAGCAAGACAGGCCATCCCTGGGAGGCATGTTTGTGGTTTTCTAGTTACAGAGGAAATTGCTAGGGTCGTTTGAATAGAAAGGTTTTTAATTTAGTGCGAATCTTCTAGAAAAATTACCGTCAAACAACAAGTTGAATACTGAGTATTTTCTTGTTGATAAAGGCTGAGGGGAGCCTGTTTCTCAAAAAAATGTTGCAGTTTCGCCCGAAAGGCGAAGCATCAATTGCGATAGCAAATCAGTAGAGAGCTATTCAGAGTAGGGATAGTAGTTTTATTGGCTGCATAAACTTGACACAATCGCTTACTAACTGAATTAACAAGCGTGGTGTCAGCGCGAACAAGCAAACATGAATAGATCACACTGAATGACCGCAGACAACGACTGTCAAAACGCTGGCAGCAAGCACAGCGGGCAAAGGTTCGTGCGGTCTATCGCTTCAATGGAAACTGAGCGGCGAATGCACAGCGCATACAAAGGTCAGAGCCGTGTGGAGATAAGAGACCGTGCGGGCGACCGCCACAGCCGGGCAAAGTACAAGCGCAGTTGTTGGCAGAGTTGAAGCTGCCCCCCCTCGCCCTCCTGCGCTGCCTTCCCTCTTTCTTGCTTTCGCGTGGAAGATTGAGTGGCCAGTTCGCCTTCCGCCCGGTTCCAAGATACGCATTTGGTGCCGCAGCACAGCGTCGCCCCGCCTCCCTCCCATACCCCCACGGCCCTTCGCGCGACGGTCACGTTTGCTTTCCGCTGTGCGTTCGCTCTTCGTGATAGCGCGCGTCCCCCGTGCGCTTTCACTCACGCATACGGCGCGCGGCGACAATTTTATCACCCTTGGACTTTATACGGAACCTCACGGCAATGGCAGAAATCCGGTTGAAGTGTCCATATAATTGCTATCGCAATAAGAAAAAAGGCTTATTTGCATCATTTTATACATGCAGTGCTGTTCAGATCTGGACATCGATTCTACTGAAGAATTTGTAAATTAGAAACAACTGAGAGGTGATCGTATTTGGCGCACTATGGCAATTACAGTAAAGAAACACAGGAACAACTTATCACCAGATGCGCAGAGTGCTGTTTTAGCTCTAGGGAAACATGATAAAATTACAAGCGAGCCAGTACAGGAAGACATACTAGCTAATGACGTACTGGAAGGCAGCTAGGAACACGTACCATGCCAGTCACTGACTGAATGGCATCAATCTATAATCAGTGCTTGGCTACAGTTTGGCTATATCTGACTAATTTACAGTGTCTGTACTGTTCAATAAAGAGTCAAAGCTCAGCATAAGAAACACGGATGCAGTAAACCTTCATTAATTCAAACTGATATTTAGAAATGTTGCTCAAGTAAACAAAATTTTCCCACTGCAGTGTCATCTCCTTTCATTTTTCATCCCTTATCTCGAAAAGTTATTGCATTGGACTCCGGACATCTCGAAATCTCAACGGCGATAACATCTGGGAAAGGTCACTACTCTAAGGCTTATATACTTAGTGTGCAGTTTTGATATCACCAGAGAGTAAAACCAGAATAGAGTAAAACGGCAACCTTCGATTAACGGCGTCAGTGAACCTTGGCGCATGCCTTGTTGTGCCGAGTTGTGTGACCAGGCACGAGCCATGGCGAGCATATCTGCCTGTCATAGCCCTGAGTGGTGCTGGCTAACACTTCCAGGGCTAGATTTAGTACACATAAATACCCAAGATAGTCGCCAGGTTGATGGCTGTCGCCGTAGCACAATTAGTAGTGCAATGTACGTATAATGCGGAAATTGTGGGCTTCGTTTTCACCTTCGACAAGTTATCTTTTTAAGCACTTTCATTTTCCCTATGCCTCATTATTTCCTACATTTCAATTTCAATCACAGTTAATTGCCCCTATGCCTTCCTTAGTTTCATGGCCTGTTGGATCACACCTCTCACACCTGCGCTTCCATTGTTTCAGTTGTCAGTGCCCACGAATTCAAAAAAGACCTTGTTAACAACTTGTTGTAACCCTACTACTCTGCTAAAATGGGTTTTTGTTTTCTGTTTTGATACTATCCAGTCCTCTCTGTAATGCCTCGGCCCTGAGAGAAAATAAGTGAAATGAAATATGGTTGTGAATAACAAAAATCGAGTCCCTCAGTTTCCCTTCTCCTCGTGGAAACCAATAGTGTCACTCAAGTTGTTGCTTGTGTTCCCTGTGACTTATTAAAATCACCAATATCCTTGTAGGCTTTGTACTCACTCATATTCACTCACACTCGCCAGCACTCACTCGCATTCACTTCCATTCACACTTACTGGCTCCCACTCGCACTCCTTTCTGTCTGCACTAACTCTTATTCGTACTGACGTCTGTTTATAACCTTTGTTACTCATTAACGCTTTATCTCATACCTGCGAAATCAGTGTGGAAGGAGTATTACTCCCTGTACTTGTTAGTGGGTATGCCGACTTATGGTTTATTAATGCTGTATAGATGCGATTACTAGGAACCGTAATTCTGCAGCTGCAATCCTACGCTGCGCGTGATTGGGAAAGAATGCGTGCCTTCGATGCCTGCTCCAAATTGCCTCTTTCGCAGGGTGCAATACAGTGAATCTGAAATTTGTCTGATTTCTCATGTTAACCCGGTAAACTGACATCTGTTTCATTCATGCGCTTACTTGGTTGTTTAATCAGGCTACAGCACCAGAAGTTCTTGCACTTTTTTTTGTTGTTGCAGGTGACTTTATGACGTTGACGAAGGTGATGCAGTCAGAGGAGGAGAAGCGCCTTCACATCTCTTCCAGCATCGTTGAGACCCTTTGGCACGGGACAGGTTGAGCGATGTCGCATGCCATTCTGGTCACCTTTACTGGAGTGCCAAAGTTTGAAGCAGCAACTATATTCATTGCTGCAACTCGTTAAAGGGACGCAAAAGAGGAAAATAACTTCAGCTGTATTAGTGAACTACTTCTACAATTCTAGAAAAGCCACTCTTATCGTGGGACGAAGATTGACGAGCCAGAAAAGACGCACGAACGAGATTTGAGTGGTGTGACCAGTGATGTCATGGATGTATGTTGTCAAAGTCCTAGTTGACTTTTTCTAGGTAAAGATGGACTACATTGTGTTCTAATGGAACCATTAGATTAGCAAGTTTTGAGAACATGTGATTTCATATTAATGTTCTCGAGCTGGGGTTTGGGTGTGAAATTAAAAATAGATATTGAAGTTTGGCCATAGTTTTCTCTTCTAGTAATCGAATTGTTATTGTGAAATTAACCAAATTAGTGTTTTGAAACAACTGGTGTAGTGATTCTCTTCAGTGTTTCTTAAAGGGTCGCCAATGGAAAATCCAAAGTCAGGCAGTAGTGTAGTTATTGTGTAAAACAATGAAAGTTGGTTGCTTGAATAGTAGAGTACATTAACAGTGCTAAAAGTACATGACATTAAATGTAGAGTACACATGATGGGCATTGTAGCTAAGCTAATTTTTACTGAAGAGGAGTTTTAGATGTAGCAGGGTTCTAACTGGTGGCAAAGAGCAGCATGGAAAGAAACAACTTGACAGAAACATATCTGCTATGTTCAGAGAAAGCTAATAGGGGAGATCTTTTTAAGCATAATGTGCTTTTTTTAGATGCGAAGCATCTTATGGTCGGGGCTATGTCACTCCCTCCCTCCCAGCCTCCGCCGTGCGGCGTCCACACCCCTACTGCGCATGTGCATCCTCCTCCCCCTTCTCTCATCTCCTCTCCTCCCTCCTCCCTCTTCTCTCCTCTCGGCATTCCTCCTCTCCGACGCTCCTCTCCTCTCCAGATTGCGCAACGAATGGCAACACCTGCGGCTCCGCGCGCGATAATGCGAAGCAGCTTAGGTTAGAGACGCGACGGTAGGCGCCCCAGAGGCACCGGCAACAGTCACCAATGCTGCGCGCATTCGGTGCAAACGCGGGCAAAACGTCGACGGCGTCGACAACAGTTCTGCGCATTGCTGGTGCTGCTGCATGTCCAAGTTTATGCAGCTGATAAAACTACCTTGAGTCCACCCCATGGCTGCTTCGCATACTGCTCAGGGTTCCCCTATGGGAAGATGGTGTAATTTTTTGACTGAGAAAAGTGAAAGTAATAGTAATTATCACAAAGATGACTAAATTGTGCGTTTATTTAAATAATAATGACATGGCAGAAACATATCTGCCATGTTCAGAGAAAGCTAACTGGGGAGATATTTTAAGCGATGAGCGCTTTTCTGAGGAAAGTGAAAATAAAAATCACCGCATATCCACGAAGTGAATGATGATGAGTGGGCGAAGCACCGGGGGATCATTCGGGCCAAACACTGGAAGCGTTCTCCGGAACGGGAACCGGAAGTCAGCTTCTGGTTCCGGAAGTGGAGCCAGAACTGGAAGCCGGAGCTTGGCGTACATATACTGTACATATACATATATATATATATAGTCATACATATATATACTGTACATGTGTGCAGTACACATTTACATGCTCTGGTATACACAGTATACATGCAAACCAGAGCTACGGACAGCATACTATGAGGGACAAGGCTCGGCCCTAAGGTGCTTCGCCCCTAATAATAATAAATTCACGCAAATATGACTAAATTGCACATTTATTTACATAATGCAGAGCAACAGAAGGTCAAGCCACACTGGTTAAAGGCCAACTGCAATGAAGTTTCACTTTGGTTAAATTGCTTATAGATTAGTAATCTATACTACTGAAGCAATCTTGGCAAAGATGCAGGGCCAAGAATTGCATGATTTTCTTATTAGCAGCCTTTAAACTGCACTCAAGCAGACGTCACATGCACCTGGTGGTTAGTAGATGTCCCAGCGCACCAGATCCGAGATTTTCTTAGTGTGCGGCCCAGAGCTGTGAGCGCCACGTTATCGCGGATGTCATGCCGAGGAGCCTTGCATTCTCAGTCGCGCACTACTTCAGGCGAGTGGTAGAAGCGGCGTTTTCTTTAGTTTCGGTGTCAGAAATAGCTATTTTCGCAAGCTTTTCGTAACGCATCCGCTTGTATTTCAATCGTAAAATTTCTCATGGAGACTGCTTTATGTCTGCACTACCTGAAATTAGGTGTTTTATGTGGTCTCAAATGTCGTCCCAGTTGTCCTTGTTGCGCAACTCACTTCTGCAAGAGGCTATGTATCAGCCATTTTTACCTGCTTCAAAAACTCGTTTTCTAGTGTCTCGCTGTAATGATGTCCAATGCTCTAGCAGTTTGCTAGAAATCCATGTCCCAACATCTTATCACACATGGACGAGCAGAACTGTGTTCTTGTTTATTTTTAAACAATGCTAAACTGCCACTCACACTCAGCATTGCTGTGTGGTACTGACAGAATGCCAAGTATCAACTCATCAATTCGGCTGAACTTCCATAGCCCATCTGCACCTCTCAGCTGCCATACAGCCCTCCACTGGGCATAACTTATTCTTGCCTTAGTGTGACCGTAAACATGTCATAAGCCTGTAGCTGTAATTCCATCTCTTGAGTATTGAGAGCTTCCATTCTGGACTGACGCTGTTGTTGGTCCAACATGGCTGGGCAAAGCTCCACAGAAGAAAAGCACCTTTTGGAAGGACATTCTGTCAACGGCTCTTAGTTCCACAACCTCTGCATTTATCAGTGCAACATCTTTCAATGGAAACTTTGGGTGAATGTAGTCACATGCCGTCACGAAGCGCTCTTGAACTGCATTGAAAAATTCCTTGATGCTTTTGCTTAAGCTTGGCAATGACAGACCTGGTTTCTTTCTGAACAACCACGTCTTTATAGTTGTTTTAGCCTTTCTGCTCCGATACTCAACTGCCTAAAATTTCGAGTTTCATGCTGTTTCAATGCAGCAGGGCTTCACAAATCTGGAGCGAATGTCTTCAAAAAGATCAAGGAGGTGAGATCACAGTGCATAGATCTGACGTGCCTGTGCTTGCAAACACTGGTTCACATTCTCAAGAACCTTTATAGTGTTTTGCAGGAACAGGCAATAAGCACTACTCATCTCCGAGATCATGAACTCGAAAAAGCTTCTTGCAGGCTTTGAAGTACTTGGTGCAGTCGTGTGTCATGTTCGTCCGTCGTGTGCCCAAACAGGATCATGCCATCTTGCAGACCAGCTTGGCCCTCAAGGCCTTCTAGCACTCTCCGCATTTCTTTTCAGAAAAGTTCAGGTGTTGTGAAAATTCCAAAAGGCAATCAGTGGAGCTGAAATCAGCCAAATGGTGTCAGGAAGGTAGTGTACTTCTGGAGCTTGCTAATGGCTTGCTAAACCATGTAGATCCAGCAAGTTTGGCCAGGCATTCTTCGACGGTGGGCATTACAACCAGTTCTCGCAGAATGTTCTTTTTCGACCCTCTGAAGTCAGCACAGATGTGATGCTCGCTTCCTTGATTTTTTGCAACTACCACAGGTGCGTGCCATTCTGTGGCCTCTTCAGGCTTTCTGATGACGCCCAGGCATGCATTCGTTTATTGCTCTCATTTGACACAGGGCAACAGGAGTAGAGGTACTCACTTCGGGTGCGTAACTGCGCATGGGCTGGCATCAGAGAGCAGCGATATCTTGCGTTCAGTCTTGAGGAGGCCCAAGCCTGTGGTCAGATTGGGGTAGAAACTCAGGCTGGGTCACTGACCTTACTTCTTGAGTCAGGTGGCCTCTAGAAATCTAGAACTTTATTACAGGACGTCCAAAAAGTGCATTGTGCAGCTCGTTGATCATATAAACTTCCCCCTGGCACTGACCACCCATCCTAGTGCAGGGTTGTGTTACACAATCCAGCAATTACTATGCTGGTTCGGCCAGGTCCAAGCAACTTTTCCTTTGGATCAGGTTGCCCATAACTTGTTCATCTAGAATCTTGTCGGTATACATAGCTGTCATGTCAGCACTATTGTTTACCTTGAACTTCATGGGTAAGCCATTGACGGCCACACCAATCTTGCACGGCCCAGGGTCTTGCTGGTCTGCTAGTTATCCCTAGTAGACCTCTTCTAATGCAGCTTGGTGTGTGCCTTTCTTGTTTTGGCTTTTTGGCGCAGATAACCGTGTGGTAGCAAAGTGTCCCTTTTTGCTACACACGCCTCTTGTTTTGCCATTCACTGGGCACATGGCATGTAATAGTGAATGCGTTGTTGAGCCACACTACTTGCATCATGAAGGCGCAGTCTCAGAATACTGGTTTGACTTCCATTTGCTCTTTGCGAGCCACGCTTGGCGTCTACAGCTGCAACTGGCAGTAGCTGTAGCCGTAGTTCCTTTTGTTGCCATTTGATTGTTTGTGAATTGCAAGCAGCGGTGATGGCTGCTTCCAGGGTAAGCTCAGTGTTAAGTTGTAGCTTTTCGCTTAACTGTGTGTCAGTAAGACCAACAACGAGCCTGTCACGAGTCAATTTTTGTTACCGGTCATACTTGTAGGTATTGGCTAATCTGTGGAGAACAGTGACGAACTCGACACTGTTCTCCACAGACTACATATGGTGCTTGCAGAGAATGTTCGTGCAAGGCACCATATGTTTTGCCAGAACAGTTGTGTCACTGCATTGTGGTTGAGTTTTTTGGTATCGAATATGTAAAGGACTGACGCGACACAGCTCATAGCACGGACCGAAAAGGGCGCAGTTTATTGGGCAGGAGAATATATAGCCTCGGGTCACGTTTTGCCTGCCGGACAGTGTTGCTGGCCTAATTACGAAACACGGCCAATGCAGGGTAGCTTCAGCAAGGCTAGAATGTCTCGTCTTCACGAACCATAGCATAGATGAATGTGTTTACTTGCGTCATGTTGTCTTGCTCCTTTAGTCTGGAGATGATTCTATGAACCACCATTTCCGCCACTGTGGTCACCGTAATCAATTTTTTTTGGCAGCTTGACAACGAATGGGTTGAGCAGAGCTGCATCCTGAAGTGTGGACACTGTAGGCAAATCCATCTTGGCGTAGCAATGTTTGGAATTGTTGACGGCTTGCGCTTATGGAGGCACTGCATTGCCGGCATTTGTTGCCTTCTACTTGCATGGAGTGCTTCCTACTGCTGCCGCCACGTTACATTTGGGTGACAAACTGACCAAACGGTTTATTTGATTATGAAAACAACTTGTCTAGCATGGTTTCATTCTGCCTCGGCTTGCGCAGCAGAGTTTTCCTTGTGCTGTGGCTTGTGATCGTTTCTCCAGCCGCCGCTGTGATGTACACAGTAGTCCACTGTTAAAAGGAACACCGGAGCTTGTGGCGTCTGCTCGGTGCCACCACCGGTGGGTGGCTTCACGGAGTTTCACACAGGCGCAGTCAGCGTTGTAGGCAACGAATGGGGTCGTCTGATGCTGTGCTTTGGATCGTCGTGAAGCAAGCTGTCCACGCGTTTTTAAAGTTGGCCAGACACTGCATGGTCACACACTACTAGCCAGCTGTTATGAAGCTGAAAGAGAATTTGACGAGGCAAAATACCTCACAGATATTTTTGCCGTTTCAACTTACAAGACAAACATGACACTTCTTTTTACGGACATCTCTTTGTGGCACTGCTATATTAGAGAATATTTCTCTGTGTGTAGTGGCCATCTTATGTGCACTAATGCATAGTATATATGTATAATTATATAAATTATTATTAACTATGCAATTTTCTGAAGCGGGCAATTCTTTATGAAACGAAAAAGTGAACAAAAGACGGCAGTGTCATTGCTGCTGATGTGTAGGGCGACATTTATCTGATTATAGATCAATCTAGTCACAAATGCCAGGAACTCCGGCGTTCCCTTTAACAGTGGACCGCTGTGTACATGGCGCCATCTAGATGTATTTTCGCACAATGGGACTGGGACAACGATGCATGACGGGTGACATTTTTTGTTTTCGTGCCATTTTGCCACATTTTTCAGCCTTGATGAGCCCATAATCCTTTCATAACAAGTTGACGTGCAGCGCGTGCCCTGTGGTGTATTTTACATTCTTTGTACCGTCCATTTAGCACTGCTAATATGGTACGATATACTGTCAGGGATTCTTGCACAGGTTCCTCATACTGAGACCAAAGTTTTGATGTGCTACAAGGCGATACTATAGAAAATGTGAAACTTTCGCCAATGCCATTTTTGCAGTATGGAAGCTGCTACTTACTGATTGTAGAAGTGTCTGAGCTTAGTTAAAGGGGCCTTGAAACATGTTCTGTTAAAACCTGAGCGACACCCTGTAATGAATGCGATGTCTTTCAAGGAATATGTTCTCGAAGAAATTCTTGACACAGACTTAATATTCAGAATCAGTTTACTGCTGTCAGCAATGAGGTAAGAATTACAAGAGATGTATATATAGAAGGAGGTCCCGTGATACAACGTGACATGTTTACTTTCCCCATTCACCTCAACCAAATACATCTTTTTTTTCAGCTGGGACACCATTGAGAGCCTATGCCCTCTCTATAGCTATTTCCTTTCTTTTGCTTGACGCGGTACACTAATGGTAACCTGTCAAGCTTAGTGTCCAACAAAGTTGCCCAGAAGCACCAAAGATAGGCAGGACACGCCAACCGCTGCTTGCTTTACCAGTTCTTGAAGGGTTTGTACGTGTGCGAGTTGTTGCTTGTGTGTAATTATGGCCCTAAACGATTGCATGGTTGCTGGCATCTCCTGCCCATAATGTCTGCAGTAATGTAATAATCGCTAACATTGGATAAGGCGGAAAAGGAGTGTGAGCCTCGAAATTTGCAGGCGAGAGCAAGTGATCTATTATATGTGAGATTGTAGGTTCTTCGTTGCATGCAGCAGAATAGTATTTAACTCGCATATTCACAGGAGAATTGCCCAGAGATAGGGAATGTCTTCATACCGTGTTCAAAGAGTGTTTCAGTGCCCCTTTATTAGTAGTTGTATTTTGTAGTAGCCTCAGTGTTTACTGCCTTGGCTGTCTTCTTGAAGACAGGCCACATTTTTTTGTAAATAAATGAATAAGTTACTTAAGTGCAATAAACAGAAGGTTCACACGATGACTTCTGTATGTGTTTTCTTCAAAGAAGGTACTGACCTTGGCGAAAAGACTGCACGTCTTTTCTATACGCATTGAGTTCATTGAATATGTGTTTTGTATTCAAAGCAACTGAGTGAAGTTTGACTTTTAAGAAGGAAGTGTAATGATGATCTAATAGTTTCTCAAATAGTTTCCAAAAGGTTTTATATAGAGTGTTTACAGCATGTTTTTGGGGTTGTAGGATCGTTTTATTGCATTACAGAAAAGGCATGTAAAAAAAAATGACAGCAGATCCACGAGGTGAATGATGATGAGTGGGCGAAGCTCCGGAGGGAATCATCGGATCTCCCGCTTAAGGGGACGCTAGCACAAACGCATTAGAAACGTGCAGTACTCTCTAGTAAGGGGGAGCGGCCACAGTGTCTTACGCAGCCATTTACACATGCCGGAACGTGCACCGCGTTTGCCGACGCCATCACATGACTGCTGAGAGAGTATACCCCCCGTATTCATAAACGCTCCTCGACTTGAACTTGACTTGCCACCGCTTTGGGCAGCGCGTTCGAAACGCGTTGAAGGTAAGGTGGAGAGGCCACAGCGTCTTACACCAGCTTCTTACACGGGCCGTAACGCGCTAGCACCAACGCGTTAGAAACGCGCTAGAAACGCGGCCTTTCGTTAATGTTGGGTATTTATAGCCATCGTGGTGCGTTTGTCCATGTCCGCTTCGTGGCGTAGTGGGCTAACGCCGCGCGCTCGGAAGCGAGGGGTTCCTGGTTCGATTCCGCGCTACGGATACAACTTCGGAATTTTTTTCTCATTTTTCTCAGACTGGTTACACACTACTACTACTACTACGACGGGGACGGAACGGGTGCCGCTATAAGGAGCTTCGCCCCTAAAAAAATGTTTGCAGGTATCTTCCGCATTCCTGATTAAATGTATTCTCAGTAGGCACCACCGGAGCCGCACAATTCTTTCGGCTTAGCTCACCTGGTACATTACACAGGCTTGTCTAGCTAGCATGAGCCACGATGCGATGTAAGGGGTTAAAAGTTTATACTTACAATATCAATATGAAGGCGAAAGCTTAATTTGTGTTCAACGAGCGATTCCTGAAAATGTGTATGTCATTATCTCAATCACTGCTATTTGCTGTACTTATCGTTCTCATGTCACACAATCCCTCTCATAGACTCTTAGTGATTCCATGGGCGCCGCCATGTTCGATGACGTGGTAACGCATCCATTGGTCACCTCCATAGAGCTTTATACAATACTAACTAAAGGGAACTCAGGCGCTGCAATGGCTAAGCCACCATGGGAGTGATGGGAAGTACATGGATTTGTCTAGTCTTCAAGTTTGCCGATTGAGACGCTCCTGTAGCTTTGTTTACTAGACGCTTTGTCTTAAATTTCTGAGCAATGTATACCTTTTTATGTGCAGAATACTCCGCGAACACACACAACTGCTACTAATTTCAGCAGTTCAGCCTGTTGAGGTGGCCAAATCGAAACATGCCAAGCATTTCAATGCGCTTACTTGCCTGCGAGAAATTCACAAGGGCGTTCTATGCCGCTTGTTGATGCATCTGTCCGTGGCGTAATGGTTTCAGTATTGGGCTTCTGTTCTAGAGGTCCTGTGTTCGAATCCTGCCGCCAGACAGTTTTAATAACGTTTATTTAATTATTCATTACACAGTACTTCGTTGAAATTATAAAGTCACGAAGCCGCTTGAAGCCAGAAGAACGAAGGTTAGGCAAATCCATGTACTTCCCATAATTCTTGTGCTGGCTGAATCACTCCACATTGCAGCTACATTTAACATACAAGGTTTGTTGTCTTCATAGTGCTGGAAATAATAAAACTAACACTATAAAAAATACAGACGGTAACTGTAGAGCGCTATGCTACGCGAGCACACATTCAGAGCGCGAGCAAAAGCATGGAAATGAAGTTATTCAAACCTGAGCTTAGCAGACGACAAAGGCGAGGCCCCCCTTCTGACGTCATAGTAGCACCGTTCGCAGCGCCGCCATCAGTAGTGCACGAGGCCATTACTGGCCAACCTCCGGCTTAAACAACTCGGCTGTTAAAAAAATTGTCTTAGGCTTGAAGTCCTCAGCAGACGGACGAGAGAAAAATGAAGCGGCGCGTTGCATGAAACTCGCAAGAAACGGTTGCAGCGCGCAGCTATTGGCTTTGGCTGCGGTCCGACAATTTGTGGCAACACCTTGCTGTTGCAGAATGTAGCTCAAATGCACTTCCAATCCAGCTCAAGTCCTGCTCAAATTCAGCGCTTAGTGTAGCTCCAATTCTGCTGAAATCCTGCGCTTGTTTAGTTCAAATCCAGCGCTAATGCAGCTCCACCAACATGAAACCTGGGGAAGTGTGAAGCAATGATGCGCCAGTGCTGGAGTAGCACTGGAGGGAGGAGCAATCGAGTGCTTGTGGGGTGGTGGCACACTCTCTTGCACTGCGCTGGTACCAGTCTGGCATTTCAGAACCGCTACCCTATTGCAAAAACCAGCGTCTTTCCAGTGTGAAACCAGCGCGTTTTTTGACACTGGGTGGCACTGGGGACGCTGACGCATGCTGGGAGTCACTGGGAGTCACTGCGACACTGGTGAGATCGCTGGAGAAGTGCTGGGTCACACTGGGCAAGACGCTGGTTTCACTGCTATGACGCTGGGGCGCACTGGTGTGCGCTGTACACGCGCTGGAGTTCGCTGGCTCGCACTGGAGACTGCGCTGGTTTCGTTTGTGCCACACTGCCGGAGTATAGGCGCTGTTGAATATTAAATGCTTGATACAATTTTATGGGCATCTCCTGTCCTAAATATAGTGCTATAAGTTGGGATCATTAATGTCTATTTCGTGTCGGCGGTGCTGCAGCTTGGAATAAAGGTGCATGATGCTAGCCCATGCATACGCAACACTTGAGATCACTTTCGCTTTGTGCATTTCCCTTTTGACTGTGCAGATAGCTGTATTCGTGAACGAAATTACGCAAACGCAGATAACGCCTCGTTTTCTAGTAGTTTGTACACAATGGATGACTGCAAGTTGTCGCAGTGTTGTACAGTCGACACAAAACCGAGCAGCCGTTCAGCCGCGTTCGAACGGACCTCAGAAAGCCTGCCGCTGATTGATATTATCGCACCAACAACAAAGCTGTGATGATTCGTGCGCTTCCACTTTCCCTGCTGTACTAAAAATAATAGTTAAAAGGTTCTGAATCACAAACATTGTCGCATCCGCCCGGTACCCACACCGAGATCGTTCGCTTCAACCGAAGGTTAAGCCTACCGTACATGCCCGCCGAGTTCGTCTACACTCTATCGGCCCGTCTGGGCTGAGGAATCAACAAGTCTAACGAGGATAAATCACTCTGTAGTTCACCTTTCCCATCGGTGTTTTTAAACAGACCATTCTTTCGTGTGTACAGTGTCAGCACAACAAGCGGTGAGCACCGATATGACGTTATAAACATACCTATATGTGCTGTCGCCGAAGGCTGTCAGCCGCATTAACCGACCATTTCTCTTACGGAGATATGGGCCTAAACATACGTGTTGATTGAAAAGCATTGTTGAGCTATGGAAATGTTGCATTACCTTTGCGCGAAGAATAAGAAACGGCTGTCAAAATTGGCAGTAACGGCCCGTACATTCCGGGTCGGCGGTTCATTTAAGGCTTTTTTCGTTGTTAATATACCAATCGCAAAAGCAAATCAGTGTTGCAGCACTTCCAGGCATACTATGCAATACGGACACCAACTTTTTCGTTTTGATAGAGGCGTAAGTTTTAGTTGAAGGCGATATCGCATCTACCATGTCTGTGCGAGACGTCTGCGCAAAGCGACAAATGTGTCTGCGCGTTGACATGGCAAAATATGAAGAGGTCATCACGGATCAGCGTGGCGTAGCGGTAAGATACTGGGATTGGGATCTGTAGGGCGGAGGTTCGAATCCTGGCGGATTTTTTGTTTTACTTTTTTTTCTTTTTTTTATTGCATTACAACGTTCTCTGTTTCTTTCTGTATTCGAAAAAATATATAAGGTAGCCAGGTACCACGTATTTCTCGCTGTAGAGCTGCATTTCGCACCAGTACCCCGCGCCCAGCGCCTCCCAGTATGCCGCGCCTTGCCAGCGTCCCAGTATCCAGCGCGCGACACTGGGCCCATAATCAGGCATGGCACTGGGCACTGGATACTGGGTTTTCGAATAGGGTATCAATGCGTTTCTGCTAATTATGCACCTAATGTTTAATTATACCTGTATTTTAAATATTCTGAATCATGTTAGTTTATTTCGAACCGGTTTTGATGAACTCTGCACTTGTTTTGAGCACATGTGCGGAGCGTGATCACGACGGACGCCAACGCGGACAGCCCGGGCCCTAAAGTGCTTCGTACTTTAAAAAAAGAAGAAAGAAGGCAGGCCTATATAGCTCCTGACAGTGCAGTTAAGAAACAAACTAAGAAGAAGATGTGTGGTTGGAGGCCTAACAAAAAGAGGTGTGCCTCAGTGACTGGTACTCTTACCAGTATTATTTAATGTTTTACTGAACCAAATCCCCTTCATGCAGGTGTCAGAACCTACGTTTATGCTGACTACATTGCTTTTTTTTTTGCTATGGCTAGTGACATTTACTCCCTTTACCAAACATTCCAGTCGTATCTAAGGGAATTGGAAGGCTGGCTGGATAGCTTTCATTTAAACCTGAATACTAAGAAGTGTGCTATTCTTGTTTTTCTCATTAGAGACCCAGTACACATATCGCTTAATCATCATTTAGAAGATATCCCAGAAGTAGAGTCACTCAAGTTCCTTGGAGTTATTTATAATGGATCTCGTAACTGGCAGCTGTATATTGGATATATTGCGACAAAGGGCGCTCGTGCAATGGGCATGTTGTGCGAGTTGAGCAATCGAATATCTGGTATGCGAAGAAAATAACTTTTTATCGGCATATAAAATGTACAATCATCCAGTATTAGAATTTGGCTGCGTTTTAATCTCACTTGTGCTACCACGCAACCTGATAATACTAGTTTTATTAGAACGAGAGGCACTACCTTTGTGCTTAGGACTTCCAAAATACGTTGCAAATGCTGTGTTATACCTGGAAGCGAGAACCCCACCCATTTTATGCCGATTTCGCCTTCTGACTGTCCAGACTTTCTTAAGACTGTATGAATCATCATTAAGGCGTCCACAAATCATTTTCATCTATTCAGATCTTTTTTTCTCCCGTTCATTCGCCCAGGTTTCATACACCACAGATTATATTTGTGCAAACAATACTTGAGCCACTAAATGTACAAATCCACGATGTGCTTCCCAGTAATACGCATTCAATTTCCCTGTAAACTTACACCCACGCTTACACGACACAACACAAAAGCGGTACTTAGGTAATCGTCGTAAGGACCTTTTTAAATTGAATGATATCAGTGATGCTCGTTAGTGATGCGGGTAGGGAATTCCATTCGTTACAAGTTCTTGGAAAATATGACTGCACACATGTTACTGTGTTGCTATGGGGTACTGCTACTTTTTGTTGGTGATTACGGCGATGAGAAATGAAGGGTGCTGGTTGAATCCATCGGCAACGAAGATTAGAGTTATGATAGAAAATCTTACGGAACACTATAATGTGGGTGTGCTTTTGGCGGGTAGCTTTTGGGACGACTTTAAAAAGTGTTTTCATTTGGGGGACGCTAGCTGAACGATGATAGTTAGCCAAGATGAAATGAGCTGCACAATTCTGCACACTTTCCATAATTAGTGCTAGTGTGACCTGTCCACAGTCCCATACAGATGCAGCATATTCCATTTGTGGTCGTACATAGGTGGTGTATAATAATTTTAGTTATGATGGAGAAAGAAAAAAAGTTTCTTCGAAGGTAACCCAGGGTTTTGTTTGCTTTCAGATGCTATATGTTCTGTATGTAATTTCCAGGACCGAGTGTTATATGGACACCGAGATACCGGTAGGATGTCATACTTCCAAGGGGCTGACTGTGAACAAAATAAGTTGGACAAGTTGTATTTGAACGAGAAATCCTCATAGACTTACACTTTTTAACTTTTATTTCCATTTTCCAAATATGACACCAATCAAATATGCTATTGAGATCGACCTGGAGTGAGTGAATATCTGAATCATTAGTTATTTTACGATAAAGCACAGTCATCAACAAATAAATTCTAGACGTAATAGCCGTAGGTAATTGTCATTTATATAAATTAGGAATAGCAGGGGAACCAGTATTGATCCTTGAGGAACCCCAGAGCCAACTGGTGCAGTAGGGGAATTAGTATCAATATTGGTGACGAATTGAACACGAGAAGAATGAAATGCACGAATCCAGTTAAGAACTGCAGGGTCAATTTTTAGTTTGTATAAAAGCAGTGAATGGTTAATTTTGTCGATTGCTTTAGCAAAGTAAAAAAAAAAATATGCAGGCAGTTGAAAAAGGCGCAGTCCAAATAGCAGTGCAAGTCGTTAGTGAAGGAAAGTAGTTGAATATCAAAAGAGAAACTTTCTGAAGCCATGCTGAGTTAAAGCGAAGAAACTGTTATCCTCAAGAAAATTAACAAGATGAGTAAATATTATATGTTCCATTATTTTGCATGGTATCGATGTGAGAGATATGGGTCGATAGTTAAATGGATTCTGTTTATCACCCGTTTCATATATAGGTATGACCACTGCAGTCAACCAGTCTTTAGGTAGTACACTATTTTGATAGGTTTGCGAGAAAATGCATTTCAGGATGATGGAACTATGTTCTTTGGCATTCCGTAAAAGTTTGCTATTAATGCCGTCAATTCTGCTAGAAGATGTTAGTTTCAAATTGTCGATAATAGATATGAAGCCATGCATGTCGAATACGATGGGATCCATAACAAAATGATTGCGCATTAAAGCTCGGGCCGTTGGGTGTCGTTGGAGGAAGAAAACGATTTGACAAAAGTATTGTTTAGTACCGTAGCACAAAGGTGATCGGGAACAGGATTGCCAGTGGGTGCAAGTAATGACACTTTATTGGTGTTGCCTGGTTGAATTATACTCCAGAAACATTTGGATTAGTCTTTAGAATGTTCGCAAGGGTTACATTAAAAAAAATATTTTGTAGACTTTAGTGCTCGTGAATATGGTGAGGCAGCTATCTTGTATGCTGTCCAGGGGGCATGTTTTAGTGAATATGTTGCAGTTCAAAAAAAGTCTCTTCTTTTTGTTAGAAAGTCGATTTAAATATCTGTTATACCACGGAGCTTGGTTACTGGAGTACAGGCGCCAAAGAAGGATATGAAGAATAATCAGTTCGGACACTTTATTGCGGAACATACACCTGTTTGTTTACACTGAGTGCGCGAGATAACCTGGTAAGAAAATGTCTAAAAAGGAGCCCAGTTCGTTATTAATGGCTGGAAAATTAGCTTTGTTATATAGTCTCTAATGTTCTTGGAGCGTTTTGATGATGGTGCATGCGACAAATCGAATGTTAAATGCAGGATATCATGGTTGCTCAGGCCCGGCATATGTATTACGGGTGACGTGGTATCTTCTGATGACGTTAGTACTAGATATAGAAGGGAAGAAGAAGTCGGAGTAACACGTGTGGGTGAGGTTACTATTTGTGTTAAACTGAAATCCATGCAGGTGGTGATAGGTTGGTTGGCTTCAGCGGTCGGTGGGTTAGAAAAAGGGCACGTGTGCGACCAAACAATGTTAGGATAGTCCCCCTAAGTACGATTTTGGCATTGGGATAGCGAACCATGATTTGATTTGATTTAAGCAGTCATGCAAGCTATCGCAGAAAGACGTAACAGACGTAACAGATGCCAACAATCACTTTCCTGTAATCTACATTCAGGCAACACCACACTGATTCAATATTCAAAATGATTGGTATACAGTAGCAATCAAAACGCTCGTCGATAGTGAGTAAAACACCGGCCCCTATTCTATCAGTGCGGTCACTATGGTAGACAACGTACCTTTTATCACAATGAAACAATTCAGAGTTCAGTATTTTACTGCTGCGCCACGTTTCAGTTAAAGCAATTAGATCGGCTTTCAGGTTGTTTATCAGGGTGCATAATTCATCCCTGTTGCGGAAAACACTCCTAATAATAGTATATCAAATAGAAAATTCCGATTTCGAACGAGTGGCGCCGTTTCCCCTCGCGTATCCCTATCAGTCTTTGGTTAGTAGAAGACGGCCAGAGTGAAGTGCTCGAGGGGATGTGCCGTGCGAATTTGGTGCGGTATTCGAGGGACCGATCTCGAAAACGCTGTCATTCAAGTCATTATAACCGTAGGATTTGCCGCCAACATGCAGTTTCTTGTACCCAACTTTATATGGTTTACGCAGGTTTTTACCAAACTCTCTTAGTTTCTTTTTTTGAATGTTGCGCGTGATGGGACTGAAGTCCTCGCTGAGAGCAATACACTGTTTTTTAGAATCATCAGTGTCGTGAGGTTGGGTGAGCTCATTTTCATTGGAGTTTAACACTAAACAAGAAAGAGGGAGGGGATTCGAAGTCGAAGGAAAAAGGCAGGCGGTGACAAGTGCGAGATATGCTCGTAATCTGCGACGTATTTATTAGCAGCGCTAGGCCCAACTGAAGAATAGCGCGCAGGCCGCTCCCACACTCAATAGCAGAGCGGGCACCTATACAGTGCGCGTCAGGTAGGCCGCGGCATTACTTTTTAATCTAGGCGACCCTATGTGTGGCATCGTCCGTCGAGCAGCGTAGAGAGCGAGCCGTCGGCGAGTGCTTCCGGCATCCAGCGAACATCACTCTATAGAGCGGGCGGTCCTCGTAAATCACCTGTCGAGCAGAGCAAACAGCACCACCGCCACGAGCGCCACCGCCAGCACACCGGCGAGGACGCTGCACGCGACGAGACGCTTGTCCAGCGTGCGTATGTGCACCTGGACCGCCTTGTCGAGTTGGTTGCGCAACGTGCCAGCCACGACCGGCGTCGCCCGATTGGTGCTGACGATGGCGAGCTTGTACTCGGCGGCAGCGATCTCATCGTTGTCGTCGTCGGTGGCGATCGACCGCGGCGGCGACGGAGTTTTCCTGCCGGACCCGAGCTCGTGTCGAACTTTCCTCGCCTGCATGTGGGTGCGGTGTTAAGTTGGCAGCCATGTGGGACGTACTTACGACGCCGGCTGGTCTGAATTTATATACAGCCCACAGTGAAATCCCGCGGAAGTGGTAGCTACTTGAAGGACTGCTTACCTGCATTAGGCTTAACTGCATTTTGGCCTCTAACTTGCAAAGCGTGTTCTAGGGAACATTCTACTGAAGGAATATCAAGAAACGGTTTAGTAATAGCCGAGGTACGAGCAGACGTAATGTTGCGAGGCCGTGGTGCAAGGAAGTAAGGACACCCTCCCCGGCAGCTCAGGCCGTCTCCCACGGACCGGACGAGCACCCGCGATCGTCATTCTACCCGCCTTTTCTCATAATCGAGCGACGCTACGTTTACGTCGCGACCCCGCTCACTTTACTTTGTATCTCCTTGCTGAGCAGCTAAATATGCAAAGGCAGTTTAGCGCGTACGCCTCTGACGCGGATGGGCCACGCGTGTGACGTCACTGCTGCTGATGGGAGAGAGAGAGTCTCCTAGAAAGAAGGGTGTGCAGACTTTGAACTTGCAGCTGTTCTTACGGCGTACATAAGAATAGTAATTTGCAAATACACAAATGATCGCTATTGATATGAGCACCGCGCTTATTTGCAGCGCCCAAACCCGGTGAACCATCATTTAGTTTTGGGCTTCGGAAGCAGACGATCGCGTTACGGCAATTGCACGGTGGCGATCGCGTCTGCAAAACATCAAGCCGCCACCACCGAGATTTGCGGCGATCAAGCTTAGTTAGGGCGTGAAAACCGAAATTGCAAACAGAAGCCCGCGTGTCTTTTCTAGATAATATTTTAGAATGTAGTACGTTTTGGGGAAAGTACTATAAAAGTAATTTCAGGTTTTCTTCCCTGACCGTTTTTTCTGAAAAGGTCTCCAAAAACGCTATAATTCGCGCATTTCCACCTCGGTAATAAGAAGTAAAAAGCAAAGTTATTTTATGAGACTGTTTTATAATGAAAGACAATGTTCGGACAACGCAAAAACGCAGAATTTAAAGAATGCGTATAACGGTCGATTTCTGGGGAATTTGTTTTTTTCGCACCTGGTTTTCCACCATTTCGTGGAATTCAAATGGCCCTCACGTGCCCAAAATTCTTTGGCCGCTCAAAATATTTTGGGAAAATGCTGTGCAAGTAATGTTTATATATGTGCAATGTTTTTGTAGTTTTTTTTTTAAGAAATGACTTCTCGAGTGCCATGGTTGGAACAGTTGGCGTGGAATGACTATATAAACAAATTTGAATTGTTCTTGCGGGAAAGTGCTCCCTAGACGGCAGGCAGCCCTAGCGTCGACGCCACGCCGAAAAAAAGGACGGTAATAATTTTCATTCGTTTGCTTATTAATAAATACCGTAAGACGGTGCGTGTACAGATTTACACGCCAAGTTCACGACCAAAGCAAAAACATTGATTAAAGCGATGAGCGAAATCACGAACGACTCGGTGCTTTTGTTGACATAGTAAAATTTAGCAATATTGTCAAATTTGCCACAGTTGTCTGCCCGGATTGGTTGAGCAGGCGATTACGTGCTCTCTGACTGGTTCGAAATGAAAGCTTGGCTGAATTCAACACTTCAGAATAGCACCCCCGATATAGTTTCGGTTTAAAGTCAAACTGTGAGGAAATTTCACTTTAGCTAAGTTGGTTACAAATGAGTTAACATATACCACTAAAGCAACCTTGGCAAAGCCGCGGGGTTGGTAATCGCATAGTTTTCTTGCTAGCAGCCTTGAAGCAGACGACGCCTGCACCTGGTGGCCGGCACAATGACATAATCCTCGGCACGCCGCCTCAGAGATTTTACAGCGCGCCGCCCGATCTCGGAGGTCACGTTGAGGTGCCGCGCTCTCCAACTCATACGTCACTTCGGGCGAACCGTAATGGCGGTCGTGTTTTTTTTTTTTTTTTTTTCAGTTTCGGTCTCAAAGGCGACTATTCTCGTCAGCCTTTCGTGACGCTTCCGCTCGTCCATCAAACGTCAAAGTTTTCACGGGAGCCTCCTCTATTGTCTACGCTATCTTAAACTATGCAGTTTTTACGCGGTCCAAAATTTTGTGGCAGCTGACCTCTAGCGTGGGCGCATCGGGTCACTCACTTGCAAGAACGAAGACATTCTCGTCACCCTCGGCGACCGTGAGCGTGACCGACCCGTCGCAGTCTCCTTGCCCTGGAGCAGGATCGACGGGGGCGGACTACCCGACTCCCGCTTCTCCTCGGAAGGGCTTTCCGGTTCTGAGGGCTTGACAGCGGGCGGCGAGCGAGGCACGCCTTGGCCTGCCGACGACTGATGATGATGGTGGTGATTGCCTCGCGGCGGCTTTTCGACGGGAGGCATGCGCGGGGGTGGCGGCGGCGGCGTCATCGGTGGCGGAGGACTGGGAGTCGCTTCTGGGCCGCGTTCATCGCTGCAAGCCTTCACCGATGATTGGGTTGTCTGCGGAAGGCCTGGAAGCCGGCGCCAGTCAGATGTGGTCTACTCCGAGCCGAAAGAAGCACATGCGGTACGTGTAGGTCTGCCGCGATATTGGAAAGGCTATACCCACTCGGCTGACGCAGTGAGCAAACTAGTGTGCGTTGAAGCGTTAGTGACAGACACCGTCGAATCCAGGGGGAGGGCCTCTTCCCGGGAGATACTGTCTGATGACAGTATCGAGCGTGCAGCAAGCCCCCTTCTTGGCTTAGAGGAACATTCTTGGCTCAGAGGAAAGTATACAGGTTGTTTCACTAAGCTTGGGCCGAACGTTAAAAATGTGCAAATGCTACGTAGCTGGACAGAACCAAGGTAATGTTGTTTGCTGTCGCTTGGAGGTACTCAGATTAGTTTTTGCATTCTGCCTAACTGCATAATTAGTCTTAATTAATGAATCAACGTCTCAAATAATATAGTTAAATGCGAAGTGTAAATGAGAAAATGAGAAACTCCCGCTACAACTTTCTGTTGATTAATACGTGCTACATGAAAGTGTTTTTCCGAGTGTGAAAGAAGCCCGCGAATACACGCAAAGTGCCTCGAGCGGCCAGTCGCGCGGCAATTTTAAAAGCGCCCCCTCCGAAACACGAAGTCAACATGAGCAAGCACTCGCCGTGGAGGGGGCACTTTTGTCGTGGTGTCTTGGCTATATATGCATGTTATTCGATATACAATTTCAGTCGGAAGTCAGCGCTTGTCTTTCGGCATTCTTGCCGACGCTTTGTCTATGTATGCGCTGTAAGTCATGTTTGCAATGGCATACTAACTAGACCGTACCCAAACCCTGCAACGTTCTACGTCAGTGCCCGCCGCGAATATTGCATCGGATGAGCCGCCGCCCAACAACGCACCTGCAGGAGACGACCCGAAGCCGACGCGCGTCTTAATGGCGCGCCTGTCCGAGTCGATCCTGGACGGCTGGTACATGCGCCCCAGGGCGCCGCCTACGATGGACGCCTCGGGGTGGCCGCCCAGGGTGGTCCGCGGGGTCTCGCGGATGTGCACCGAGAGGTCCTCGCTGCGCGGTCGCTGGACGGCCACGTCCTCGACGCCGCTGCCTCGCGAGGCGAGTTGCTCCGACTTGGTCTTGTGGGTCGCCCGGATCGAGGGCAGCTCCACCGACGGGACGCTGTCTGCGTCGCGCCGCTGCCTGTACCGGGACCGCGTGCTGCCGAACACGTCGTCGTCTTCGCCTTCGCCCAGCCAGGAGGTTGCCGAACTGTCCAGTACCTTGCGGTGAGAGAAGAAAGGATGCAGGGGTGATGTTTGTGTGGTTTGATCTCTCGAGGGTGCTGGTTTCACATTCGTTCTGCCCTCGAGCAAACATTGACGAAGTGGAACGGAGACAGGAAAAGCACTCGTGTCGTCCCTATTTCACGTTGTCCAATTTTTGCCAACTCTGGACAATTCTCCTCCGACTTCAATTAATTACGTACTTTAAAGCCATAATTTTCCCCAGGTGTGTGCCAGCCCAGGAGCATAAATATAAGTGAAAGTGGCGTACTGCATACCTCGCACGCCTTTTCAAATGAAATTATAGCGAAAGTTTGAAGTACGGGTGAGGCGGCTATCGACGTGTAACATTCACCGATGAGACAATGCTGCATGTACTGCATGTACTGCTTGTTTGATAGTTTTCAACCAATAAAATTCAACTATTGTCAGAAATTGGGGCATAAATATGAATTATTTTTGGTGCAACGCGGACTAACTAGCAATGTGGAGCATCACTCTGCACTTTGGAGCCCCCTTAAATACCTGAGAAACAAGGAAATAATGCAAAAACATTTGGTACGTGGCCGGGTGTGCTTAGCCAGCTGTACAAGAAATATTAATGAAGGTTCAACTAATGCCAGTCACGAACGCGCAGAGTACTAATTCTTGCAGCGAAACCAAGCGCAATGCCAGAATGCATACATTTAACTGAATTGCCACGAAACACGAGTCCGCAGTAGCGGTGTGGAATATTCGAAAAGTTCGAATATTATCGAATATCTGTTTTCCGAATCGTATTCGATTCGGAAAACAGATATTCGTAGATTTTCTAATATTCGGTTGGATAAGAATATTCGAATGAAATTGAATATATTGCTGGCTGTGCGGGAGGAAACACGGTCTTTAGCATTTCTTTCTATCTAATGTAAGAATATTGGGGCGACACTGTGCTGAATTTTGTGACGATTTCATGCTGCTAGCGAAATTTCTCCTGTAAAGTGCACTTAGCCCCTGAGCCTCTAAACTTTGCGGGAAAGCTTCAGTGGCAAGGGGCATGGGTTTGCGGACAGCGAGGGTGCACATCTTTTTTACAGCGGAGCTGCATATGGCTAGTTTCTAGAGAATCGCGTCCGTGGACAAAACGACACGCAGAACAACAATTAGAAAAAAAATGTGGGCCGATCCTGGTGATAGTGCAGAAAGGGTCCAAGCTCAATGGCACATGCCCCTGTGGGCTCGGGGTCCTGTAAGGCGCCCTTGAACTGCCCTTGTCACACGTGGGACCCAAGGAGACAAAAACAATGAGCCGGAGCGATGAACGCTGTTGCCCAAACACTAGTCTATGACGATGCGTGTCGAAACGTCAGTGACAAAACGTAATAGTCTACTAACCAATAGCTGTGTCTCATTCTCTCTTGACATAGCCATTTCCCTAGCGACGTCATCGGTCGCCTCTTGGACTCGGTATGGGTAAGACCCGTGTCGCTCGCTCCGAAGAAGAAGAGCGCGCCTTCAACCGGTCGCTCAACAGCGCGAATGGATGCGAAAGCGACGAGAAGCCGAACGCGCAGCGGCCCAACGTGCTGCGGCCGATGGTGCAAGGTGGTGTGAATGTAGTCGCCTAAACTCGTTTTCACTCGCACATACAGCATACGGCGCGCGGCGACGCAACGAAGTTATGTGTTGTGTCTTTTCAACCTTTTAACGCAACCAACCAATTAAAAAATATACAATTAAATAAAACCAACAGCTTCGCTGGTCTTCCATCTTCACACAGTGGAAGGGTTTTGAATTTGTCTCTTTTCTTCTTCTTTTTTTTTTGCAGCGCCACCCTTAATACCGAGCTTATTGCTTGACAGCAAGTGCGATGAGTGACGACTGGCACAGCCTCGGATGCCTCCGCGTTTACGGGCATTTCACGCGGTATAACGAGGCACAGGCTGGCGAGGACAGCAAGTGCGAATTACAAAATTTTGCAAGTTAATATGAGCCAAATACAGAATGTTTTAGTATAACGGCTTATTAGTCTAGTTTTTTAGCATTGACAATGTAATTCAATTGTTCCAACATAACGCATTAACCCAACTTGCTAATAAATGCACGTGTATATTATTATTCGATATTCGAAGCCAAGTATTCGTATTCGAAAATTTTGATATTCGCGCAACCCTTGTTCGCAGTTTATAAGGCTTTAGATCTAAAAAGCCGGCATCGATTAAAGCACCCATACAATGAGGTTTTAAATTTCAAATGCCTAGTCCACAGCAGACTCCTGTCGTGTTGCGGTATGTTTAAAAACACCGCTCTGACCACAAGACTACACAAAAAAAAGAAAGAAAGAAGGAAAAGATAAATGCATCAATGGCAAAAATGACGTCACTTTTTTTGAAAACAGATATGGCGTGACTTCCATTTTATTTTTCTCCAGAAGTGTCCCCTTCTCACATAGATGGCGTTAAGCCTCGCAAAACGGCTGATTAACCGCCGTTTTCTGAACGCATGGGCTTCCATAAAAGCTTCGCTACCACGTATATATTTACCTTGAATATATTTGTGGATATAAACACAGAAGTTATGTGCAAGTACCCGCGAATGGGCTTAGATAAAACTTGTAGGGTGAGCAAGTATTCACACTTATGTTCTGCTTAACGAAAAATGAACTTCCCTACGTACCTAAAACTTTTAAAATATAATGCCGGGTCACAACCATCTCTAAAGCGCACTGATATGTTTATGAAATGGCAAACTATATTCAGCGTATTTTTTTATTTACTTTATTTTCTTTGATTTAACTACTCAGAATTGTCCACTAAGCTTTTGTCCTCTTCTCCAGAATGGGGAGATCCCAGTAAGTACGATTCCTACATAAAAACCGAAAATAAAACGTAGGCAGATAGATATCCCTAAGGCACATCGATCTGTTGCTAGAATGGCTAATTATATTTCATTTTTAAAAATTTAGTTTACTTTCTTGGATATAGCCATTCGGTGTGTGTCACTGGGAGTGTGCCCGTCCCTGGCGAATTCTCCAAAATGAGTAAGTCCCACTGTGGCACACGAGGTACAGAACCGCTAAACGCTGCTTGATATGTGGCGTACTGTTCTGTGCATACACCGGTCATCACGAAATCGTGCGCATCTCCGTTAGCTGTAATCAAAGCATCTAATTACCCGCTTCACGTAGGCTTCGCTTCGTATGCATTCCAACATGAGCACGAGTTTTATTTTACTGTAGAACTCTTGCACATTACCATGATATACCTGGTACAGCCAGGTGTTTACCATTTAATGTGTTTTTCTTTGAAGAAAATCTAGTTTTTGAATACCTAACTACAAGTACATCCTACAAGTACAATAAGGCTTTGCACTTTTTTTATGGCGAAATGTATTGTTATTGTTTTTTCCCACTACCGCAATAATCCCAATAAATGCTGTGTTATCTAAGAATAGATACATGAAATAAATTGTTACAGCAGC
Source organism: Dermacentor silvarum (assembly GCF_013339745.2). Lineage (NCBI taxonomy): Eukaryota > Metazoa > Arthropoda > Arachnida > Ixodida > Ixodidae > Dermacentor > Dermacentor silvarum. Next base: position 42,231,994 of record NC_051163.1, read on the forward strand.
ATGAATAGTTTCATGCGTACATTGTCTTGCTTTCTGACGGTTCCTGTCTTTCAAGGCATGCGCAAACGATCGTCACAAGTAGCGCCTACTACACGCATTCAAAAAGAATTCTTGAATGTTGTCGCGAATTCTGTAGCGAAAAAGTCTGGTCTAATCAAATTGTGCGTGTGAAGCGAATGCTACCATACATTCTCGAATGCGAGGCAGCACGAGCAAATAATGTGGAATGTACCGTGGTACAATCATAAACAGTGGAGGCATGACCCCCGTTACTGCCGTAACATCAAATTTCCACTACCGAGGACTGTACCGGTCGCTATCGTTGCGATTCGATTGGTATACTTTATTTCTTCTGGGCGCAAGTTTGTTCGTTAAACTCGCCGTGGTTCCTTAGTGGCTACGGTGGTGGGCTGTTAAGCACACGCCCGCGGGATCGAATCCCGGCACCTCGCGGCCGCATTTCGATGGGGGTGAAATGCGAAACCGACCGTGTACTTTTAGATTTAGGTGCACGTTAAAGAACCCCAGGTGGTGCATAGTATTGCACCTCCCTCCCTCCCTCCCTCCCTCCCTCCCTCCACTACGGCGCGCCTCTTAATCAGATCGTGGTTTTGGCACGTAAAACCCCAGAATGCATTTTTCGTTAGAGAGTTCGATTCGGGACTCATACTCCGATCAGTTACCGTCACTACCACGTGACAATCAGAAATAACTTGATTTTTTTGCGGCACCTTGTGGTAGCTAATCTGAAAGTCCTCCTCGCTGAACGTGGTGGTCGACGACGATCTCCTTGCCACTGCAGTCAGGTCCGCTTCGCTCAGCGGCCCGCTCGAGACTGCCCGCCTCCTCCGGGAGAAGGAGTACGTCGTCGGCGAGATCTGCGTCACCGAGTCGCCCAGGTAGTACGGCTCGATGACCACGCCCGAGGGACTGATGCGGCCAGCCGGTCCAGGCGCTCTGAAGGCGGAGTCCGGCGGTTCTTCGGAGTCCCGGGGCGTGCGACGATCCTGGCCTGTCGCAGCCGAGGCCTTGCCTTCGGTGGCGAACGAAGCCTGGTGGGAGCGTCCTCTCTGATCCTGGGAAACGTGGAGCGCCGAAACGGGGCTGTATAGCTTCTCTTAAGAAGAACGGCAGATTGGGCGAATTGGTGGTTTTCCATGTTACTTAAAGAACAGCGCTACCGACACAGGGCACAGAAAAGAGAGTGGACACACACCGACGCTGACTTACAACTGCGTTCATTGAAAAACGCATCTGCATTTTGAAGCCTTACATTAAGCTTGCGCGCATGCTCATTGTCAATAAAATCACTTGTCATTCAAAAAACTTTGCCTCGTGGTCGTGCGTGAGATTAACACTGTTGTTCACCCCTGGTCAACAGGCCCATTTCCTTAGAAGATAAGGGTACGGAAGGCTGGCTAACACAGCCACTACCTTTTCTTATCATGTGAAACGCTTCCGCCACTTCTCTTGTAGTGATATCGTGAACATGATTTCTGTGTCATCTTTTCTGTGTCCTGTGTCGGTAGCGCTGTTCTTTGTGGCTTCTCTTGCCTAACACGACAGGGGTGGTTCGAGTCAGAAGTCGTGCTGGCCCAGCCCGACCCGACCGCATTTACCTGCATCCTGTTCGGCGGGTTGGGTGAGTTGAGGGCGCCTCTTACACGAGGGTTGACAGAAGTCGCCTCGACGCTCAATCGACTCGACCTGCTAGCCATTACGTGAGCCCTACTGTTGGATGCAGACCCGACACGCGGATGTGACCTGGCTTCGTCGGGTTCACGTAAGCGTATAGCTTAAGTGTGTTGTTGCTAGCAAGTTCGACAAGCTAGACACAATGCCTGGAGCCGTTACGCGAATAGACGCTCTGAATGCTGAGAAAGTTGGTAGGGATTCAAGTTAAAATGCAGTCAGACAAAACGCGTACAAAACAAGAACGAGATTCAGATTCCAGATTCACATTTAACAAATATGAGCGCGCATGCACTCTCATACTTAATTATGCATCGTGCAAACCTTTCCGCTTTAGAACTCAGAACTAAGCGGGATCGATTAAAATGTCTATTTCTAATTATTTAAGAACAGGTTAAAAGTATATTTAACGGAATTCTGTAAAATTTCCTCAGATCAACACTCTAGACAAAGACAGTTTGTTTATACATACAGCCGCCACTTACGCGGAATGATACATTCAAATATAGCTTTGTTCCCAGGGTGATTAAAGAATGGAATGAATTATCAAGTTCAGTCGTCATACCTTCCTCCGTCAGTGCTTTTACGACTGGTTCAGAGACTACCTTCTCTGGTATGAACGCGTCTTGGCATGTATTCTTGTCGTTTTCAAGTGTATTTTGTCTTTGTTCACGGCATGTCACTTCATTTTATAGATACTGCCCTTGTACTGCCTTGTAATTTTTCGCTCGACATGTAGCAAAATTTTGTATCTTGTGTTTCTTTTCCACTCCTGTAACGGCCCTTTCATGGGCTGAGAGTGCAAATAAGCGAACAATCAGACAAAGAAGGACAGCACAAACGTTCTTCTCGTTGTTTGTGTTCGTTAGCGTTAGCGTTGTGTGCGATAGCGTTAAGGGCCCCGTGTAGTAGAAAATCCGGCGTCGGCGTCCGTGGCGCAGAAAATAATCCCGAAACACCCCGACCGCGCAGGCCCTCCGCGTGGTGCAAGGTGAACAAATATTGAATTTCTCACAGTGAAATCTGTCAGAAAAATTGTAAAGCACGACTTAACCATAGCCTACAGACAAGGTGGCGTCGGACTGTTATTTGAATGTACGAGAAAACACAATTCTGTTCTCAAACTCTAACAGAAAACCCTTTTGCCAGCATTTCTACCATACCAACAGCGGCGCGCTCGGGTGGGCTACTTGCGAAAATCTTATCCAGATGGCGCTCGCATCCTCGGCAGGTCAAATTGGGACTTGGCCTGCATAATGCGTTTTGGACACGTGCGCGCGTCGGGGCAATAGCAAACAATTATTAAAATAATAAAAAAGGTGCTAGGGCCTTCACATTTTATTGTAAGACGACTTATATTGCCCCTGGAAAAACGTCTTCCCAGCAATTCATTTCTGTTTAAAAGTGAAGCCGACTTCAAAGGGATCGGTGTAAGCTTGGTTTTTGTAAGCTGGCTTTCCCACGTTTTGTGTAACAGTGAAGCCTACTGAAAGAAATATGCGATGCGAACGGGTCCCGATAACGCACTTTTAAAGGCGAAGCTTAAGCGTCCTCCAATTTTTGGGTTAATTCTCGGGATGCCAGCAACAGCAGCGGCGAGGGAACAAAAATACCGTGAATTGCCTTACTTGATACAAGCCGAACACGTTATCCTCCCTGTTTTTTTTATTTCGGTTGTTTCCAATAAGTTTGTTAGCGCGATGACTGATGTGTGTGCTGATGGAGATGTCTTGCGAGCTGTGTCCGTGTGTCCAACCTTTATTTTTGTTTCTTTTTACTTGTGTGTGGCATCAGAATCAGCCTTTGTGGTTTGTCCACATTTAAGGACACTAGAGCTGAAAGTGTTAAATCAGCATTTTGAGGCATCAAGCTCGGCGTATTAGGAATGACTCATGAGTACAGTGTACTAGAATAGGGGTTCTTCTAGTACACTGTACTCATGAGTAATCGATATTCTTAGCTTATTGTTGCGATAGCAATTATACGGACACTTCAAGCGGATTTCTGCCGTCGGCTTCGCCGTCGCCGTGAGTTTCCGTATAAAGTCCAAGGGCGATAAAATCGCCGCCGCACGCCGTATGCTGTATGTGCGAGTGAAAGCGCGCGAGGGACGCGCGTTTTTAGAGAGCGAACGCACGGCGGAGAGCAAACGCGACCGTCCCGCGAAAGGCCGGGGGGGATGGGAGGGAGTGGGGGGGGGCGACGTTGTGCTGCGGCACCAACGGTGCAACGGCAACTGACGACAGTCTCGCACGCGAAAGGAGGAAAGCGGGAAGGCAGCGCGGGAGGGAGGGGGGCGGCTTCTACTCTGCCTGCAACTGCGTACTTGTACTTTGACCGGCTGCGGCGGTCGCCCGCACCGCATCTTGAAAGCAATCTGCAGAAGGCTCATAGCTTTGTATGCGCTGTGCGTTCGCCGCTCAGTTTCCGTTGAAGCGATAGACCGCACGAACATTCGCTCGCTGCTGCTGCTGCGCTTGCTCACGCCAGCGTTTTGACAGCGTTTGTCTGCAGTCGTCTAGAAGGAACTATTCATGTTTGCTTGTGCGCGCTGACACCATGCTTGTTAATTCAGTTAGTAAGCGAATGTGTCCAAGCTTATACAGCCGATAAATTACTATCCTTACTCCGTATAGCTCTCTACTAATTTGCTATCGCTATTAATGCTTCGCCTTTCGGGCGAAACTGCGACTTTTTTATTGTAGTCCAACGAAGAAACGCTACAACCTTTTCCCTGTGTTAATGTACCGGGTGCACCACGTGATAGCGGCAGCAACTGGCCAAACGGAGTTGGTGCCCAGTGTGGTGCGATGTGATAGGAATAGCTTCATACATAGAAGGTGACGCTAGGAAGGCAACGCTAAGAAGGCTGGAGAGATGTCCCTGGCACTCGCATTGGTGACATAAAAATAGTACGGAGCAAATGAAAGAATAAATGTGTGCGTCATGTACCTCGATACAGTAATAGGTCTCGTACATTTATAGCCAATACGACTTAATTATTGCACAAAATCGCAGATCTGAACCCATTTACGACCGAACATGGGGAGTGACACCTTTCAGCGACCAGCGGCGAACGCGCAACGGTAGCAGTCGCGACCAAACATATAGTACGCCACTTGCAGAAAGCACAAAAATGCACAAATATGGATTTTGACGGGACTTCGCGTCCATAGGTTGTTGAGGCTTGTGAAAGAGGTCGTGAAGACATGTTTTCTTTCCTATCAACTCCAGCCTTTTATTTAAAACTGAAATAAACAATTCGACGGATTGATTGATTGATCGAGTGATTGATTTATTGATTGACAAGTTGCAGTTGTAAGATATGAACTATAGCAGATATTTTGTGAAAAGCGACGCAGATCGAAAATGACTGCACTGCGAAACGCGCGAAGGGAGACTTCTATGACCGCACACGTTAAGTAGCGCACCTTAAGAAGCGTTGCCTGCAAAGTAGTACACGATGTATGCTTACTGCAAAAAAAAAAAAAAAAGCAGGAATCAGGTAAATGATGTTTCGCATTAGAACTTGCTGAGTCAGGACCGATTTTTCAACGTGAGGGTTAGATTTGGGAGAGCGTACAGTTCGAGACCACGTAGGTTCAAGAGAACAGGAGACTTGCCTGCTGCTCGGTCCCACAAGGCGGCGGTGGTACGAGTCCCAATGGCAGGGCACCGGCTCGTCCGCGCAGGTCCACCAGCTGCGGGCCGGGCTTCGGCTCGGCCGAGGAGCTGTCCTCGTCGGCGGCGCCGTGGAGGCGGTGCTGGTGCCGGTAGTGGGCGAACTCGTACTCGTGAATAGTGGGCGTCGTGCAGAACTCCTTTTCCAGCATGGCTCAGAGTCTTCAGACCGCAGATGCAATCGGTCGGAGGACACTGTCTCTGCTGGGAGCTCGTGAGCGCGACCTTGGTGGGGACGGATGGTCGGTGTCGATGATGATGAGTATGCCTTTTGCCCTGCAACGAAGTCCACGATAATTCCAATTTTTAATGGGCCGTTTTTGTCATAAGGCGATTGCTAGGAATGAGCGAGAAAGGAAAGAATACCTAAAAGAAACGCAAATCTATGTCCGCGCAGTCGAAAAGCGGCCGTCTTTTTCTTCGTTTGACTAGTTGCCTGAAAGATGATGTTTCCAAGCATTGGCACTTACCCGCAACAAGGTAAACAAATGCAGCCTGCGACATATGTGTTTTCATAAACGCCAGGCGAGGTTTATCAGAAACAAGAGCGTCGTAGGCAGCTTTGAGCGGGATCTAGGCGTGTCGAAATTTTTGCGAATTTGTCAAGTAATGTGCATGCAGACTGCCAACACACACGGAGAACGCTGATGTGATTAAGAATGAAAGAAAGCGCCTTGAAGGTGTCGGTTTAATACGTCGAAACTTTATTTCTGCCGCTGTGATGGCTGTTCACCGATGCACGGGCCGTAATGATTCGAGGCTGGGTCTTCTGTAGCTTGGATTCTACACCAGCCTTGCAGCACAGGTTTCAATCCGGGTTTCGCCGTGGCTAGACGCTGGCGACTTTCCTCTGGGTCTCCCGGGTGGAGTGGAAGCACGCTGGTGGGCAACTGAAGGCGTGATAATGAACTTAAGGGAGCTTCGCTTCCGAGGCGTTTCATCGGTGCTCATCTGACACCTTCCGCACCATTCAGTAAGCGACGTTTCGTCGAAGCTTGACGCTTTGTCTCACGGCATGTCGCCGTCTAGGGGAAACTTGCTTTACGTCCCAGAATCTTGCGGCGGCGGTTCTTCAGCCATAATACATAAAGTACCGCTTGTTCCCTATAAGACCGAGGCAGTAGAGTAGGATGAAGACTATCATGAGGAACGCTAGCAAACACACGATGAAGCGGAACCCGCACACCCTCTTGCGTTCCTGCGCTGTCATGTCGTCGCCCGGAGGCAGAAGCGGTGGTACGGGAGGCACGGGCTTTCTGGGAAGCGGTCGGAACATAGTTCCCCTACCGGGGCTTTGGCGCCCGGTGTAAGGCTCCGACCCGTGGAGCGCAACTCGGTTTAGCCGTTCGGTCATCTCTCGGAGAGCTGCCTGCTCGGGCGAGAGAATGTGGCGGCCCGGAATGTGCCCCGCCATTCCCTGCTGTGCCAGCGCTCCTTGGAGCACCTGAGCAGCCATGGATTGCTCTGGGCTTGGCGGTGACTGTCGACCAGGGGCTCCGGGGGAGCCAGGTTGCGGGAAATGGAAGTTGTACTGGATGTTTATGACGGGAACGTTGAAGGAAGTCGGTCGCGGCACGTGAATTTCATCGTCCAGCGCGGGTACCAGCGTCTCCGGCACTCGGAAGTCCTCCGACCGGTCTCGGCTCGAGTCCCGCCGAAGCCTGCCGGCGTCCTCCGTGCTCCCGCTGGTCGAAGTGGTGCTAGGCGGCCCCGCGATGGCGTTGGGCACATCGGTTTCCCGCGGGGGCTGGGCGGCGAGCACGGCGACGAGTGCGGTGCGTGATGCGCTCGGCAACATCTCGAGCTCGCCGGTAATCTTCTGCCGGATCTCTCGCGAGACGGTGGATGCGATTGGTATTTCGGAGGGGGCGCTGACCATGGAACCCGTCTCCGAGGGCTCTTGAAGCGCAGATATCTCACGCTGCTGCTGCGCGTTCACGACTGCAGACGCGGCCGCCACCATGACGGCGGCCACTGCTAGCTCTCGGATCTCTTCCTTGTCTTTTTCTCCGAGCTGCCGCTGCAGTGCTGGTTCGATCACAGTCACACTTTCGCCGATATCCGCGTGCCCTTTCGATGGTTCGGCGTCAGGTACAGCGACTGCGTGGTCTGGCGTCGAGCGTCTTAAGGCCACGGCGGCCGTTCTCGGTACAGTCGTAGCTGAGGACGCCTTCAGCGACTTCTGGAACTCGGCGTACGTCTTGGTCTCCGACGGCGGAAGGACGGTACCTGATATTTGGGCCTGGTCCATTTCGCGTTCGGAGATGAGCGGTCGAGCCAGGCTCTCGAGTGAGACAACCTCCGCTTCGTGCTGCTCGAGTTGGGGTCGAACCGCTTCGGCGACAATTCCTTGAACGAGGGCCCTTCGCTGCTCTTCTCTCATGCGAGCTTCTTCCCTCGATGCCCTGAGCGCTTCGGCTATGGCCAACTCAGACTCACTAACTCCTGGAGCCTCGGCTCGCATGTCGTCGATTAAACCAGAAAGTGGCTGACCGACGGGCTGGGTTGGTTCTATTCCGGGGATCGCACTGACGGATTCGACGACTTCAATCGGTGGCGCGGACACGGCGGTAACTGACGCTGCTTCTTTTTCCTCCTCAACTTTCTTTGCGTCGCGTTCAGCCGCTGCAGCCGCTTCTCGAACCTTTTCTTCTACTACCTTTATGGCCGACTGCAGCGCTGCTTCTGCTATATCGAGTGAGGCTGCTGTGGTAGTGGGTTCAGGGGAAGGCAAGAACGGCAATTGTTCTTCCTTTGCAAGTGACTTTTGAGGCTGTTCAGTGAGTTCCGGTTTTGCAGCAGAGGGCTGTGTATGCGGGGCGGCTAGCTTCGCAACGGCTAGTGATCCCTTTGCTCCTGCAACCGCTAAGGACGTTGGCTCCACTTGAGAAAGCTGTGACGCGAGTCCAGAATGAGGCTCCACAGCCGGCATAGCGGGAATCCCTTGCGAAAGTTTTTCGATCGGCTCTTCGGCCCTTGCCGACACGGGTGTTAATCGTAATTCCTGCATTTCCGTGGTAACTGCCGGAGCTTGCTCTATCTCGGGAATCGCCAATTGCGTGTCTCCCGCACGACTCATTTCCGTGTGCGCTTGCACCACCGATATTCCTGGCAGCGAAACAGGCAGAATTTCGGGAACTGCTTCTTCGGCAGTTTGTACTCGCGTTTCATCAGCCATTGGGACTATTTCATAAGTAGTTGCGATTACTTGTGAAAATGTCGGAACTGCTTCTACGGGCTTCTTCAATAGTGACATGGATTCTTCCACCACTTTTCGAAGCTGTTCTTCATCGAGCACGTCTCGTGCGCACACCATATTGGCTTTTGTTGCAAGTATTTCTTCAGGCTCTGTAGGAGCAAATGTCGCAGCCGCAGCTTGATCAGCCGGTGATTTCGGCAAGACTTGCGGCAAAGGCATCTCTTCGTGCGTTTCAGGCAAAACGTCTGATGGCGCTGGAGATTGCTGAGAAATAATTGACAACGGGGCCTCTTTTGGATGCGTTTCCAAAATAGGCATAAATTCTGAGTAAGGAAGTTTTTCAAGAACAACTGCAACAGCTGTTTCGGAAAGCTTCCGCGTAAAAGATTCTGGTCCCGTAGCATCTACAGCAGCAATAGCCGGCAGTGCACGTCCTTCCGCATACTTTCGCACAAAGGGGGCCGCCTCAGCATAAGTTTGTTCGACAGGCTTTTGCTCTATAGCTAACCGTGAGTCCGTAGCAATGGCTAATGGCTGTGCCTCTTCGACAACTGCAACAGCTGTTTCGGAAAGCTTCCGCGTAAAGGATTCTCGTCGCTTAGCATCTACAGCAACAATAGCCGGCAGTGTGCTTTCTTCCGCATACTGCCGCACAAAGGGGGCCGCCTCACCACAAGTTTGTTCGACAGGCTTGTGCTCTATAGCTAACCGTGAGTCCGTAGCAATGGCTAACGGCAGTGCCTCTTCGACAAGTGTGGCAGCGTTAGGCGCTTCGACAGGTTCTTGTGGGTTTAGAATGGTTAACGCTAGTAGTTTCATCTTAGTTGGTTCTGTAGCAACTTCCGGGATTTCTTGCAACTGTCCAACCATTTCTGGTCGAGCTACAATTCGCGCTTGCTCGAGTGGATACGCCACTGTTGTCTTGACGTACAAGGACGGGGCAGCGGGCGCAATTACGCCTTCGGAAGGCGGTTTTAAATTTTCCTCTCCTAGGTGTTCGATGGCTGGAGGCTTTTCAGGAATCGTCGCCTGTTGTGGCTCCTGAGTGATCACGGAAGTGATTTCATCAGACATTTTAGGTGCTGCTGTTTCCTGTTTCCTTTCACCTTCAGCAGTGGCCGTCGTTATATGCACTGGAGCCATTACTTTAGGAGGCACTTTCGCGAAGATGTATTCCTGTAACAAACCGGCCACTTTTGGACGCTCTACAATTAGCGCTGGCTCCACTGCTGTTTCGGGCTCCTTCTCAGCTTCAGCAGTGCCCGTCGGCCCCACCGCTGGTGCGAGTTCCTTCTCAGCCGGGCCCTCACCTTCGGCAGGTACATTCGCGGCGATGTCTTCGTGCAGCAAACCGACCACTTCCTGTCGCTCAAGAATTAGCGCTGGCTCCACTTCTGGTGCGAGTTCCTTCTCAGCTTCAGTAGTAGCTGCCATTAGATACACTGGAGCCTCAACTTCAGGAGTAGCTTTTGCGGCGATGTCTTCCTGTAGCAAACCGGCCACTTCCGATCGCTGTACAATTAGAGCTGGCTCCACTGCTGGTTCATGTTTCCTTTCACATTCAGCAGTGGCCGTCGTTATAGACACCGTAGCCCCTACTTCAGGAGGCGCTTTCGCGGCACTTTCTTCATGTAATAAACCGGCCACTTCAGGTCGCTCTACAATTGGCGCTGGCTCCACTACTGGTTCGGGTTTATGCCCAGTTTCAGCAGTACCTGTTGTTAGATCCACTGGAGCCTCAACTTCAGGAGGCGTAGTCGTAGCGATGCGTTCCTGTAGCAAACCAGCCACTTCCGGTTGCTCTACAATTGGAGCTGGCTCCACTGCTGGTTCATGTATCCTCTCACCTTCAGCAGTGGCAGTCGTAATAGACACCGCGGCTTCTACTTCAGGAGGCGCTTTCGCGGCGATGTGTTCATGTAGTAAACCGACCACTTCCTTTCGCTCAAGAATTAACGCTTGCTCCACTGCTGGTGCGAGTTCCTTTTCAGCTTCAGTAGTAGCTGTCGTTAGATACACTCGAGCATCAACTTCAGGAGGCCCTTGCGCAGAGATGTCTTTCTGTAATAAACCGACCACTTCTTGTCGCTCTATTATTAGTGCTGTCTCCACTGCCGGTTCATGTTTCCTCTCACCCTCAGCAGTGGCCGTCGTTATAGACACCGGGGCCTCTACTTCATCAGGAGGCGCTTTCGCGGCACTTTCTTCCTGTAACAAACCGACCACTTCCGGTCGCTCTACAATTGGAGCTGGTTCCACTGCTGGTTCATGTTTCCTCTCACCTTCAGCAGTGATCGTCGTTATAGACACCGCGGCTTCTACTTCAGGAGGCGCTTTCGCGGCACTGTCTTCCTGTAACAAAGCGTCCACTTCCGGTCGCTCTACAATTGGAGCTGGTTCCACTGCTGGTTCATGTTTCCTCTCATCTTCAGCAGTGGTCGTCGTTATAGACACCGGGGCCTCTTCAGGAGGCGCTTTCGCGGAACCGTCTTCCTGTAACAAACCGGCCACTTCCGGTCGCTCTACAATTGGAGCTGGCTCCATTACTGGTTCGGGTTTATGCCCAGTTTCAGCAGTACCTGTTGTTAGAAATACTGGAGGCTCAACTTCAGGAGGCGTAGTCGTAGCGATTAGCAAACCAGCCACTTCCGGTCGCTGTGCAATTAGCGCTGGCTCCACTGCTGGCTCATGTATCCTCTCACCTTCAGCAGTGGCCGTCGTAATAGACACCGTGGCCTCTAATTCAGGAGGCGCTTTCTCGGCACTGTATTCTTGTAACAAACCGGCCACTTCCGGTCGCTCTACAATTGGAGCTGGTTCCACTGCTGGTTCATGTTTCCTCTCACCTTCAGCAGTGGTAGTCGTTATAGACACCGGGGCCTCTAATTCAGGAGGCGCTTTCTCGGCACTGTATTCTTGTAACAAACCGGCCACTTCCGGTCGCTCTACAATTGGAGCTGGTTCCACTGCTGGTTCATGTTTCCTCTCACCTTCAGCAGTGGTCGTCGTTATAGACACCGGGGCCTCTACTTCAGGAGGCGCTTTCGCGGAACCGTCTTCCTGTAACAAACCGGCCACTTCCGGTCGCTCTACAATTGGAGCTGGCTCCACTACTGGTTCGGGTTTATGCCCAGTTTCAGCAGTACCTGTTGTTAGAAATACTGGAGGCTCAACTTCAGGAGGCGTAGTCGTAGCGATTAGCAAACCAGCCACTTCCGGTCGCTGTGCAATTAGCGCTGGCTCCACTGCTGGCTCATGTATCCTCTCACCTTCAGCAGTGGCAGTCGTAATAGACACCGTGGCTTCTACTTCAGAAGGCGCTTTCGCGGCACTGTCTTCCTGTAACAAACCGGCCACTTCCGGTCGCTCTACAATTGGAGCTGGTTCTACTGCTGGTTCATGTTTCCTCTCACCTTCAGCAGTGGCCGTAGTTATAGACACCGGGGCCTCTACTTCACCAGGAGGCGCTTTCGCGGCACCGTGTTCCTGTAACAAACCGGCCACTTCCGGTCGCTCTACAATTGGAGCTGGCTCTACTACTGGTTCGGGTTTAGGCCAAGTTTCAGCAGTACCTGTTGTTAGATACACTGGAGGCTCAACTGCAGGAGGCGCTTTCTCGGCACTGTATTCTTGTAACAAACCGTCCACTTCCGGTCGCTCTACAATTGGAGCTGGCTCCGCTGCTGGTTCATGTTTGCTCTCACCTTCAGCAGTGGTCGTCGTTATAGACACCGGGGTCTCTAATTCAGGAGGCGCTTTCTCGGCACTGTATTCTTGCAACAAACCGGCCACTTCCGGTCGCTCTACAATTGGAGCTGGTTCCAGTGCTGGTTCATGTTTCCTCTCACCTTCAGCAGTAGTCGTCATTATAGACACCGGTGCCTCTGATTCAGGAGGCGCTTTTTCGGCACTGTATTCTTGTAACAAACCGGCCACTTCAGGTCGCTCTACAATTGGAGCTGGCTCTACTGCTGGTTCATGTATCCTCTCACCTTCAGTAGTGGCTGTAGTTATAGACACCGGGGCCTCTACTTCAGGAGGCGCTTTCGCGGAACCGTCTTCCTGTAACAAACCAGCCACTTCCGATCGCTCTACAATTGGAGCTGGCTCCACTGCTGGTTCATGTTTTCTCTCACCTTCAGCAGTGGTCGTCGCTATAGACACCATGGCCTCTACTTCAGGAGGCGCTTTCTCGGCACTGTATTCTTGTAACAAACCGGCCACTTCAGGTCGCTCTACAATTGGAGCTGGCTCCACTGCTGGTTCATGTTTCCTCTCAACTTCAGAAGTGGCTGTAGTTATAGACACCGGGGCCTCTACTTCATCAGGAGGCGCTTTCGCGGCACCGTGTTCCTGTAACAAACCGGCCACTTCCGGTCGCTCTACAATTGGAGCTGGCTCTACTACTGGTTCGGGTTTAGGCCAAGTTTCAGCAGTACCTGTTGTTAGATACACTGGAGGCTCAACTTCAGGAGGCGCTTTCTCGGCACTGTATTCTTGTAACAAACCGTCCACTTCCGGTCGCTCTACAATTGGAGCTGGCTCCGCTGCTGGTTCATGTTTCGTCTCACCTTCAGCAGTGGTCGTCGTTATAGACACCGGGGCCTCTAATTCAGGAGGCGCTTTCTCGGCACTGTATTCTTGCAACAAACCGGCCACTTCCGGTCGCTCTACAATTGGAGCTGGCTCCGCTGCTGGTTCATGTTTCCTCTCACCTTCAGCAGTGGTCGTCGTTATAGACACCGGGGCCTCTAATTCAGGAGGGGCTTTCTCGGCACTGTATTCTTGCAACAAACCAGCCACTTCCGGTCGCTCTACAATTGGAGCTGGTTCCACTGCTGGTTCATGTTTCCTCTCACCTTCAGCAGTGGTCGTCGTTATAGACACCGGGGCCTCTAATTCAGGAGGCGCTTTCTCGGCATTGTATTCTTGCAACAAACCGGCCACTTCCAGTCGCTCTACAATTGGAGCTGGTTCCACTGCTGGTTCATGTTTCCTCTCACCTTCAGCAGTGATCGTCGTTATAGACACCGCGGCCTGTAATTCAGGAGGCGCTTTCTCGGCACTGTATTCTTGTAACAAACCGGCCACTTCCGGTCGCTCTACAATTGGAGCTGGCTCCACTGCTGGTTCATGTTTCCTCTCAACTTCAGCAGTGGCCGTAGTTATAGACACCGGGGCCTCTACTTCATCAGGAGGCGCTTTCGCGGCACCGTCTTCCTGTAATAAACCGGCCACTTCCGGTCGCTCTACAATTGGAGCTGGCTCTACAACTGGTTCGGGTTTATGCCAAGTTTCAGCAGTACCTGTTGTTAGATACACTGGAGGCTCAACTTCAGGAGGCGTAGTCGTAGCGATTAGCAAACCAGCCACTTCCGGTCGCTGTGCAATTAGCGCTGGCTCCACTGGTGGTTCATGTTTGCTCTCACCTTCAGCCGTGGCCGTCGTTATAAACACCAGGGCCTCTATTTCAGGAGGTGCTTTCTCAGCACTGTATTTTTGTATTAAACCGGCCACTTCCGGTCGCTCTACGATTAGAGCTGGCTCCGCTGCTGGTTCATGTTTCCTCTCACCTTCAGCAGTGGTCGTCGTTATAGACACCGGGGCCTCTAGTTCAGGAGGCGCTTTCTCGGCACTGTATTCTTGTAACAAACCGGCCACTTCCGGTCGCTCTACAATTGGAGCTGGCTCCACTGCTGGTTCATGTTTCCTCTCACCTTCAGCAGTGGTCGTCGTTATAGACACCGGGGCCTCTAATTCAGGAGGCGCTTTCTCGGCACTGTATTCTTGTAACAAACCGGCCACTTCCGGTCGCTCTACGATTAGAGCTGGCTCCGCTGCTGGTTCATGTTTCCTCTCACCTTCAGCAGTGGTCGTCGTTATAGACACCGGGGCCTCTAATTCAGGAGGCGCTTTCTCGGCACTGTATTCTTGTAACAAACCGGCCACTTCCGGTCGCTCTACAATTGGAGCTGGCTCCACTGCTGGTTCATGTTTCCTCTCAACTTCAGCAGTGGCCGTAGTTATAGACACCGGGGCCTCTACTTCATCAGGAGGCGCTTTCGCGGCACCGTGTTCCTGTAACAAACCGGCCACTTCCGGTCGCTCTACAATTGGAGCTGGCTCTACTACTGGTTCGGGTTTATGCCAAGTTTCAGCAGTACCTGTTGTTAGATACACTGGAGGCTCAACTTCAGGAGGCGTAGTCGTAGCGATTAGCAAACCAGCCACTTCCGGTCGCTGTGCAATAAGCGCTGGCTCCACTGCTGGTTCATGTTTCCTCTCACCTTCAGCCGTGGCCGTCGTTATAGACACCAGGGCCTCTACTTCAGGAGGTGCTTTCTCGGCACTGTATTTTTGTAACAAACCGGCCACTTCCGGTCGCTCTACGATTAGAGCTGGCTCCGCTGCTGGTTCATGTTTCCTCTCACCTTCAGCAGTGGTCGTCGTTATAGACAACGGGGCCTCTAATTCAGGAGGCGCCTTCGCGGCACTGTCTTCCTGTAACAAACCGGCCACTTCCGGTCGCTCTACAATTGGAGCTGGCGCCACTACTGGTTCGTGTTTATGCCCAGTTTCAGCAGTACCTGTTGTTAGATACACTGGAGCCTCAACTTTAGGAGGCGTAGTCGTAGTAATGCGTTCCTGTAGCAAACCAGCCACTTCCGGTCGCTCTACAATTAGGCCTCGTTTCACTGCCGGTTCATGTTTCCTTTCACCTTCAGCAGTGGCAGTCGTTATAGACACTGGGGCCTCTACTTCAGGAGGCGCTTTGGCGGTGATGTCTTCCTGTAGAAAGCGGGCCACTTCCGGCCGCTCTACATTTACAGCTGGCTGCACTGCTGGTTCGGGTAACTTCTCAGCTTCAGCAGTAGATCTTGTCAGATACATCGGTGCCTCAACTTGAGGAGGCGCTTTTGCGACGATGCCTTCCTGCAGCAAACCAACCATTTCCGGTCGCTCTACAATTGGAGCTGGCTCCACTGCTGGCTCTGGTTCCCTCTCTTCTTTACCAGCGGCCGTCGATACAGACATCGGGGGCTCAACCCGAGGTCCTGCTTTTACGACGATGTTTTCCTGTAGCAAACCAGCCACTTCTGGTCGAGCTACAATTGGAGCCGGCTCCACTGGACACGCTGCCATGTATGGTGTAGTATCGATGTACGCGGAAGGCGCAGATGATAGAGTGGCGTCTTCGGAAGGTGGTTCTAAGGCTTGACCACTTGACGGCCTTTCTGCAAGAGTTGCCGGAAGTGGTTTCTCAGCGACCGCATCAGCAGTGGATACTTCCGCGATTTGATCATGCGCTTTGAGTGCTGCTGTTTCCGGCTCTCTTTCCTGGAAACCTTGAAGGTCTGGGGCACTGGATTGACGTAACGCTGGAAGGGGTCCTGTGATTGTCGCTTCTGTGATGTCTGTAAGAGATTTGGTAACTTCTTCTGGTAATGTAGAGAGATCCGTGATGGCACCTGCAATCATGGCTTTGTCAAGTTCCTCTTCCGAATTCGGCGTGTGAAATCTGGGCTCCAACACTGCTTCGCCTTCTCTTTCGGCCGGCGATTCAGGCTTTGATGAAGCGACGTTTAGCTGTGCCATTATAGTTGCTGGCGATTCTCTCAGCATGGATGCGATTGAAGTCGAGCGCTTTTCTCGCACTTCCTCGTGGTATTCGTGTTCTTCGTCCACGTCCTCAACATCAACAAGAACGGCAGCACCTTCAGAGCTGAAGTCTCCCGCTGACCTGACTTCTATGCCGGGTACCTCTAAGGCCTGTAAACCTTGTTGTCTTTGCGCTCGTTCAGTCGGTGACATTGATCTTGATTCTGTAACAGCAGTTGCGTGGCTTGGTTTCAACAGTAGTTGATCTTCAGTCCAAATCTGGAGCATTTCGGTGATTTGTTGCTCGGTTAATGGCGTAAATTCATGTTCCGGTGCTTTATCGGTCGTCGGGTGTTGGAGCTTTTTGAACTTGGCGTCATCGGTAACCCATTGGACTGTTCCTGTTGTGGCGGGCGTCATATCAGACAGAGCGTCGGGGATTTCAGTAACCTGTTCTTCTGTAACTGAAATGACAGATCCCGACTTTTTGTCCATCGCAACTACTAATGCGTCAGGCATTGTGACTTGTGCGAGAGGTTGCGCAGTTTTTTGCGCAACTTGATGTATTGCTATTTCTTCCTTAACAGCCGCAACGCTGGCGGTTGCAAGTTTCACTTCCTTTGTATCGGCTTCCGGAGTGTGGTGCTGAATTGCAAGCCTTTCCCCAATAGACTCGCGATCTTTATGCCTGGTTTCTTCTAGAGCTGCAGTTTCGGATTGTGCGTAAGACAATGATGCGCCTTCTGTCGCTTGTTTTTCCGCTGGAACACCGTGTGTTCCGGTATCCGGTTCTAGAAGCGGTCTGGCTTCGGGAATCGTGGGCGTCATGGTGGCAGCTTTAGGCTCTTCACTGACTTCTTCGTCCTCTTCTTTCTGTGGGACGTTTGTCAGAAGAACTGCTCCAGAAGGCGATGATGTACGTGCGTTAGTCTTCAGCAGTGACTTCTTCCTTAACTTGAGCAGCGCCTGCCAGTGCTCCTCCTGGCTGTACGGAAGGTCTCGCTCTCAGCGCTTGCACTGACCAGCGCTCGCTTTGAGTGGCCGTTAGGTCGGCGCCCTGAGTAGCGTGGACGTCTAGCGCAGATTCGATTCGGGGTACGAGTGCGCCGGTAGTAACCGCTGCTGGTGCCCCAGGTATGCGTTCCATGGACGGGATAGTGTCAGAAGTAACCTCGCCTTTTGGTTCTTCGACAGGTCCTGTGATGGCTGGCCGAAAAGTTGGCTCTGTAAGTGCTTCTCTGTAAGTGCACCTCATCTGCTCTTCGGCTGCCACCGGAGAGACTTGTTTTACAGGGGCTTCTTTTTCAGACCGGCTTGCTGTAACTCCAGCTGGCGCTTCGATGAAAAGTATTGCTGCAGTTTGCTGTTTCGTGGCTTCTACGTCTGCGGCACCAATACTCGGCGCTTCACTCATCTGTTTCTGCGCCGTTCGGGGAACCAAGGCTTGGGATGGCTTCTCAACGACTTCGGAAAGTACTAGCTCGGCTGGCTGGTATATTTTGAATTCTTCGCTTTCGGCAATCGTTGGTCGCAGCTCCCTCCGTTCTCCCTCTGTTGCCTGCACTGGGGCATGATCGTCAACCTGCGGCGTGTCTTTTGTGGGCTCTAAACCACTTTGTCTAACTTCAGCTATAGTGGTTATTTCACCGAACGCTGCACGTTCTTGAGGCTCCGTTAACGCCGGGTGAACATATAATGCAGCTTCCGCAAGAGCCTCCGCGTGCGCAGGTACTTGAACCAGCTGTGGTTGAGCCCTCTCAGAGATTGCTTCTAGCGCCGGTATTTCATCTTCAACTGCAATTACTGGTTGCGGAGGGCACGTAGGCTCGACATAGTTTTGCTCGATCAGAGCGTACCGAAGGACATCATTTTCCGGAACGGTGGCAGTGGTTATGTCAGGCTGACCAGCGGCTTCCTCGTGGCGTATTTCGTCCTTTACTTTCTGCTGAGGTAATACGACCAGTGCCGTCAGCTCAGTATCGGTGTTTGGTTTCTCTTCAACTACAGCTGCCCGGGAAAAAATGTGCTCTATCTGAGGTAGCTCAGGGCCAGATTCTAGCTTCTGGAGCTTTGTCGTTTCCACGGCGATCTTTTCTGGCGCTGCGGTCAATATACGAGCTTCTTCTTGGTCAGACCGTTGACTCGCCGTGGGGATCATATAATCTTTTTCGAAAGCCTGTATCGTCGGTACATCTTTCTCAGGCTCAAATGTTGTCTCGTCTTGCATCTTAACAAGCTGGGCTAACAGAGGCATTCCAGAAGGTGTCTGGGTCGTGGATACATGTGTGTCTACCTGTGCAGGAAGGTATTCAAGTGCCAATGGTTGCTCGCTGCTTTCCAAAGCTGTCGAAGACTCCACAGTACTTTGCCCGGCTTTAGGGACCTTTTCTGCGTGGCCTGCAGCAGAAAATTCTTCAAAACCAGCGTCCGCCGTCGTTTCCTCTGGCTGCTGGTCTTCCTTCTCTAGGTCCTCTCTCATCGTAGGAAACTCCGTTTGCTCGTCGATTGGAATACCTATTTCGTACGATGACCCCTGCTTGTCCTCCTGTACCACCGCTTGAACTGATGCGGCCACCATTTCATCGGGAACGTTCGTGAATGGCGCTGCTTCTTTCCGTTCAAATTCCGGTTCGGACGTGGGCCCTTCGCTGTGCGGTTCTTCTCTTTGTTTGGGCTCGGACCGATCTGGTCTTGGTGGCAATGTATGGGGTCCTGATGCATCACCCTTGGTACCCGCTCCGGGAGGCTGATTGTCCGAGGGCGGGTGAGGTGTCACGGCAGTAGGCGCGGTGTCGCCAAGTGTGACGATCCTCTCCAGTACCTGTTCCTCGCTGGCTACGTATTGATAGGCCAGATTATCTGTGAAGTCTTCTTTTACAGGTTCTGTGAACTCCGACGAGCTGGAGATGCTTCTCACCGGTTGTCCATCCTTGATAATGACCGAGTATTTGGCGGTCTTCTTTTCGTGGAGACGCTCAATTCGGCGGTCGGCACCAGCCGCTCTGGTCAGCTCCTTCTCCCAGGCCGCACGGCCCCTGGAAGCCTCTTCCGCGGCAGCGACGCTCGACCTTGTTGACCACGGTGCCGAAATGTCATGCGTTCGTTCTATCGCACCAGCAGGCGGCACTTTTTTAGGTTCTGTGATGGCATGTATCCCCGCAAAAACTCTGAGGGGTTCATCACGTTTAGGAGAGATCACAGTCGCGTAAACGCCTTGTTCCGGGAGCTCGGAGACAGAATCTGGCGGTTTGGGTACGGGCGCAAATTTAGGCCTTTCTTTTTCTAACTCTCCCACTTCAACGACTTCGCCAGGAATTCTTGATGTTTCTTCGGCGACAGGGCGCGCAACGCTTTCGGACAATTCGGCCGGCTCAGGCGTAACGGAGATGACTGCTGCGGGTTTCCATTCTGCCACAGCTTTTTCTCCAGATACGACCTGATGAGTAGATGGCAGAAGCTCACCTGCCGAAAGCGGCTGCTCTGCTGGGGTCATCACAGATTCAGGCCTGAGGACGAGCGGCTGTGCAAGTTCGACTAAGGACGATGCCTCCTCTGGCATAGGCACAAACGGTTGTGATTCCTTCACTTCCGGCTTCAAAACGACAGACTTGATACGTGCTTCTTCTGGCGCAAGCCTTTCTGCATGTTTTTTCGCCTCCAGAACAACAGTTGGTGCCTTCTCGTCATAGAGAGTTAGTGCCACCTTTTCCTTCCTCACGCCCTTCCCGAGCTCTTCTTCTTCCTGGGAAGACTGTGTTCCAGTACTTGACGGCAGCTCTTCGTGATCAGCTTCGTAATCGGGCACAGTTACTGTGATTTCCTCTCCTCCCTGCTGCGTGGCCCTTTGCGCGTGCTTCAAGCCCGTAACATCGCTCACCTGCCGCGACCGCTTGCGAGAAGACGGCATTGAGACGTGCGAAAAGATGCCACCCGTGGAGGGTTTCTCCTGAGCAGACGTAGGGAAAGCAACCAAAGACCCCTCCGCTGACTCTCCCGCTTGAAAGGCCGGCACAACACGTCCTTCAACCTCCTCGCGATCAACAACTGCGAGCCGGGTTTCTTTCTTTTCGGTGATTTCGGTGCCAGTTGGGGGCCTTATCTCCATCAGAGCCCACTCCTGAACGACAGAAGACACCTTGCGCAGATCAAGTGCAGGCCCTTCCTCCACAGATACCGGGAGTCCAAGCGCTTTAGCTTCTACCACGGAAGACGCAGACGGTAAAGATTCAATATAAGATGTCTCCGCATAGGAAGATTTAGGCGGAGCTTTTTGTGGGTGGGACTCGAGGGCTGGCGTGGTTTCGGTGTATGATGGTTCTTTTGCAGCGGCTTCTGCTGCTTCTCTGGCTAAAGATTTTGTGTGATACCCAGGTACAACCGAATCTGTTGGAGGCATCACTGAAGAACGGCGCCTCATTTTAAATGCAGCGGCCGAGGGAGGCAGCGCTACGACTTTTGATACCTTTTCTTCAGCCCCGGCCTCATGGTGAATTACTTTACGTTCTGACTGTTTTCGCTTCAATCCTAGATCATCTGCAGCAATAGCTTCAGGGGCAAATGATTCGATGTGGGGTGTCGTCTCTTCGTAAGAGGGAATGGGCGGAGCTTCTTGTCGAAAGGATTCGAGGGCTGGCGTGGTTCCGACGTACGAATCTATTACGGCGCCTGCATCTACAGTAGTTGGCACTTGAGGTGCTATCAACTCAGTGATGGCACCTTCTGCTTTCACTGCAACAGGTCCCTCGATTATCTCTTCGACTCGTGACTTATACTGGTACAAAGAGACAAGGGCGGTCGATGGCGGCGTACCAGAGGAAGGATGCTGCAATTCCCTTGAAAGTGGTGCAGAAATCATCGCTTCATGCTTGGACGGCTCTTCGACAGGCATTGCTTCTCGAAGTTCGGGCATGCTAGCGAAAGGTTTCGGCTGCAGTTTCACAGCATCTGTGGGAATTTCTTGAGGAGGATATCCATCTGTGTACGGTGTCGTGTCTACGTACGAAGGTATCGACGGTGCTTCTTCCGGGTAGAACGCGAGGGTTGGCGTGGTTTCGACGTATGTCAGTTCTTTTTCGGCAGATTCTGCTACCTCTCTGGCTGAAGATTTTCTTCGATATCCTGGTACAACCGCAGCTGTTGGAGGCATGATTGAAGAACGGCGTCTCGTTTTCAATGCGGTGAGTGAAGGAGGCGGTGGTTCGACCTTTGTAATCTCTTCTGCAGCCCCGACTTCCCGGAGGACCACTTTTTCCTCCGAACGTTTTCGCTTCAATACTTGATCTTCCGTAACGAGAGCCTCAGGAGGAAACGATTCTATGTAGGGTGTGGTCTCTTCGTAAGCGGGTATAGGCAGTGCTTCTTGTGGGTATGACTCGAGGGATGGTGTGGTTTCAATGTATGATGGTTCTTTTGCAGCAGCTTCTACTGTCTCTCTGGCTGAAGATTTTCTACGATAGCCGGGTACAACCGCAGCTGTTGGAGGCATGATTGAAGAACGGCGTCTCGTTTTCAATGTGGTGAGTGATGGAGGCGGTGGTTCGACCTTTGTAATCTCTTCTTCAACCCCGACTTCCCGGAGGACCACTTTTTCCTCCGAACGTTTTCGCTTCAATTCTTGATCTTCTGTAACAAGAGCTTCAGGAGGAAACGATTCTAGGTAAGGCGTGGTCGCTTCGTAAGAGGGTATAGGCAGTGCTTCTTGTGGGTATGACTCGACGGATGGTGTGGTTTCGATGTATGATGGTTCTTTTGCAGCAGCTTCTACTGTCTCTCTGGCTGAAGATTTTCTACGATAGCCGGGTACAACCGCAGCTGTTGGAGGCATGATTGAAGAACGGCGTCTTTTTTTCAATGTGGTGAGTGATGGAGGCGGTGGTTCGACCTTTGTAATCTCTTCTTCAACCCCTACTTCCCGGAGGACCACTTTTTCCTCCGAAAGTTTTCGCTTCAATTCTTGATCTTCTGTAACAAGAGCTTCAGGAGGAAACGATTCTAGGTAGGGCGTGGTCGCTTCGTAAGAGGGTATAGGCAGTGCTTGTTGTGGGTATGACTCGACGGATGGTGTGGTTTCGATGTATGATGGTTCTTTTGAAGCAGCTCCTACTGTCTCTCTGGCTGAAGATTTTCTACGATAGCCGGGTACAACCGCAGCTGTTGGAGGCATGATTGAAGAACGGCGTCTCGTTTTCAATGTGGTGAGTGATGGAGGCCGTGGTTCGACCTTTGTAATCTCTTCTTCAACCCCGACTTCCCGGAGGACCACTTTATCCTCCGAACGTTTTCGTTTCAATTCTTGATCTTCTGTAACAAGAGCTTCAGGAGGAAACGATTCTAGGTAGGGCGTGGTCGCTTCGTAAGAGGGTATAGGCAGTGCTTCTTGTGGGTATGACTCGACGGATGGTGTGGTTTCGATGTATGACGGTTCTTTTGCAGCAGATTCTACTGTCCCTCTGGCTGAAGATTTTCTGCGATAGCCTGGTACAACCGCAGCTGTTGGAGGCATGATTGAAGAACGGCGTCTCGTTTTCAATGCGGTGAGTGAAGGAAGCGGTGGTTCGACCTTTGTAATCTCTTTAGCCCCGACTTCGCGGTGGACCATTTTACCTTCTGAACGTTTTCGCTTTGATTCTTCATCTTCTGTAACAAGAGCTTCAGGATGAAATGATTCTAGGTAGGGCGTGGTCTCTTCGTAAGAGGGTATCGGCAGTGCTTCTTGTGGGTATGCCTCGAGGGATGGTGTGGTTTCGATGTATGATGGTTCTTTTGCAGCAGCTTCTACTGTCCTACTGGTTGAAGATTTTCTGCGATAGCCTGGTACAACCGCTGCTGTTGGAGGCATGATTGAAGAGCGGCGTCTCATTTTTAATGTGGTGAACGAAGGAGGCGATGGTTCGACTTTTGACACCACTTTCTCAGCTCCTGCCTCGTGAGGGACCACTTTACCTTCTGAATACTTTCGCTTCAGTTGTGCATCATCTGTAGCAAGACTGAAGTCAATGTAGGGCGTGGTCTCTTCGTAAGAGGGTATTGGCGGTGCTTCTTGTGTGTAGAACTCGAGGATTGGCGTGGTTGATATGTATGATGGCTCTTCTTTAGCGGCTTCTCCGGCCTCTCTGTCTAACGATACTCTGCGGTACCCTGGTACAATCCATTCTGTTAGAGGCCGGACTGAAGAACGGCGCCGAACTTGCAGTGCAGTGTCTGTAGCAAGAGCTTCAGGAGGGAACGGTTCTAGGTAGGGCGTGGTCTCTTCGTAAGAGGGTATAGGCGGTGCTTCTTGTGGGTATGACTCGAGGGATGGTGTGGTTTCGATGTATGATGGTTCTTTTGCAGCAGCTTCTACTGTCCCTCTGGCTGAGGATTTTCTGCGATAGCCTGGTACAACCGCTGCTGTTGGAGGCATGATTGAAGAGCGGCGTCTCATTTTCAATGTGGTGAATGAAGGAGGCGATGGTTCGACCTTTGACACCACTTTCTCAGCTCCTGCCTCGTGGCGGACTACTTTACGTTCTGAATGCTTTCGCTTCAGTTCTGCATCATCTGTAGCAAGACTGAAGTCAATGTAGGGGGTGGTCTCTTCGTAAGAGGGTATTGGCGGTGCTTCTTGTGTGTAGAACTCGAGGATAGGCGTGGTGTCTATGTATGATGGCTCTTCTTTAGCGGCTTCTCCGGCCTCCCTGTCTGACGATACTCTGCGGTACCCTGGTACAATCCATTCTGTTAGAGGCCGGACTGAAGAACGGCGCCGAACTTGCAGTGAAGTGTCTGTAGCAAGAGCTTCAGGAGGAAACGGTTCTAGGTAGGGCGTGGTCTCTTCGTAAGAGGGTTTAGGCGGTGCTTCTTGTGGGTATGACTCGAGGGATGGTGTGGTTTCGATGTATGATGGTTCTTTTGCAGCAGCTTCTGCTGTCCTACTGGTTGAAGATTTTCTGCGATAGCCTGGTACAACCGCTGCTGTTGGAGGCATGATTGAAGAGCGGCGTCTCATTTTTAATGTGGTGAATGAAGGAGGCGATGGTTCGACTTTTGACACCACTTTCTCAGCTCCTGCCTCATGAGGGACCACTTTACCTTCTGAATACTTTCGTTTCAGTTCTGCGTCATCTGTAGCAAGACTGAAGTCAATGTAGGGCGTGGTCTCTTCGTAAGAGGGTATTGGCGGTGCTTCTTGTGTGTAGAACTCGAGAATAGGCGTGGTGTCTATGTATGATGGGTCTTCTTTTGCGGCTTCTCCGGCCTCCCTGTCTGATGATACTCTGCGGTACCCTGGTACAATCCATTCTGTTAGAGGCCGGACTGAAGAACGGCGCCGAACTTGCAGTGCAGTGTCTGTAGCAAGAGCTTCATGAGGAAACGGTTCTAGGTAGGGCGTGGTCTCTTCGTAAGAGGGTTTAGGCGGTGCTTCTTGTGGGTATGCCTCGAGGGATGGTGTGGTTTCGATGTATGATGGTTCTTTTGCAGCAGCTTCTACTGTTCTACTGGTTGAAGATTTTCTGCGATAGCCTGGTACAACCGCTGCTGTTGGAGGCATGATTGAAGAGCGGCGTCTCATTTTTAATGTGGTGAACGAAGGAGGCGATGGTTCGACTTTTGACACCACTTTCTCAGCTCCTGCCTCGTGAGGGACCACTTTACCTTCTGAATACTTTCGTTTCAGTTCTGCATCATCTGTAGCAAGACTGAAGTCAATGTAGGGCGTGGTCTCTTCGTAAGAGGGTATTGGCGGTGCTTCTTGTGTGTAGAACTCGAGGATAGGCGTGGTGTCTATGTATGATGGCTCTTCTTTAGTGACTTCTCCGGCCTCCCTGTCTGACGATACTCTGCGGTACCCTGGTACAATCCATTCTGTTAGAGGCCGGACTGAAGAACGGCGCCGAACTTGCAGTGCAGTGTCTGTAGCAAGAGCTTCAGGAGGAAACGGTTCTAGGTAGGGCGTGGTCTCTTCGTAAGAGGGTTTAGGCGGTGCTTCTTGTGGGTATGACTCGAGGGATGGTGTGGTTTCGATGTATGATGGTTCTTTTGCAGCAGCTTCTACTGTCCTACTGGTTGAAGATTTTCTGCGATAGCCTGGTACAACCGCTGCTGTTGGAGGCATGATTGAAGAGCGGCGTCTCATTTTCAATGTGGTGAATGAAGGAGGCGATGGTTGGACTTTTGACACCACTTTCTCAGGTCCTGCCTCGTGAGGGACCACTTTACCTTCTGAATATTTTCGTTTCAGTTCTGCATCATCTGTAGCAAGACTGAAGTCAATGTAGGGCGTGGTCTCTTCGTAAGAGGGTATTGGCGGAGCTTCTTGTGTGTAGAACTCGAGGATAGGCGTGGTGTCTATGTATGATGGCTCTTCTTTAGCGGCTTCTCCGGCCTCCCTGTCTGAGGATACTCTGCGGTACCCTGGTACAATCCATTCTGTTAGAGGCCGGACTGAAGAACGGCGCCGAACTTGCAGTGCAGTGTCTGTAGCAAGAGCTTCAGGAGGAAACGGTTCTAGGTAGGGCGTGGTCTCTTCGTAAGAGGGTTTAGGCGGTGCTTCTTGTGGGTATGACTCGAGGGATGGTGTGGTTTCGATGTATGATGGTTCTTTTGCAGCAGCTTCTACTGTCCTACTGGTTGAAGATTTTCTGCGATAGCCTGGTACAACCGCTGCTGTTGGAGGCATGATTGAAGAGCGGCGTCTCATTTTCAATGTGGTGAATGAAGGAGGCGATGGTTGGACTTTTGACACCACTTTCTCAGGTCCTGCCTCGTGAGGGACCACTTTACCTTCTGAATATTTTCGTTTCAGTTCTGCATCATCTGTAGCAAGACTGAAGTCAATGTAGGGCGTGGTCTCTTCGTAAGAGGGTATTGGCGGAGCTTCTTGTGTGTAGAACTCGAGGATAGGCGTGGTGTCTATGTATGATGGCTCTTCTTTAGCGGCTTCTCCGGCCTCCCTGTCTGAGGATACTCTGCGGTACCCTGGTACAATCCATTCTGTTAGAGGCCGGACTGAAGAACGGCGCCGAACTGGCAGTGCAGTGTCTGTAACAAGAGCTTCAGGAGGAAACGGTTCTAGGTAGGGCGTGGTCTCTTCGTAAGAGGGCTTAGGCGGTGCTTCTTGTGGGTATGACTCGAGGGATGGTGTGGTTTCGATGTATGATGGTTCTTTTGCAGCAGCTTCTACTGTCCTACTGGTTGAAGATTTTCTGCGATAGCCTGGTACAACCGCTGCTGTTGGAGGCATGATTGAAGAGCGGCGTCTCATTTTCAATGTGGTGAATGAAGGAGGCGATGGTTCGACCTTTGACACCACTTCCTCAGCTCCTGCCTCGTGACGGCCAACTTTACCTTCTGAATACTTTCGCTTCAGTTCTGCATCATCTGTAGCAAGACTGAAGTCAATGTAGGGCGTGGTCTCTTCGTAAGAGGGTATTGGCGGTGCTTCTTGTGTGTGGAACTCGAGGATAGGCGTGGTGTCTATGTATGATGGCTCTTCTTTAGCGGCTTCTCCGGCCTCCCTGTCTGACGATACTCTGCGGTACCCTGGTACAATCCATTCTGTTAGAGGCCGGACTGAAGAACGGCGCCGACCTGGCAGTGAAGTGTCTGTAACAAGAGCTTCAGGAGGAAACGGTTCTAGGTAGGGCGTGGTCTCTTCGTAAGAGGGTATAGGCAGTGCTTCTTGTGGGTATGGTTCGAGGGAAGGTGTGGTTTCGATGTATGATGGTTCTTTGGCAGCAGCTTCTACTGTCCCTCTGGCTGAAGATTTTCTGCGATAGCCTGGTACGACCGCAGCTGTTGGTGGCATGATTGAAGAACGCCGTCTCGTTTTTAATGTGGTGAGTGATGGAGACGGTGGTTCGACCTTTGTAATCTCTTCTTTACCCCCGACTTCCCGGTGGACCACTTTACCCTCCGAACGTTTTCGCTTCAATTCTTGATCTTTTGTAACGAGAGCTTCAGGAGGAAACGATTCTATGTAGGGCGTGGTCTCTTCGTAAGAATGCATAGACAGTGCTTCTTGTGGGTATGACTCGAGCGATGGTGTAGTTTCGATGTATGATGGTTCTTTTGCAGCAGCTTCTGTTGTTCCTCTGGCTGAAGATTTTCTACGATAGCCTGGTACAACCGCAGCTGTTGGAGGCATGATTGAAGAACGCCGTCTCGTTTTTAATGTGGTGAGTGATGGAGACGGTGGTTCGACCTTTGTAATCTCTTCTTTACCCCCGACTTCCCGGTGGACCACTTTACCCTCCGAACGTTTTCGCTTCAATTCTTGATCTTTTGTATCGAGAGCTTCAGGAGGAAACGATTCTATGTAGGGCGTGGTCTCTTCGTAAGGGGGTATCGGCAGTGCTTCTTGTGCGTAAGACTCGAGGGATGGTGTGGTGTCGATGTATGAGGGCTCTTTTTCAGCAGCTTCCACTGTCGCTCTGTCTGACGATTTTCTGCGAGACCCTGGTACATTCAATTCTGCTAGAGGCAAGACTGAAGAACGGCGCCGAACTTGCAGTGTTGTGTCTGATTGAGGTATTGCTTCTACCTTTGACACCTCTTCTACTCCGGCCTCATGGAGCATCAGCTTTCCTTCTGAAAGCTTTTGTGTTAATTCTTGAGCTTCTGTAAGCAGTGTCTGAGGAGCAAGTGGTTCGATGTAGGGTGTGGTTTCGTCGTAAGATGCTATGGGTGGAGCTTCATCTGGGTAGGGCTGAACGGCTAGCGTTGACTTAACGCATGACAGCTGTTTGTCTGCATCGATTTCTTGTAGTGCTGTCTCCCCCAGTGCTCCATCTTTCGTATTTACAGTTTCTACTTGAAGTACACCGGGAGCTGCTCTGAGTGCTTCACAAGGCTCAGGGACTGTTGGAGGCAGTGGTTCTTCTCTCTTCGCTACTTCAGCTGTCGTTGCTTCGGTAACTGCAGCTTCAATTTCCGGAATCTGTCTTTCTAATGCTGGACCTTCTGCTGTATCAACGACAGAGGTTGGAAAAGGCTCAGCTAGTTCTCGGGATTCGGATTTTTGCATGGCATGTGGTTCCTTCACGGCCGGAAGTCCTTCCATCTCATATTCGACCGAAAGCTCAACTTCCATTAGGATCTCTGCAATTGTCGGGCTAACCATTGTAGGGTGGTCTTCGGTCGCCCGCAATACCTGATTGTCCATCGTTCGTATTTGTTGGTCCTCACTCCCAAACGGTACGGGGCGTTCAACGATGCGCCACTCAGATGCCTGGCTCTCAGACACTTGCGTGCTGACGCGTCTCTTTGGAGGGTGCTTGATGAGCGCCGTTTCCTCTTCAGTCTTTTCTCCGGCGGGCCCTTCCCAGTCTCCGCGAGGCTCGACAGTCTCGACGCGCGTCATCGTCTTCGACGGCAACTCCTCGACTTGCTTATCCAGTCCTGCTCGTTCGACGAGGGTGTCTTCGACTTCAGAACCAGCGGTTGTTTCTTCGGGAGTCTTGAAGGGCACCGGTCTGTGCGCCTCCTCTGCGGATTTGATGACATCCGGCCGGGAGGTGCCAGGGGCGGTGAGTTTGGCCATTTCTTCTTCGGCGCCTTCACTTGGGAAAGGCAACTTGTGGTCTGCTTCCCGCTTGGGCGCAGACGAATCGGAGAACGACGTGTACACTGTGACCTCGTCGGCGCTAGTGAGTACGGGTTTCTTTTCGCGCTCTAGATCGGAAAGCACTTTAGCGATTTGGGGCTCACCTACACTGGATTCCATGGTTGTCGGTGCGACGGTCGCCTCCCCCTGGAGCCTCGTCACAACCAGCGCGTCCTCGGTCTTGCCCTCGCCCACAGTTTCGGCGCTGCGCACGGGATGCCTGAGCTCGGCGTCCAGCTTGGTGTCGGTGCCGATAGTGCTGGGAAAGTCCATGTAGGACAGTGTGTCTCCCGCCTGCGTCTCCCCTGGAGCTTCGCCGGCCTCCTGCCCCTCGGCGCCTTCTTCCTCGACGAAGCTGTGCTCGGAGCCGACCAGCTGCGAGAGCGTCCGCACCAGTTTAATTTCACCGAATCTCCTTACCGTGCGTTCCTCGGGCACAACGCTGCGCTGCTTGAGCGACGCGATGAAGCTCGACTCGGACTGGCTGATCCGTGTGTTGTTGCGTGCGCTCGGCCGTTCCAGCGCGGGCAGGGATTTTGACTTGCCCAGTGCTTCCCTGGTGCTCCTCGGCGGCGCGTCCTCAGTGGCTCCGGCGTTGTCTTCGGCATTCTTTTCTTTCTGATCGAAGGTACCGCCCGATTTTCTGTCCTCGTTGTCCGCCATGGTTGTCGGTGCTGCCGTTGTTTGCACTCAGAAGGAACGCCCTGGTTACCCTGCTGGAGGTAGTGACATTTCTCGTCAAAACTCAATTGAGTCGCGGAATTTTGAGCCGGGGTCGTTAAGGGACCCCAGCATGGGGGTTAATTTTGGGGGCCACAGCCCACTGTTTGGGACAAGCGGGCTTAGCTGCTTCGTTTTTTTCTTCTTTAAGCCATGTTCTGTTTTGCCGCCCTTATGCGTGGCAAAACAAGCGAAAAGAGTCAAGCGAAAAGTGTCAGAGTGGAAGAACATGTTTAGTGCGGCGTTGAAAGGAGAGAACGAGTAAAGTAGCAGGAATAATTTGCTTGCATTCCTTTTAACTGAAACTAGCAAGACGCGAAGACAAAGAAGACAGTACAGGACATTGCCCACAGCATGGAATTGCCACTGACGCTTCACAAAGCGAAGTATGGAAATTTCTCCTATACCCTGTTTGTTCTTTCCTGCTAGCTTTCGTGTATTCGTACCTTACTTTCCAGCGGAATTTTAATGCCATTAGCATTCTGCGGGAACTTCACTCAGTTTGCGGTATGTATGCATGTTTATGTATGTATGTATGTATGTATGTATGTATGTATGTATGTATGTATGTATGTATGTATGTATGTATGTAGTATGTATGTATGTATGTATGTAGTATGTATGTATGTATGTATGTATGTATGTATGTATGTATGTATGTATGTATGTATGTATGTATGTATGTATGTATGTATGTATGTCTGTAGTATGTATGTATGTATGTATGTAATGTATGTAGTATGTATGTATGTATGTATGTATGTATGGTATGATGTATGTATGTATGTATGTATGTATGTATGTATGTATGTATGTATGTATGTATGTATGTATGAGTATGTATGTATTATGTAGTATGTATGTATGTATGTATGTATGTATGTATGTATGTATGTATGTATGTATGTGTATGTATTGTAGCGTAGTAGTGAAGATGAAACAGCAGCAATACTGTAAATGACGAAACTAGCTTTATATTGGGCGAACTTGTGCCCACAAAAATAGACTACACTCAAAGAACAACGACAGCGGCGAACACATTCGGCGGTCGTCAAAAATATGATCTCCGGGTCAAGCGCGTCGACATTTATGCATGAGTCATCGAAGGTGCCATAGTAATCGCTGGTGTCCGCGTGTCTTCCAGAAAATGCTACACAATGCGCGTTGCGTATGCATGCAGTCAGATTACACAACGTTCGGTGACAACAGTCAGCGAATAGTACCATCCATAACATTCGAGAAACTTCCAATACACGCAGGGACGTCACCCGCCGTGGTGGCTCAGTCAGCTAAGGCGTTGTGCTGCTGAGAACGAGGTCGCGGGATCGAATCCCGGCCGCGGCGGCCGCATTTCGACGGAGGCGAAATGCAAAAATGCCCGTTTGCTTGCGTTGTAGTGCACGTTCAAGAACCCCAGGTGGTCAAAATTAATCCCGGACCCTCCACTACGGCGTGCCTCATAATCAGAACTGGCTTTGGCACTAAAACTCCAGAAAGAAGAAGAATACACGCAGGCGAGTCCTGCCTTGAGCGATAACATTTGTTAGAAGGTGAAACGCGGTCACCGGAGGAATATGTATATATATATAAGTATATATATATTGTGTGAGCATTATATTACCCCTTCATCTTCTTCATCTGTATATACTCATCATCATGGCCAGCGTCATTCGCTTCAGCGCGCGGCCTGCATAATAAACCGTTGAGGTTGAACAGCTGTCTCGCAATATATATATATATATATATATATATATATATGTATATACACACACACACATATATATATATATATATGTGTGTGTGTGTGTGTGTGTATGTCCACGCTTAACTTCTTTCACGCCAATTTGGGTCACTGGATATGTGACACTGTTAGTTAATGAACGCCTAGCGTGGAGTAGCAGGCCAGAGGCACTTCACTCAGGCCGACCTCTCCAATTTTGCGCCATTAAAATGATCTCTCTCCATTGGCGCCAACGTTGGCCACTAGGTACGCGTCACTCATGTGCTGTGTTTCTCAATAATCATTATATAAAACAAATTAGCGACAATTACGCACTAAGCATAAGATAGATCGCTAATAGCATAAAAGCCACTAATAACCACCGATAAAGACACATTTTGCTTGTCAATGTTGCAGTATCTCCATGGAACGGGCCTGCACGCTTATGTTTAGCTCCATTAGGACGTTATGCCGCTTGGCCATGCAAGCGCAAAAAAAGAAGAAAATCTCTAAAGGATGGATGCCCTGCTGTTTTTTTAGTTCCAATCTTAACCCTCCGTAAACTTAATTCATTGACACGTTCCGCAGTGCTCGCGACGGATTCTCTCTCTTTGTGCGAATCCCTCACTGTTTCTGGTGACTCGCAGATGTTGCGAGCTTTCAAATCATTTAGTGCCCCATACTTTCGGTTTGATTAGATTGGTTTAGGTGGATGGTCATTGAGGACAATTTCTGAACGAAATTTTTGAAAGCTTTTGCGAAATTTCTGAAAGCAGACTCATCGGTGAAGGTACGCTTCCCTGAACGATACGGTTAATCGAATCCTGCTCTCATCAGCTTACAACATGGAGGCTAGATTTTGGAGACAAATGATACTGCATGAGTTTTGTGCCCCGTCTCTAATAAGCTGCTTAGATTTGCAACATTTCTCGCCTCCGTGGAACAGTAAACTCTGTCAAACGCGAACACCCGATGTCTAAAGCACTACACAACGTTGCCGAATACAATTTCTAAACCTTTACGTACACAGAGCTGGGCCGGTATTTTGTGGCGATGCCTTTCCGATGCTAATGCCTTTTCACTGTTTTCGAGCTTGGTCAGTGGTCAGAGCGACGGTCCGCTCACGTTATCAACGGGATCAGCCGGCCGTGAGCGGTGGATGATGAGACTAGTATAGAATAAGGCATAAGACATCGCTACAAATTACCGGCCCTAGTCTGGCACCCTCACCGAGTTGTTCGTTTTGTTGGCAAGATCAGACAATAAATCACAATTGATGCGAAAGCGTTAAATGCCCCATTGAGCTAAAAACACGCATCTCCACGAAGTGAATCATGACCAGTGGGCGATGCACTGGGGATCGTTCTTACCGTAAATCACTCACGACATTGCCAACTCGGGCATGTAAATGAAAGACAACGCGTGTGTACAGTATATACAATGTTGCATTTGTGTCATAACTCGTATGTCGTGTTGAGTTCTCGATTCCGTTTTCCCTTCATTATCACTGCTTTGTGGTCCGTGAAATGTAGAGCCAATGGTTCTTGGATCGGATCTAGCCTGAAGTTGGCAAAGACAAGGTCAATGCACGTTCCCCTGGTGATTGTTGGCTGTTTTCAGTCATACGAAATGCATCGTAGAGCGTATCGAGACGTAATATACTGCACAAGCCAGTCGCTGTCCGTGATGTCTACGGTGAAGTCTCCGACAAGTACGAAGGGGTTGTTCTTGAACTTTATTTCGTATTCGCGCATGGATAGATCGATGTACTTTTCTACGTTGCCTCGGGAGAGATTCGGGGCCAAGTACACTGTCATGACGACGGTTCCGTCGGATAGTTTTATTGCAGCGTGTTCGCCGTTGTGAGATTGGCTCGTTATGGTAGGTCGAGATCCACCGCGGTCTCTGGGAATTTCACGTACATCCCAACACCACCCGCCGAACGTTCTGCTTCTTCTGTGCAGACGACGGTGAAGAATCCACTGATGTGCGGTCTCGCGTTCCACGTTTCGGTAAAGCAAAGGACGTCTGCTTTCGTTAGTATGGGATCTCGAAATGAGCCACTTTTTTTTTTTTTTTGGCGCGGCTGTGCACCACCTCCGGGATCGGCCCATGCAAGAGCACGGACAACGTGGACGGACGGAGAAGCCTCTACCATAAGGTGCTTCGCCCATAAAAGCCGACGTCGGTCACCTGTAGCGGCGAAACGGATCTTATACTCGTATTGCCATTGGCTGCGACGCCACGTCACGAACGCGCCTCTACGGATGATGATGATAAGTGGTTCTTGAGGGAAAGGGAAAGGTTGGCGCTATCTTCTGCAGCCCTTGAGGGAGCACGGCTCAGCGCCGAGCCACTGTAGCGCGCCAGGAGTTGAGTGAGGGAAAAGGGTATTGCCTCGACCGCACGTCACACTCGCTCTCACTCTCGAAAGCCGGCGCGCGGTCCGTATGTCCATCTCTCTCACCCCTGCTGGGTTTAGCTGCGGCGCGCGCCTGCCGGCCTTGATGGTCGTTGCTGCTTCCTCGGTCTCCCGTTGCGTAGGACGTTGGTGGCATGCGGCGCGGACATCACAGGCTGCCGCTGCTTTCTGGCTCGGGCAACGCGTACCGCTATGGTACATTACTCGCAGCGCAAAATTCCAAGGATCGCTCAGCGGCGTCCCATTTCACATTAGAACTTTTGCATTCACAGCTCACAAGATGGGCTTAGGTGTCCTCAGATTTTTTTAGATGCGGAGCATCTTATAGCGGCGGCCTGTCCCGCAGCGTCGTTGGCGTCGGCGTCCGTCCGCACCTCTCCTCATTCTCTCCACGCCAGCTGTGCGATAACTCCTCTCTCCTCCTCTCCCCCTCTCCACGCCATCTGTTCGATCCCGCGCTTCTCCCTCCGTGTCTTCATCCGCCACCTGTGCGATAGCGCGCGCATGCGCGCCTCTCTCTCTCTCCTACTCTCCGCGCCAGCTGCTTATATAAACCCGTTGGATGCGCCGCTGCCTCAGTTGCTGCTTCGGTTTAGTCACGCTGCGCCGTCCGATGCGCTGAATGGACGCCAACGAATATGTCAACGAACTGTCTGGCACATCTTCAAACAGTAGCAGCCAGTTCATTAACAGAACCGCGAGCACCTCTGAAGACAAGGTTGCGCAGAGAAGAGCTCGCGACGCAGAACGTAAACGTCGGCGACGCCCAGCGGATCCAGATTAAGTTCGCCAACGCGAAGCCGCTTCGAAACGTCAGCGTCGAGCAGCGGATTCCACACTTCGAGAACGCGAAGCCGCTTCGAAACGTCAACGTCGAGTAGCGGATCCTGAGCTTCGAGTACGGGAAGCCGCGTTGGTTCGTGAACGTCGAGCAGCAGAACCTGAGGTTCGGGACCGTGAAGTTCAACGTAAACGTACGAAGCGAGCGGCGGAACCCGACCTTCGAGAACGGGAAGCCGCGTTGGTTTGTGAACGTCGAGCAGCGGATCCTGAGCTTCGGCAACGTGAAGCAGCGTGGGTTCGAGAACGTCGAGCAGCAGCACGGCGTTCACGCGATGTGATGGTGACCGACGCCAGTTAACACGTAATAAAAACGTAATAACACCAAGTTAACAACGTTAATAACACCGTAATAACAACGTAATTAACGCCGTTATAACGACCGTGATGCTCCGCATCAGCCCATGATTCCCCTCGGGAAGATGGTGTAATTTTTTTTATTGCTTGTCAAAGGTTTTATATTTTAGGAAAAATAACCATAGACATACCGCTACGCCTTAAATTAGATTTATGTGTGCCACTATCCTTGAGGACCTCGACTCTTTTGCACGAAAGCTTCTCAATGTAAAAAAGTATCGCCAACCACTTCCCTCCTCCTCCGTTCCACTGTCGCGCTCGGCGCGGCCAGCGCGATCGAGGCCCGATCTCGACAGTGACCACGCCTACGTCGGACCTGCCGTAGCAGACGACAGCTAAAGCGCTACCAGAGGAAATCCGCGGAAAACTTAAATCGCGCCCTGCATTTGCGCTCGCCGGATGGTAAACAACAACAACAAAAAAGTCCTTTGTTCTCGCCTTGTCGGTTGCGGCAACTGAAGGCCCAGCAGCACGCCATCACAACGGAGTTCTTGTCCCTAACACGTTTGATCCGCTTGTGTGTACAGCTATTTTGTCGCACAGGTCCGAGAATGGCAGTCGGAGCAAGCTGGAATGAAAAAAAAAAAAATATATGTATATACAAAAGCGCATCGCGTGCTTCCACGTGACACGGATTGGCCAAAGGGGGGGAGGGGGGGGGAGGAGGAGGAGGTTGGGGCGGTAGGAGGCGGCGAGGAGAAACGCCGGGGTGAGCGCGGTGGCGGCAAGATCTAGGAATGGCGATACTTTTACATTGAGGAGCTTTACTTTGCACAGGAACGGGAAGGCTTACGCTGCCATAGACGATTTTCTTGTACGGGACCTTAAGGCGCCCCTCACCAGGCCACATAACAAAATTTGGGTACACGCTGAAAGTTGTTACGTGTCCTCTAAGGAATGTTCCACCGCAAGAATTTTCGGAAGAGTTCATTAATAGCAGAGATAGCAGTATTTGAAGTGCCGCGAACCCATGTTTTCAGAAGGCGACCGTCACCGCTAACATGGACACTGCCTCCCCTTGCCCCGTCTGGCCTCCGCAAGCGAAATTACTTCCTTGCGTTCTGCCATACCGGAGCCGGAGGATCGCGTGACAAGTACATCATGGGCCACGCCTTAGTTTTTTACAGCGCAACTGTATAGCTCTACCTCCGAATGCGTCTGTCGTCACCGTAGGCAAACATTCGGGCGGCGCTCGCCTCCATGCATCCGCGGCATAGGCTGCGCCCACCGTGCGGGGGAAAGAAAAGATAAGAACCAGAAAGCTCGTCTTCGCGCATGCATTCGCTGCAAGTGTTTCCCGGTTAGGATTACAGTTGCATAAGCGGCAGCTGCCGAGAAGCGGCAACTGTAGCATACGAAGCAGGGAGTGACGTAGCTACATTTTCGTATGTAAAAGAAGAACCCACCTAGCAAATGATTTATGTTGTGACCGTGCTATCGGAAGGACACGCATAGTGAGGACTCCTGAAAAACAGCGTGCATACAAGGCGCGGTGAAAGTGTGGTTAAGTGCATTTCCATTCTGTGTGGTCAACTCTTTGTAGATGCATGAAGTAGCGGCGCAAGCTAAGTCGCAGAACGTTGAAACCTCTTAGGCTAATAATTGGGGAAAGTGAATGTCGCCTTGTGAGTAATTCCAAGCTATACGTCGCAATAGAGAATTGTTCTGGTTGTCGTTTGCAGCTTCGCTGTGCAACCACCTTCACATGGTGGATTGCAGACCGTAGTTTTTCTCTCTCTCGCGTTTTTTGCTGAGTGGCGCAGTTCCGGTGACGGTCTCTCGCGCGAGCTGTTGCGTTTGTCTCGTTTCACGCAGCGGACGTGATTGCGCGCTCTGCGTGAGAAAAAATGATTGGCGGTATTAGTCAGTGTCACAATCACGAGCACTGAGGCAAGCGCGAGAGGATGAGAGCCTGATAGCGGCCTTGGAACACGGTAGAAAATGACAAAGTTTTTCTGCGCGTGCGACCACCCGACGTGGGAATAAGCAGACGAAACGGAAGTACATCTCTCATGCTACATTACGAAGTAAAACAAAAACACGCAGACAATCGGTTTGTATATTTTATTACTCGTCTAAACGTTGATTCTTCTATTGAAGCATCAGATTAAAGAAATAACTGATGTTGCCTTGAATAATTCATGAAGTCACGTGTCACTGTGAATGACGTCACAGCACGGCCATGTACGTAGGCGCACTTGCGCGGTTGACGTCGACTCTCCGGCTGGGAGCATAGGTGGCGGAGTTTCTGGCGCTTCCTTTCACCGATAGCCGATCTACATACGTATATTGGCTGTCCGAGTGCTCAGTGCAATGGAATATCACTTTCGGCAAATTGGTTGTGAAAACAACCTTGACAAAGTGCAGGGCTGGTGGTTTTTAGGAACAGCCTTTAATCAACATCTTAGCAGACAACACGGACACCTGGTGGTTAGCGGACATAACGTAGATCCCTGAATTGGCCTTCGAGATTGCAGCGACGCATGGGCGCGCCGGTGCAACCTCGCAGGTCACGCCTAGAACTTGCCCTCTCTCCGTGATCTCAACGCACCGCGGGTGTCGGTGATTCCCAGCGTCCCGGATCCGACGTAATTTTCGGCGAGCGGGCATTCGATAACTTTTTTAAGGAGTTTCTGTGGAGCATATGTGCATCGTTGCGACATTTGCGCGACCCGTCTGTTCCTATTGTACTGGAAAAAATTTTACGCAGAGGCTGTTTTATCTTCACGTTATCCAAAGCGAGGCTTTTTTTACGTGGTCTTAAATTTCGTTGCAGTTCCCCTTGAAGTTTTCTAGGCACCCCAAGCACGCAGGCTACACAAGGACGCTATCGCGCTGTGGTCTGACGTCACGAGTCCTCCCTGAAGGCCGCAATGCTCATGCTGCGATACTCAAGCGACATTGACGACGCGCTCACACGCAGGCAAATGGCCAGGCGGTGAAGACGAGCTCAGATACGGAAAAGTAATCAGAGGTGGTCATAGCGCTAAAAGACACGGACAAGAACGAGAGAACTTTCAACTGAGTGTTTCAACTGAGTGTTGAAAGTTAGCGCTCGTCCTGTTCTCTCGTTCTTGTCCGTGTCTTTTAGCGCTATATGACCACCTCTGATGTATCTAACCAACTAGCCCAAAAAGCCATACTTGTTGGAAAAATCTTCGTTAGGTGGGCTTACCCCGGAAAAAGCTGGCACCAACACTCGATAAGTTACACGCACGCACCTTAAAGGGATTTTAAAGAGAAAAAAATTATTCGGACTGCGTTCGTAAATTGCCCTGTCACAACAGATCACTTTCCTAGGTGCCATGTTCGTGAACTAGCACGGCGAGCAGTTGCGTCTGCCGGCGTCTCTCTCGGCTTGAAAACTTTATAACACGGTTGGTACAGGGCAGGGGCCGCTCCTAAGCTTTCACTGGCCCATGGATGGTTAGGTAGAGAGAGAGAGAGAGAGAGAGATAAATGAGATGCGAAAGGCAGGGAGGTTAACCGGAAGGTAAATATCCAGTTTGCTACCCTACACTGGGGAAGGGGTAAGGGGAGACAGAAAGATAAAGAAAAATGCACACACCTAGAGAGGGAGATAAAGAAAAGAAAAACACACACACACACACACACACACACGCACACGCACACGCACACGCACACGCACACGCACACACACACACACACACACACACACACACACACACACACACACAAAGGAACTCAGGAGCGTCACAGTCGTTCAAACAGGTCGCTTGACCGGAGGAACTTCAGTAGCGCCCTCGTCGCCTTCTGCTGTGAAGACCGTATCAGTCGGCATTCTAAAATCGTCTGCTCAGAAAGCGGCCGGTCGTCGAGGCGTGCCAACTCCGTTACGAGCGACTGTCTCTGGGAGCTGTAGCGGGGACAATGACACAGGATATGTTGGAGTGTTTCCTCGCTGCCGCAAGTATCACAGGCAGCACTGTCGGCCATTCCGATGCGACAAGCAAAAGCATTCGTAAAGGATACTCCAAGCCACAGTCGGCAGAGAGCAGTTGTCTCGATTCGAGGAAGTCCAGATGGAATGCGTAGTCGGAGGGATGGGTCCAGGCGGTGCAGTCGAGTATGTTGGAAACCAGGTGTGTTCCACATGGCTCGTGTGGAATCACGCGCGATTATGCGAAGCTTTGTTACTGCATCGGCTCTTGATAGCGGGATGGGTTCCTTCACAGCATTTTCGTGAGCCCTCCTCGCAGCTTCATCGGCCTGTTCGTTGCCCATGATGCCGCAGTGGCCTGGCAGCCACTGAAAAGTGATGTCATGTCCTTTTTCTGCCAGTTGGTGACAAAGGTGCCTTATTTCCAGCACAAGTTGGTCTTGTTGTCCACGACGTAGAGCGGATAGCAGACAATGCAGGGCGGCCTTTGATGGTTAGGTAAGTTAGGTAAGGTTTTATGGCGCAAAAGCAACTAAGGCTATGATGCGCCTATGGATAGTAAATATTATACACTGACGTCATCCTAGGCTCCATGTTGGTGAACCAAAAGGTAAAAAAAAAAAAAAAACTTCATCTGTGACGTTGTGTGGATGTATTCTATACCAAAAAAAAAGGCACTCTTCCTGCGAGAGGACGCTTAAAAGCCAGACAAGACGCAAAAACAAAGGAGAGGTGGCTGACGCCGTGTTGAAGTTCCCGCACCAGCCCACCATGACGTCATAGATTTTTGACGCCGTCTGCTCCGGCCTACTTAAAATTTTATTCGTAAAAACGGAGTACGTTGTATTCTAAAAAAAGGACAAAGAATGATTATAGAAAGTTTCAAAATGTTTTACTCAACCACAATGGCCGAAATGCGAAAAAAGTATACCTTGCAATCTGTGACGTCAGACTGACGATCTGGCCCTGGGGGGTCAGCGCGAAATTCAAAAATTAAGTTTTTGTCATCGCTTTTTCTTCTACTAAATAACCTATTAGCGTCCAATCTGAGTTTTTCAAGAACACTTTATCAATCTAAATTGATTCAATGTTCCACATTAGTGTCCCTTTAACTGTATATGGACCCTATCAATAAGGCGTCAACTTGCATTTCAAACAATCGTACGTGATTGCTACTGCAACCTTTGCAAAGATGCTATTTGACGAGATGCAACGTTGTAACCAAACAAGCATGGCGGCATACCGTACACTTAGATGGATTAGGCAGCATTATAGGCTGAGTGCCACATCAGCAGTCCTGCGTTGAGTAAAAATACCCATGGACATCGCTGAACTGGGCTAGTTGTTGCATGTAGACGGGGATCAAACAGCGCGATAGACGACACGTAAGTGTCATCGTCTCCCCTTACGTCCCGTCTCTTGAGCTATTTGATACCTTCAAGGTTACCCATACTTATGGTGCTCTTAACGCAGGTCGGGAAGCGTCTACTTGGTGCTCCGGTTCTACGGGCTTTTAGAGTAAATGCCGTGCTCTCAAAGTGGCATGAAGGCGTTTTTGAAGTCAACGCCTTCCTTGCTGACTTCATGCACGTTTGGTGTATCTGGCAGCTGGATATCTATGTATGTAACCTCTTAGATGGCCCCTCACCAGGTCTGGCCATTTTGAGCTAAGCGTGCAGTGCATACAATGCGCGCTAATGATTGTGCCTGCAAAGTATTACAGCGCTATGCCCCACGAGAACAGCTTAAATTTCAGACTAAACGCCTTTGAATTCTCCTTGCGGCCGCCGCGCTCCCAGCCAGAGAGAGTCGACGTCAATCGCCCAAGTGCGTCTACGTACATGGCCGTGCTGTGACGTCACTCATAGTGACACGTTACTTCGAGAATAATTCAAGGCAGCAGCAGTTATTTGTTTCATTTGTTGCTTCAATAGAGGAGTTAAAGTTTAGAGAAGTAGTAAAACATACAAACCGAATATCTGTTGTTTTACTTCGTACCGTAGCAGGAGAGATGTACTTCCATTTCGTCTGCTTGTTCCCACGTCGTGCAGTCGCGCGTGCTGGGAACGAAACTATGCGATTTTCTGCCGTGTCCCAGCGCGCGATCATGGTGTGTGATCCGCTTGCGTCTACCTCAGTGTTCATGTGGCACTGACTTATACCGCTACTCTGGTGTCAGCGGTACAACAACGAGGTGTATCGCGGTAAGGATCCGTGAGCCTGGTCAGCCTCTCCAAACGTGTGCGCACGGAAAGATCAAGTTCACCGAAGCAGACAGACAACAAAGCTGGTGTTATCGGGCACAGCTCGCACGAATGTGCACAGATCGAATCGAAAGAAACGCAACAGCTCGCGGGCTCGCATGCGAGACCGTAACCGGAAGTGCGCTGCGCTACAAAAACACGACAGGTGGAAAAAAGAAGAAGAAGAAAAAAAAAAAAAAGGCGCGGACCGGGACGTGTACGTGACGTGAATGTGACGCGATCCTCCTGCTCCGGCATAGGAGAACGCAGGGAAGGAATTTCGCTTGCGGAGGCTAGATGGGGCATGTGGCGACAGCGTCGATGTCGGGAGTGAAGCTCGCCTCCTGAAATTATGTGTTCGCGACACTTCAAACATTTCTATCTCTGCTAATAAGGAACCAACTTGAAAAATTATTGCCGTAAACCTTTCCCTAGAGGGCACATATTCTATATTCACTGACTGACCTGAGTTATCTCCCCTAATAACCCAACATATTACCACAACTTTAAGGAAAATTTAGTTTTTCAATAATACATTATAAGTTAGTGTTTTCGACGACTGTGCAAATGAAAGGAAGCAGAAAGACTACGTCCATCGGAACACCCGGTGTAATTTCTTCGTCGTCCTCGTTCTTCCTTTCTCATTCTCCGCGCTGCCCTATGCATTTCATCTTTACAAACCTTACGAAATAGGGACCCAGTAGGCTGACGGTTGTCCTAGCCAGTTCTCTTTAGGGTGAAGACTCCCCGGCATATAAATTATATCCTACAAACATTAGCACGCTTACTGCATGTAAAACGCGCGCACCTCTATAGTACTGTGCTTCGAGCACCGATCGGCATCGAATGATTTGACTTCACAATGCATTTTAGACTTCTCACTTGTAGTGCACTTTTTCCGTATGTTCACTGATGTACCCATGTTTGTCTTTTTATTTTCTCATTCATAGTTAATCTTCCCCATGGCTTTGGTACAGTCCCGGTATTCACCGAAATCCGTTAGTGCGTCTGGGGCCTTCACCTTATTTTTTCTTCATGATTGAAGCTAATATTGGCACTCGTTTGCTCACGCATGATGATGATGACAATTACTTGGTTAATGGCGCCAACACACTGTGGGGAATAGGCCACAAACCGGGTGGTAATACAATACAAAACAAGGAAAAAGTAATCGAAGCTAGATGTGAGAGAAACCAATAATACATGAAAAAAAGTCGCAGTTTCGCCCGAAAAGCGAAGCATCGATTGCGATAGCAAATTAGTAGACAGCTATACGAAGTAAGGGTAATAGTTTTATCGGGCGTATAAGATTGTCAATCTTCGTTTACTAACTAAAGAAAGAAGCACGGTGTTACTAAGGTGTTATTGCGCATCAAAAGGACATGGACGGCAGAGAAGAATACACACACCAAGCGCATGGTGTGTGCTTGGTGTGTGTATTCGTGTGTGCGCTTGGTGTGTGTATTCTTCTCTGCCGTCCATGTCCTTTTGTTGCGCAATAACACCTTAGTAATGAACTACCAACTTGCCCGCAATGCTGCCCTCATTAAGCACGGTGTCACGCACGCAGGTAAGCATGAACACGCAGGTAAGCATGAACACGCAGGTAAGCTCGATGACTGCGGAAACTCGTCAAAACGCTGGAGTGAGAAAGCGCGCCAGCGGCAGCGAGCAAATTGACCTTCGCGTTGAAGCGAGAGCCAGCGTGAAGCAACGTCGAAAGCACAGCGCATTCGAATCTACCGGCACTCGGCGCATTCACTTTGTATCCATATCACAGATCGCTTTGAAGATGAGGCTCCCGCGTGTGCACACTTCGGTCACATCGCAGATCGCTTTCAAGATAAGCGTGGTAGCTCCGGCAGCAGCAGTCGCAAGAGGAAACCCCCCCCCCCCCCCCTTCCCAACATCTCCGTCGCCTCCTTCCCGGGCGTCACGCGCGAACGAAGACCGCACGCGCTTCAGGCGCGTGCGCGTGCGCAGCTTAATCTCGCGTGCGCGAGATTAAGCTGCGGCTGCCGGCTCACGCTCGCATGCTCTCACTCGCACACACAGCGTACGGCGCGCGGCGACGGTTTTATCGCCGTTTTAGTGCCTTTATACGGAACCTCACGGCGACGGCAAAAATGCGCTTGGA
The DNA here is from genome assembly GCF_013339745.2 of Dermacentor silvarum. Classification (NCBI taxonomy): domain Eukaryota; kingdom Metazoa; phylum Arthropoda; class Arachnida; order Ixodida; family Ixodidae; genus Dermacentor; species Dermacentor silvarum. Next base: position 42,275,088 of record NC_051163.1, read on the forward strand.
GTGTCCATATGATTGCTATCGCAATAATAAAATTGTAAGTCAGCCTTGCATAACCAAGTAAAGCATTATCAACATTGCGCCTCGGACTGGGTAAAACTTTGCTTACAAACGCGTACTCCGCAATGGGTAACCAAAAGCCGATATGCAAAACCCGCAAATGCGCATCTCCACACATCTCGTACGACCCAACCAAGATGACGGAACTAAAGCTCGTATCACACATAATGCGTCAGCGTGTGGACAGGTGCTGGCATTCCTGCTACCTTCATTCCTCATCGTCATCCAACGTTTGAGTATGCATTCCTTATCCTCAAGAGGGTTGCAATGTGGGCTTGTTGCTAACGTATCTTGGAGGGTTTACGGTAGTGCGATTACAAGACAGGACGAAAGAAGACACACAGGGACACAGACGGTGCTATCCTCAAGAGTGGTAATTAGCCGGAGCTGTGCCAACTGGTTTAGATGCGTTAAAAGCTTTGTTGCGAACTTTAGCATATCGTCCGTATAAGTTCTAAGAAATAAAGATTCAGTCGGAAACAAGCCGGTAATGATGACCGAAAGAAAGTAGGGTGTAATTGTTTTTTTTTTCTTTTTTTTAACACGAAAGTGTTTTATGCCGGGGTCCACCAAGACTTCACTGACGTATTTCCGTCACGGAAATACGTCAGCTTACAATGTACACGAACATAATACAAAGAAAGAAACCAGAAGAAAAAGTTCCACAAACATGCAAAATTTGAAAATCAAACCCATGACCTCTCGGTCCGCGACGATAGATCGCCGAGCGTTTAACCCATTGCGCCACAAACGCATTTGCAGAGAGCTACACAGACGCGCCTTATATATCTAACACTCCTCCGTGTACCCGCGCTCTTGCTCGGGGCGGTGCCGCCGCCTACGAGCAGAAAAGAGAAGTACTGCATTATGACACTAACGCGCACCGACAGTGAACGCTTCGGTGGTCTCAGCACTACGACGCCTCGATGCCAGCATTCGAAGGGACGCTGGCATCAAGAAGCACTACCAACGCCAACGAAGGTGGCGTTCACCGTACTCAGCACAGCGGAGCGTGGCCTCCGCAATTAGCTCTGAAAATGTTTCTGAAGTTGATCGCGGAGGCTGCAATTACGACGCGCTGTACGCGCTGATTTGACTCGGTGACGATTCAGTTACGTGCTTTGTCTTGCGCGTTGTATTAGTGTGTCAGTTACGTGCTTCGTCTTTCGCGTTGTGCTAGCGTGTGCAGCGTAGTGCAGCTTCCATATGCACGACGGTTGCTCATGGTCATCGACGTTGGTAGTCGTGATGGAGGAGACGTGCCACCAGGCGTCAGCGTGGGTGCATCAACGCATAAGGGCGCTTTAGCCACAAAACACCAATAGACATTATATATCAATGTGCAATAAACATTAGACTACTTCTGTGAAGACACGTTTCACTTTCGTGTTCTATACCGATTCCTATATAAGAGGGATCAACCACATTTTTTCCAATACAAAGGAATTGAAAACTCCAGGGCCGGTATTTTGTGGCAATGCCTTTCCGATGCTAATGCCTTTTCGCGCTTGGTCAGTGGTCGGAGCGATGTTCCGCTCACGTTATCAACGGTATCTGCGGGCCGTGAGCGGTGGATGATAAGACTAGTATAGAATAAAGCATAACGAATCGCTACAAAATACCGGCCTAGGCGTATAGACCGGACCAGAAGTCACTCCACAAGTTGTCTTCCACCAAGTTCCGTGTTCTACATGCCGCTTCGGTGTGGAATCCACTTAATGTGTGAACACCAGGATACAGTCACACAAAGCGATTTTTCTATTTGCTTTAAAGACAGCATTCGCATTCTGGTCCTAAACTGCTGGCAAACTCGCTGGAAATTGCTAGTTACAAAAGCCTATGATGGCAAATCAGTTCTGCGGAAGCTCGCAAGGTGGAAGCCAGTTTATGAAAGGGAAAAAATTGACATCCACCCGTCCTGTAGCAAGGATCTAGAAAAGAAAGCCATACGGGCTTTTCAGAAAGAAAGCCTTCGCTGTTCAAGAAAAAAATCGCGCTCCCGGATCTTTCTTTCCCGAGAGACCCTTATGGGAATTCCTTTGTATTTTCGTGCTAAAAAACGGGTGGATTTCAATATTTCCCCTTAAAAAGCCTGTAACAGACTGGGTCTTTCCACGAATATTTATATTTCTTTAATCACCTGTGACAGATAGCAGGATTCTAATCATTGATCTGGTTTGCCGAAGGGGCACTGTACAAAAGTTCCAGGCATTACCGTGTACAAGTCTGGTGTGTAGGCAACGAATCTGTGCCAACGAATGCACAAGCCTGCCTAAAAAAAAAAAAAAAAAAAAAGAAACACTGCTTTAAAGCAGCAGCGAAGTTAGGACTAAGTGCCACGAATGCGCATGTTATTAGAAGGAAGTAACCCCTCTGCATTGCTAATTTAAACTTGCTGAAACTCGGCCAATACTTTGAAATATATTTTTTTGAAAATGTTTCCCATTGACTTGCACTGGTGTATTGCGGTGAAGTTCAACAGATATTCAAAGGGGCAGTTTCCAAAACTCCTGGACATGACGGAAAAAAAGTAACAGGTTACAATTACAATTATTTATTGAAAAAGTAATACACTACCGTTACCAATAACAGCCCTACAAAAGTAACTGAAAAATTACTAAAAAGCAATCAATCGTACGGGGATGCGAGAACAAGATACCCTCCGACTAGTAAAAGGTCTCGTCGTCAGTCGCATCACATACTCACTCCCCTATCATAACATGAACAGGGATGAGAAAGAAAAAGCAAACCAAATAATAAGAATGGCCTACAAGACTGCTCTAAGATTACCTCGGAATACTTCAAACGACAAGCTACTGGCGCTTGGTCTACACCACACGATTGAAGAATTAACCAAGGCACAGCTACGAACACAAGAAAATCGCCTGCTCCAGACTCCAACAGGCAGAGAAGTCTTAAGCAAGTTACGGCGTGATGCACTAATACAAAAACATCAAGAAACTAATGAGATACCCAACGAGCTTAGAGAATGGTACACGTTAACCCCATACCAAATAACATGGATCCTACCCTGCATGCTGGGAGAAGAACGGCTAGGGCACAATACATAGAAAAAATGACAAAATACATGAATACCTTATCAGACAGATGCAAGGAAGACGGTGGCCGTGGTCACGGACCGTAGAGGGAAAATTACAGCCTGCGCTTCAATAGATCGTGCTTCTACAACAGCAGCAGAAGAGGTTGCAATTGCGCTCGCAATAAAAGAGGGCTGGGCGCGAAAAGCTCCATTAACGATAATCACAGACTCACAGAAAGCTTGCAGAAACTATCTAAGGGGCAAAGTTGGAGCACAGGCGCTCCGAATACTTGTCGGGACTGGATGGGACCCCACGGTTCAGTACATCCAAACTGTGGCCGGGGCACGAGGGCGTCACTGGGAACCTGCATGCGCACGAGGCAGCTCGAGTCTTTACAAATCACCGTGCCGCCCCAGACTCTCCAATAGAGGACCCTACACCCCTAGATCCCTGCTTTGCAACAATTCTGAAATACTTCAGAGAAAATAGAACGATCTATCCACCCCCACATGGCAAACTCAGCGCTGCGGAGGCAACCGTGTTGCGAAGATTACATACGAACACCTACATAAATTTGCACACACTCCACCTGATCTACCCCACGGCATACAGAGCCCGTGGTGTGGAGCAACACCAACACTCTTTCACATCACGTGGGAGTGTGCACAACACGGAGAAGAACACGAAACAAACGGCACGTGTAACGTGGGAGGCGCTGCTGTCTAGTCCGGCCTAAAACCCCTTGATGTTAGAAAGTAGCGACGCGCTTTGATCTACGCCGCAACGCCCTCGCCGGTGCGGTCAACCTCCTCTTTTTCTCCCCCTCTTTCGCGGAGGCAGCGCAGCCGCCACGCTGAATGGCTGCTGCGCGCGAGACTACCCCGTCAGGTGACCCTGACGTCACGAAAACGGCGCGAAACTTGCTTTCGGGCGCCTTTAGTTTCTCCCGCCCGTCATGCGCAGTCCAAGTGGTGGTCGCCCTGCCGCTCCGAACGTGTGTTTCCCAAGTTTTTCCATCCTTTCGTAGGAATCTGACATTCGTTCTCCGTGAAAATGCCTTGCTGCTGCGCGTTCCAATGCAGCAGCAGGCCAGAGAAAGGGCAAGCCTTATTTTATATCCCCCGAGGTGAACGGAATGTCGTGCGTCGGAAGCAGTGGATCCATAACATCGGGAGAAGGGATTTCGCCCCTTCTAAGCACGCCGTTCTTTGCGAGGTGAATGAATTGCAGCTTTCCTCATATTTGCGGATGAAGTTGCATGGAGATTTTAATGCTCTTCGCATAGCCGGACTCTTCGTTCAGTTCAATACAGAGCACCGATAACTGTGCATATAGTTTTTTTTAAGTGAGTCGGCTGAAATTTTCGTTGACTCTTCGAGCCGTGACAAATCTTTTTGTGTTTTCGTGCGTGCGTTAGTTTTCAAATGTATGTAATTTGTGAGTTAATGCCTGTAACTCATATTTTGTAGTTGTGTGCGTGTGTGTGCGTGCTTGTGTATGTGCGTGCGTGTGTGCGTGTATGTGTGTGCATGTATGTGTGTGCGCGCGTGTGTGTGTGCGTGTGATCCTTGCGCCTGATACTTATGAAGCCAAGGAACTATTTTACTCTTATTGCGTGCTTATTGTATCTTTCCAAAGTTTCAATACTGCGAGCATTTTTTTTCTTTGCGTACTTTATGTTGCGAAGGCATGAACCGCAATATATAGGCAGATAAGTGGTATTATGTATTATGTATTATTCGCGCATGCTCATTAAGTACAATCCACGCGCTTCTGACAATCTCCCTCAATTCTGATAAACTTGACATCTTGAAGTCTGTAAGTTAATAATCAAGTGCCAGTCTTAGCGGTTTCCGTGTAAGCAATCAGCCTTTTTTTTGAGAGAGAGAGACTTAGGTTACTCCCAGAGGTGATGGAATTTAATTTCTCGTCGTTTCATAGTGACGGAATACAGGCGCGTGTGTAAAGTTCTATTTTGGCTGTTTCGCAAACACAGCACGTATTTTGCACAGTGGCATTGGTACAAAGGCTTTTGGCCCACTCATTTTGGCGAATTCACTTTAAGTAAACTATCACATTTCTTCTTGGTTACCTTCTCTGAGCCTTTTAAGAGCGAAGATTGCGAACCAAATTCTCGTTTATACTCTACGCTGATTATATTGTATGCACCCAATACACCTCCGCGTTACGGACAACCCAAGTGGCGACGTAGAGGTAAACAGCTCAGCCACTGCTTGGTAATGATTTTTTCGGAGCGCTTCCGCTTGTATTTATCGAAGCGTCCTCAAAAAAAAAAAAAAAATGTCACGACGTTCTATCGGAAACGTACTTTCGTCATGACAGTTTCACAAGGGATAAATTCCCGTACAACGCTTCAAAGGGCCGAATAAACAAGCGCGCGCATTGATTCTAATGCGGCTGCAGCGAGCCACTGGAGGGTTCAGCGCCGCGCCGGCCCGGTGAGGGGGAGAAATCCGAGGAGAATTGAGGAGGAAAGCGCGCGCGCGGGGGAGAGTGTCGCTACTTTCTAACATCAAGGGGCTTTAGTCCGGCCCTGGAAGATCAGCTACGACTGATCCAACGAGCTGAGCGGATGGCGCGTGCTAGTGGGGCCTTGGAATAGGGGCACCACCCTGCTTGACAAACTCCGTCTTTAACCCCCCTACCACCTCTGGGGACTGGGGTAGGAGCCTGTCCGGTTTCTGAATATAATTAAGTTTGACTACTACTACTACTACTAATCCGTTACTTTGACGGTACTTTCCAACACACCTTTAAAGGAATACGGACACAAAGTCTGAAAATTTTACGAAAATGCTGAAAATAAATCCTCAGTGTGTGGTTACACCGAAAAGACGTAGTCACTTAGCTCATTTTTGAGATGATGGCTTTATTTTTGGCGTTTTTGTGAGCCCGCGCCTCGCCGCCCGACCCGCGGGAGTTGGAAGGCGTGACGTCACGACACCCTCGTCGGATAGTCAGCCGGCCGGCCGCGGTCATTCGAAGCGTGCCGACGCCGCTATCGCGAGCATGGTTTCGAGTTCTTGTGCCTCTACCAGCGATGAGTACACGTCTGAAGACGAGGACCATTCCAACTTGACAAGAAATACTACCGCTTACGGTTACGAACTTTCCGCGTCAAGCGACGAAGAGCAGGCAGCCGTGGAAGTGCCAGTCAGGTTTTCGCGAAACGTAGCGCGAAGATTTCGCTCTGCGCCTGACACTTGTGCAAGAATTGTCATTTCCTCTGCAAACTTGCTTTTTCAAGAGCACACGCACGCAAGGCAGCTGCGGGGTACTTCAGCACTGCGTGGATGACTTCATAGTAGTTAATTATGCCGTCGGCGTGAGCAACTGCTGTGAGGTATCAGTATCTCCGAGACTCTCACGTCCACTTCGCCAGCCGACCGACAGAAGACAGCACCTGTCTGGCGTTCTGCCCAGTTTTTTCTGTTTTTGCCTGTGGAGAAGCAGAGCTGTGTGTGTGTGTCTGATCTCGTGGGCCGCGCTCGCTAGCATTTTATTATTTTAATATGCTTTGCCAACATTTTTAAAGACATTACTGCCTTCGTGCCCAGCCTCGGGCATCTCGTCCGAGCCTCGCCCTCACACTGCTCAAGAAGGCTACAAGTGAACGAAAACAGTACCGACATCTTTTCGCCTCCTCTTTTCAAACGCGCCACTGATCATTTCTGCCTTGCGTTTTCGTGAGAAGTCCGATGGCACAGCGTCAGGCTTTAGTCGCTACCTTTTCAGCGGCATGCCAAGGCTTTTCAGCACAGCGGGACTGGTCACATAATCATCGTCGACGAAGTGGTCCGCGCAAATGAAGTCCTTTTTTAGAGGTCTCCAGGCTTGGCGTGATAGCTGACAGGCGGGTATCCAAAGTTTACGCTCCTTCTCGACTTTGGGAAACGTGTGCGATGGCGTGTAACGGCCGACGATGCTGTTATAACAGCAATGTCTGGGCATTTCCTTCCGCCGCGACGAACGCGTCAATACCGAGCGACGATCGCGGGAAGGCGCATGTAAGACGTACCACCTGCGTGGAGCGCCGACGGGGATAACGTTTCAGACGCACCACGTGCGAAGATTGCCGAAAGAGGTTAAACAAACGCTGCAAGGTACCGACACCACCGGAAACACTGCGACGGCCGTGGCCGACCTTGGCCGCGCGCGCGCGCGTGGTTGTTATGACGTCAAATTTCAGCTCCTGCCGGCGGCCGCTTGGAGGCAAGGTGCAACAGAAAATCGCTAAAATAAAAAGATGTTTCTCGTTCCTTTTTTTTTCAAAGCAGCTTGTTGTATTCGTCATTTTCAACAGTTGAGCTTTTTTTTGTTCCGACGCAAAAAACCATCCGCCAACTTTTGTGTCCGTATCTCTTTAATAGTATTACATAAAAACAGAATATATCGCAGAGTATAGAGTATACTTGAATCGCATATATATATATATATATATATATATATATATCACCATAGAGGGTCTGTAAAGAATGTATCCGAAATGTCTTCATTATAGCCAAGATACAAAATGAAGTTCCTTCGGGAATGCTTTCAGCCCAGAGGTATTTATTAAAAAAATCTAGAGGTAGAAAATGCACCACGAATCATGCACACTACCCTATCATCAGACCTAAGGGGTATCATACCCGTTTCCAGGTGGGCTAATATGTAGTTAATGCTCCTAATTTCGCCAGTGCTAGAAATTTCAGCAGCTTTCAGCCAAAGAGCCGGAACTGAACGACGGAAGAGCACAACAGTTAGGGTCATAGCAGGCGCCTGTGCTGAGTAGACTTAACGCCTCACTGTCCAGTGACCATGAAGTGAGTGGCCTTACCATCTCGCTTGCTTGAGGCGTCATACGTGACACAAGTGTGTACGTACTAATAGACAAATGCTTACGCATAATTTAGATAACTGCCACAGGAGATTCTGCTTGTAATGTTTCTTAAATTGGAAACACATCTTTCGAGCTTCAAGCACGATACGCGGCATGTTCAAAATATGTGTTCTGCAAACACCACAGGCGCGCCACCAAGGAATACCTTCCGTCAGTGTAACAGAAGGAGTGGCTATAGCCAGCTTCAGACCGCAGCACAGTTACGCTATTGGACAGTTTCACTTGTCAAGCTATAATGGACGGAAATGTGTTGCGCTCAAGCTATTATAATAGCAACATCAGATGCTCTCATGCGGTTATGAAGTCCCCGGATGGCAGACTTTATCTTGCAATGGGATCAATCGTCGAGCGTTCCTGCTTATAAATTTATGTAGTCTAATGTGCATATCTGCATCTATATTTACCGCCTCGAGGAAACTGAGATGTATGCCATAAGGGCAATAGCAGCCCCCCAAAATTACTTAATCACATTTCTCTCTCTCTCTCTCTCTCTATATATATATATATATATATATATATATATATTTCCCTGAGGCAATGCAGCCTCAGTGTATACTTCGTCCGGTGATTGCCACATGCATCACTAGATTAAAACCCCACAAGTTCACACAGGCTGTTCCTGTGAAGTTATCACTGGTATGAAGACACATGTCATTTGCCATGTATTTATAACTGGTCAACTCAAAGGAACCTACAATTATTGGTTGTGTGCCTGAGGGGTTGAAATGAAGCTTTATACCTTGGTTATTAGATTAGAATAGACCTACAAAGAAAAAAAGGGGACAATAATTGTGTTAGTACTCTTCAGTGTTCTTGATCCCATCAGGCAGTTTCTTCCCTGATGAGTTCATTCGCATGAAATTGTGAGTTCGAGACAAAAACGCAGCCATGTCAAATCATAGTTACTGTGAACTGGAAGGGACTGCCATAGTTTGCTAGAACATTTATATTGTGCAACATTATTCACAATTTTTACTCTTTCATCTCAGTTTTTATCTTTGCTGCAGCTAACAATCTTTGTGAATTTCTTTCCATGTTTCTTTAGGACGTGAGAGAGACTTTGGTGTTCTGGGATCTGCTACACCTTTCACTTCCCTGCTATGCAGTGAAAATAAATTAAAAATTGAAATGAAATAAACAGACATACTTCTACCCTTGTGTCGTAAATGGCTGGTTGAAACCAAGTTGACACTGCCCCTTCACGCAGTCAGCGTCTTTGTAGACCACCCCAAAAGTGTGATTGCTCGAAGTGGGCCGAGCACAGAGCATTACGTCTGGTTGGGGCAAAGCCTCTAAGACCCATGCCTTGAAGCCATTTTTACAGGAGGATGGAATTGTCAATGGGAAATCTGTATATTCAACACAAAAAAAGGGCAGGAAGTGGTCAGTCATCATCACCAGCAGCAGTCTATTTATATGTCCATTGCAGGACGAGGGCCCCTCCTAGTAATCTCCAATTGTGGGGCAATTGCTAGCTGATTGTGCACTAGCTGATTCCAACTTGCACACACAAATTTTCTAATTTCATCACCCTACCTAAATTTCTGCCGACCTCGACTGTGCTTCCATTCTCTTGGCACCCCATTCTGCAACTCTAATGGTCCAACGGTTATATGCCTTATTGCCCTATGCATTACATAGCCTGCCCAGCTCCTTTTTTTCTCCTAATGTCAAACAGAATATCGACTTTTCCCGTTTGCACTGTGATCCACACTGCTCTCTTCCCGTCTCTTACCGTTGCACCTAACAGGTTTAGTTCAGTCGCTTCTTGCGTGGTCAGTATGCAGATGCAACTTACTGCTTTGCTACAGCTCTTTGGCTTCTTGTACATGCTTATATTCGCACTACGGGCCTTAAAGCTGTAAAGTTTAGCTGCAGACATGTGCTGGGTGTTTTAATAACCTGCGACTAACTTTTTTCTACTAGTGATGCAGAGTGCAATGCGAAGACTGCTTGCATAACCGATTTTGTTTACGACATAGTTGTACTTTTAGTGACTTGACAATCAAATTAGATTGAGAACTTCATTAAACATTACTCGTTTATGTGCTCTGAAATTAGTGCTTGAGGTCATTTGAGAACACGAAATTACTTGTGGTAGGAAAGGTTGCTGCTTCCTGGCTTTAGTCTGCTGTCGCAAAGCGGGTATGCGCAAAGCCGCGACATAAGAGCTGATGGCGCGCGCTTCAGAAGAAGCGGTATGTCAACATACAATATAATGAAGCACGTGTAGGAGGCCACAAGCGTCCCAGCTAGCACTGCAGCAGATGCGCTTAAAAGTACTCGAAGACGTTCAGTAATCGTGACAGCCGACGCAGCCTTTCGAAAGAGCGAGACAGTTTGCAAGTGCTGCCGTCTGCGATGAAGGCACTTTTCTTGCGTTCGCAGCGAGCAAGCATCACAGCAGAGGACACTTGTAGCATTTCTCTCAAAGGCGCAACACTTTTCTCGGAATATAAAATTATTTCCATAAATATTTGCATAGTATCTTTTATATAAGCATATGCACGGTTGTTGTTGCTGTTGTAAAAATAAATAATTTTTCACTGGTGCGAAATCAGGAACAGGATTGCAGAACAATGACTACCCTGTTGGTGAACCGTGCTACGATCTCAAAGTCATATAAACTTATGCAATGTATTGTTCATTATATAAAATACTGCAGAAATAAAATTAAATCTTTCGTGAAAATATTTATATATCTTCGTTTAATGTGCCGCAAGCAAATGCGACTAGTTCAAAGACTGAAGTCAATCCGAAGCCTGTACATTCCATCATTCCCACGTAGGATGAGGCAACGCTCAAGGAAGCCCCCGTAGAAGCTAGCGCCACATTTTCCTCTAGGGTATTTATTGAGAAACTCTACGGTCGCCACACTCGGCACCCTCTTCCTCACCCGTCTCCATTCCTGTCCACGCACCGTGATACGGACGTAAGCCGCCGGGGGTATTCTCCCCCCCCCCCTCCCCTCCCTAGGAATGCATGCGGGGGATGCATACTGGGGCTAGAGATAAACAGCTGCGCTGACAAAAAAAAAAAAATCTGAAGAGAGAAGAAAATGTCGCTGTGTGCTTTGAGCGTCTCGATTGCAGAGCTCTCAATTGATCTTTCGACAGAAGAAAGCCTGCATGCCCCCGGAACGCCGGCGGGTGTGTTTGCATCTTTGTTCAGCATTGGCCCACCCCTTAACATTCAGAACCGTGACGGATTTCGATTTTCGCAACGAAGTTTCTTTGATCGTGTTGTGACTTATGCACGTTGCGGAAGTAATAGCTGTTATGTACTGCAGTCAAGCTGCTTACAGCAGCTTTTAGCCCCGGAGGACGTTTCAAATGTATACTAGAAGAATAAATAATGTTGAAGTTGAGGTTGCAGGTGCTGACGTACGCTCGACGGATTGCGTCCGATTGCTTTCTTTCGCAATCGGCATGCAGGCTTTGTTCTGAACCTGCTCACTCGCGCGCTTTATTTCTTTTTCTACTATTCATTCACTTCACTATCTTTCCTTCATTTGAAGGTTTATCTTAATAAGTAAGTTAGAATAAACATGAAACTTTTGAAAATAAGTTCTTTGAATATATCCTATGCCACCTGATCTTTCACCATATTCATAACAGTGGACGTCCGTGTTGACTTCCCTACAATGAAGTTACTAGAGGGAAGCTTCAGCCAGAGGGGGAAAAAGAATTAGTACATGTATTTGCCTAAACTCCATCCTTGTGGTTTGAAACGACTCTAAGTCATTGCAAATTCTGTCATTCTCACCGAAATATTATTTATGTTTCCATCAGTTTGCTCATTGATCCATGCGTAGAGAATGCTTCTCATTTTAGAAAAAGAAATGCTTGGAAATTGAAAGAGATAAAATGTATAAATAGCACCACGAGAATGTTTTAAATAGCAAGCACGAAAAATAGGCAAATTCAGGTACTGCCCAGCGTTTTCAGGTAAATTGAACGCGATTATTTCTGATTGCATCTCCTTTGAAGCAGAGCGGGGCAGCCTAGACCTAGCCTGTTGAATTATCCGAACCTAACATTTCTTTTATTTTCGTGGAAGTTTTACACTCGCGGCACCATATATACAAATTAATTTTAGCAGGAACCTCCAAGGCGTACAACACTAGCAAGATAAATATACCTGGTAGCGAAGCTTCCATAGAAGCCCCCACGTTCAAAACATGGCGGTTCATGGGCGGTTCATAAAGCCCCTGGAAGTTCATGGGGCTTAGCGCCATCTGTGGGGGGTGGGGGAGTGGGGGACACTCCCGGCGGAGGAACGACAATCTCGACACGACAATCTTGTCGCCGCCTTCGAGAGCGGCATCCAGCAGCTGGACCCTAAAGTGCGGGAACCGCTCAGATTAAAAGCAATAGGCATAATAAGGTGCAATAACAACTACAGAAGAGAAAGAAACTTGTCGTCTGACGAAATAAGAGCGCTGAGATTACTGAAAGAAGATAAGGACATTGTAATTCTGCCAGCGGACAAGGGCAACTCAACCGTCGCGTTGAACATGCAGGACTACGAGGAAAAGGCGTCCACCCTCCTTAACAGCCAAGACTACGAAAAATTAAAAAAGGACCCCACCACAAGGACCCAATCAGTACTGAATAAGACGCTGGTCGAAATTTTCCGAAACCACCCAAATTCTCGAAATCTTTATCTAAATTTAATGTGCAGGAACGGGTCCGCACCAGCCTTTTACGGCTTGCCAAAACTTCATAAACCCGGAATCCCCTTACGGCCAATCGTAGACTTTTCGTGCTCCCCACTTCGATCACTATACACATACTTGCACCAGATTATATCACCCCTCACCAGAAGGACAGCATCCCACGTGCGCAACCCCGAACACTTCATCAAGCTCATATCAAATGTACGCCTCGAAGATGATGAATGCCTGGTCTCTTTTGATGTGATCTCTTTGTTCACCAGAGTACCCATTCAGTTAGCTGTATCCGCAACAAGGGATGCCCTGGAACGCGACGACACACTCGACGAGAGAACCCCCTTGAATGTAGACGGGATCTGCCGCCTTCTCAGCTATGCCTGTCAAATACCTACTTCACCTTCCGAGGCAGCTACTACAAGCAGGTGAAAGGAACTCCCATGGGGGCCTCAATTTCCGTCACCATGGCTAACCTAACTATGGAAAATATCCAAGACAGAGCTCTGAGTACTTTTTCCCCGAAGCCAAAAGTTTTCCTCAGGTACATAGATGATTGCTTCTGTATCGTGAAGGAGTCGCAAGTGGAAAACCTGCAGAGCCATTTAAATTCCATAGACCCGGATATACAGTTCACGTCGGAGCGCGAACAAAACGGATCGTTACCATTCCTAGATGTACAAGTTACACGAACCAACGGCAATCTAAAATTCTCAGTCTACCGAAAACCAACCCACACAGGCCGCTACCTACACTTCGCATCCAACCATCCGGCAAACTACAAGGCATCGGTCGTAAATTTTTTATTGAAAAGAGTCGAAACTCATTGCACATTGGAATCAGATCAAAAGAAAGAAAGGAGAACGGTTCTCATGGAACTCAAAAGGAACGGCTATACAACGGAATTCATTCGAAAAACAACCCGCCAACAAAAAAGAAAAAACAAACTACGAGACCTCCAACCGTTGACTCCCCCTCGACCACAGAAACGAGTGTCCATCCCATACGTCAAAGGTACCAGTGAAGCTCTCAGCCGAATATTGAAAAAAGAAGGCCTCAAAGTCGCGCATAAACCAATGAACACTTTGAATATCCTCATTCCTAAACCAAAAGACCGTCCACCAAAAGAAAAAGCTCAAGGCGTCGTCTATAGACCGTTTTTTCATGGGCGCCGCCATTGCGTAGGCAGTGGTGCCATCTATGGGCAGTTGGCATGCTGGCTTGGGCGAACGCCCGTGTTGTATGCTGTGATATACGCTCGGCGGCAGTTTCTGGTGGATTTTTTCGCACTCGCGCGGTCTATTCAGCATGAAATGGCGTCTTCTACGTGGGGAATGGTCCTGTGAGTCGTAGTGAAGGAATTTAAGTCTGAAGTAATTAAGTGGCTGGAGTAACTGCTGGTGTTAGGGCAGGACGCAGCACCCAGCGCGAGGTGTGCGCGTTTGTTCGAGCTTACAATCAGCCTCGGATATCAGTTAGGTACTTCTGAAAATTCGTATCCCGAATGTTACCTTACTGCAGCATTCGCAGCACTGTAATTCTAAGCTCTGGTTTAGCTGCAACGAGTACTTACGAAACATTTGACGATCCCAACAACGTGGGTACCGTCCTGCTGAAAAAAAGTCGTGTTGTTTACTTCGACAAGCGTTGAAGTTGTTATGTTTATATACTCTGGGTGACTGCCTTGTTTGCTGGGCAAGGTTTTCGCCCACAAATAAATTTGTTTAGTTACTAATAACCGCGTGCCGTACAGTGTGAATGACACTTTACGAGTGGTCGAACGACCAGCTGCAGACTGTGCGAGCGCCCGAGGCAGTACTAAATGGTGTGTTTTAGATATGTTTGTTCTATATAGCGTATGGTCCAAGTGGTCCAAGCATGCGGCACGACCATGCGGAGTCTTATTGCGTCGTTATCCCGTGTTCTGTTTTATTTTTGCCGCAAAAAGGAGTACATATGAACTCTTTTTTTTTTCAGTCTCGTAAGTTCAGGAATTTACGACGCATTCACCCACGTTACGGAAATTGTGGCCTTATACAAATAGCTGTTGGATTCTCTTTATGCGATACCCTTTGTATTATTGTGCTTTACAGGGCAAAAAGGCAATGCCGATCTAAGTGCGAAGCAATTGTGTGTATCATGTTCGCTTGCCAACCGCAGTTCTCGCTGTATTTAGCAAAGCCTTCAGCCTTGCATGAGGCTAACGTAGACATACTAATTTGAAGTCTACTAGACTTAAAATGCGTGAGAACGATGCCGGTGGCTGATGCAAATGTTTTACAACAACTCTTCGTCGAGTGAAAACCGATACAACCAGCATAGTTCACAACACATACACACACCGCGGCTGATGATGCGCGTCGCATTTTTGCACATCCAAAGGAAATTTAGAGATACTGTAGCTACTGCTGCACCTAAAGGCTACACAGTGGTTGTTAGACGACCTCGTAAGAACTGACATCCCGTAAATTGCACTCAGAACTAGCTAAAACACCTCCGAATCGTTCCGCAGTGCGCGACCGGCAATACATTCAAGCCACGCCGCGCCGGCTCGCACAAGCCAGAGAGCAGGAAAGGCTCGTCGCGCGCCCTTTCCTCCTCGCCCGATGAAAAGGTCAATAAAATCAGCTGTGCCGACTGTCCGGCGTCGTACATCGGGGAAACCAAAAAATCTAAAAGAAAGAATCAGACAACATGAAAATGACGTCAGAACATTAAACCGAATACGCAGCGCCGTCGCTGAACATTCCGAAGACGCCGACCACAAGATTTCTTTCCAAGAAACCCAAATCCTTCAAACAGAGACAAACTGGCGAAAAAGGCTACTACTGGAGTCATGGCACAGTCAGAACACGGCGGGTAATATAAACCGCGTGAAGGGCATCCTTCCCTCTTTGTATGTTCAAGGCCTTGCAGACGCGACGAAGGGAAGAAAGTCAGTCTAGGTCAGCAACACCAAAACAACTCGTCCCCCCTGTCCCTTGTCAACGCATTCCCGCGACTAAAGGGCGCCCAGCATCGGTCAACCCAGCCGACCAGCGACGCCGAAGCCCCCCCCCCCCCCCCCCCCCCACCCCCTCTTTTGTCTGTCTCGAACAGGTCAAGTGTTTCCGCACCTTACGCTTTCTCCCCCTTCCACTCCTTTCTTACGATGGACCTTTTAAAAGCGGCACACCGCCACCTCCGAAGAATACCCCCTGAAGAAGGAGCCGAATTGGTTCCGAAACGTCGGGCTAGTAAATTTCCTTATTTGGTTGGAGTCAATCTCTAAGTCTTAATCAATTTTCCCAACCAGACAGGTAATTCTGTCGAAATGTTTAGCTTCAAGTGATAACGGCGTATTATGGTGGGCGCTGAAAGAAGATATTCATGGATAATGATAAAGAAAAATAGAGCTATCTTTCATTTTTTCGTCCACCATATATAAAATTGATCAGGAATATTATTTTTCTTGAATGAATCTAACTGTGTCTCGTTTTAATTAAAAAAAAAACTCTTTTGACTTTCTCGATGTTTGTTCCCTCCTCATGCAGTCGCACTTCAATCGCTGCTCCCATAACCGCCCTTGTTCATGTCTGTGACAATTTGTTCTGAACCACGATTCGCCCGAAGCTTCGCGACTTATTTGGATCGAGAGTGCCACTACCTTTGCGTCATTATCATCGTCATTGTCGTGGGTCGGAGCAGCAGCATGAGCCCTCGCGTCTCGTGCAATGGCATCAAAACCAGCCGATTCCACGTAAGCACACCTCTGTTCTTTTCTCGTTTTGACCCTTGGGTCATAAATACCCGTTTTGTCTCCCTATTATACGTGAACCAGCAATCGTCATGCCAGTTCAGTAACGGCTTGGCGCAAACCAAGCGTTCTCATTTGCTTACCTCAATAGCTGTGCGTCACTTAAGCGGTCCGCGCGGGTTTGCTGCAGTTAAGCTAAATTGCTCTTCAATGTTAAGTACCGGCTTGTGTTGCTGAGATGTGCACCTTAAGGCGAAGGCACTAGAAAATTGGAACGTTGGCGTAGCAAGAAACTCATTTCTAGAACTACCGGTTATATCTTTCTTTTGTAGCCTTAGTTTGGCTTAGTTTGATGTATTGGCACAGTTCTTGCTGGTCGCAGCGAACTAGTTATTCCTTCGACGGCATAACAAGGACAAGTTAATGTTGATGCCAAGGAAAGTTGGGCGTTGCGTGCAAGCTGCCATAATATTTCCCTTTATTATTATTATTATTATTATTGTTGTTGTAGCCGTAGCTGACTTAAGTAATGCGAGAGGACGACGGAAGAGGAGTTGGTGGAGTTTAACAGATATGTGTACCTTCCTGCTTCCTTTGTCATACACATTTTCCGCTATATACCTGAACCTGCTATACTCGCGGACAACTTTCTGTGGCAATGAAGGGAAAGGTACAGGCGCGTGGATGCTGCACATGTGTTACCGCGCCAAGTAGTCCGTCAGCGTTTGACAGTGCTTTTGGTTGCTTGGAACAGACGCTGAATCGCCGCAGCTTCCACGTGCGACGGTTTAGCATTTGCCCAGACGCGGAAGGGAAAAGCCGCCAAATGAGCAAACTTTTACTTTCACTGGTGTGTTCTGTCTTATTTAACTGTTGCTAATAAACTGCGTATGTTTTCTCTTCCCCAGCCTAAACCAACATGAATTAAAACGCGGAACTCTTTTCCGAAGCGCTCTCATTTGTTCGCGCTTTGCCTCCGTAGCTTCCCCTTCATTGCCACAGAAAGTTGTCCGCGAGTATAGTAACGATGAAGTGTACTCTTTTGTTGGCTGTGTGTTATGTCGTCGACGGCGTCAGAGGAGACGGTGTCGGAGGAATAATCGTAGTCGAACGGACACCCGGAGGCGTCTCCTTGGGACGCTCGGCACTCGTAAGGGCTCCTGTAGTACATGAGGTGCTGAGAACTGTAGGCGTCTCTCGAGTGTTGGTGTCTTACATTCCGAAGTGTCGCTCCGGCATCGTTAGCGTCTCCTTGTACTCGTCCGTGTACTCATCGTTCGATGAATATTTGGAATTCCCGGCTTGGGTCTGGGCCCCTTGGAGCTCGAAATATGTAAGCAGGTCCTCAACCCCTAGGGTGGTAAGAAGAATCCTCTTCTTGAAATCAGGAGTAGTGTCTCCGGCCAGTTCCACGTAGATTTGGAAAACGCGACACCAATGTGCCCACGGTATGGGTGGTGGACCCAGCGTCTGCAAAAAAAAAAAAAAAAGGCGGCGGAATTCCACAAAGCATGGTCGGCGCTTGAGTAGGGTACACTGGAACGCGGCAAGAATGCAGTGTCCTAAGCCTCAGTATCCGAGCAGTCAATGTCGTGGAAGCGTCTAAGTTCCAGTCCACATCAATGAAATGCGCTGTAGCGCTCAGCGTCCGTGGTCCGAAGCAATAGTAGGAAGGGCACTCCCGGGTATCAGCAGTAGCGTTGCATCAGAGGCATACCTGGGGTCCATGGACGTAGTGGACGCGTCGCAGCAGCAGCGTTCGAAGTACAGTTAGCGCCGGGCTAGCGTCTGAGCCGTTTTGAGACCGAAGAAGTGGTCGCAGAAAGTAGGGGCGCGTTTCTGTAGTATCCGAGGTACGTAATATCAGTCGTCACAGCAGTATATAGCAGGGGGTTCTTCATAGACAGCATGGACAGCAATTTGGACGCCTCACAACATCAGAAGTACACGCAGAACAGGGATGCGTCTCAGTAGCAGCAAAGTCCCTGGCGCCCATTGTAGAAGCGTAATCCGAAGCAGTAGTGCCGTAGCAGTGGCAAGGTTCGGAAGTATTGCCCGCAACAGTAGAAGTCCTTTTCACCTCTTCCAGCTCAGCGGCCTCCGGCTTAACCTCGCCGATTTCACAGACCGGGCATGCACGCTTGCGCGTCACTTAAAGTTGCTTGCTCCTACTTTAAGACACTTTCCGCATCGCATAACGGTGCATGATGAATGGTCGTTTTATCATCTAGCGCGAAACCACACAGGTAATCTTCACATGGTATCGGGTCTTTTACCGAAGCGTTATCAATGCGCATTCCTTTTCTATGCAGGTGACTTGAAGCTTGACAAGCCGGCTTCTGGTGAGCACCGTCGTTTAATCATTAGGATGGTGTAAGGTACTGCGCCGACCGGGAATGTGGTATGTGCATGCATAGTTTCAAACCTACAAAATGTCTTCAATTCAGCGGTGTCTTCAGTTCAATTCTGTGCTGCTCTTGTCATCCACCATTCACGGCCCACTTATCGCATTGGTAACGTTGGCAGAGCGTCACTTTCATCACTGACGCAGTGCGACAAGCGCGGAAAGGAATAGCATCGCAAAAGGCATCGGTACAAAATTCTGCTCCCGTCTTACGAGCTCACCAACCTCGCAGCAAGAGCTATGGGTCCCGTCAGCCAACCCGAAAACCGCATCAGAAGGACTCCTTAATTTGGCCGCCTTTTATCGCTCGCCGTGTGATAGCAAGAGAAAAATTATGCGCAGCTCTGCTATCGCAAACACCAGAGCCCAGCGGAGCTGGGAAAAGCCTAGCAAAGTAGTCGCAAACCACACACTTATTCTAAATTGTGCTGGGCTTCTCTGCCTACGCGAACTCTCGGCTTCCCTCAATCTAAACTCGGGATGTTCTCTTCTGCGACGCTTGGTTTCAGCTTCCCTATAGCTCTCGCTTCAGTCATTCGGAAGCGACGAGTGTTCAGTTCTACCCGCCGTGGTTGCTCAGTGGCTATGGTGTTGGGCTGCTGAGCACGAGGTCGCGGGATCGAATCCCGGCCACGGCGGCCGCATTTCCATGGGGGCGAAATGCGAAAACACCCGTGTACTTAGATTTAGGAGCGCGTTAAAGAACCCCAGGTGGTCCAAGTTTCCGGAGTCCCTCACTACGGCGTGCCTCATAATCAGAATTGATTTTGGCACGTAAAACCTCATAATTTGATTTTTTTTAGTGTTCAGTTCTCTTGTACAAATCATCCGAGCCGCCGCCAGAGGCATGGGCTGCAGTCACTGACGCCGGAAGTGTTCGGCGCGAACGCGGGGAAAGGCGGTCGGCGTCGGCAGCAGCTCTACGCCTCCGAATACCACCTGCCTCACTCATCCTCTCCACCTCGCATCCGCTATGCGGCGCGATGCCATTTTTATAATCTGCTTTCACTCTCTCTCAGCTCTCGCCTCAGCTCGGCGAAGCTTCGGACGACGAAACGATCATTATAGAGAGGTTCTAACAGCTCCGGTGTAAAAAATGTGCAGAAACAATCGAAGACAATTGTCAGATTAAACGGATAGCCGAATGAACAAAGGAATGAGCGAACGAGCGAGCGAATGAAGGAGCGAACGAGAGAGAGAGAGAGCGAACGAATGTATTCTTTGCCCCTGTGGTAAGTCCGACCGTGGACCATCCACGAAAATGGCCAAAAGAGCCAAAGGAAGCTATTCGCTTTAACATTTCACGGAAAGCTTAGTAGTGCGCAGCAGGCGAACGCCCCCTCCTTTATCTGAAATACGCAGCCGGTTCTCGTTACTGATTGGCTGACGCGAGCTCTAGCCTTCGCTTCAGTGCGAAATTCGGCGCGAACGGGTATGGTTCCATACGCCAGGGTACGCTGGAGCTCGCTACATCTCTACTTGGCGGTCCACGTCGTTGAACCTTAAAACGTTATAGTTGCCATCACAGAGGAAAAAAAAAAAAAACTGGAGGGATCATCGCGTGACATTCTTGAAGCCTAGCCATGAAAATATAAATCAGGCCTTCGTGACGTGGTAGGCAAGCGCAACCTACTGGTCGCCTCGCTTTGGTTGAGTCTGCTGCACTGCTTTCGCCTCGCCTCTTCCATTATGCGAAAGTGGGAGCAGGCAGGTAGGGGGGGGGGGGGGAGGGATCCAGCGAGAAAAAATGCGCAGGTCCCACGCCTATTTCGGAAACGTAAGAGCGCGAAACTTTCGAGGCGTGTGTGCGGACGTTGTTTCCTCACACTGCGCTGATGTCCGACAGTGTTAGCTGCTCGGCTCTTCGTCCGACGTCATCGGTATCTCTGGTGTTTTCGTCTCACCACCACTACGCTTTATATCGTAAGATTACCCGAGGCTAGCTGTGATACGTCGAGTGGTCTCCCTAGTTTTTAAAGGGAAGCTTTTGTTACTTTACCAAACTTTACCTTACCAGCTGTTTAGTAAGTCGTTTCGTTAACCAACTTTAATTTTGTTCTGCAGTCGCACATCATATTAAGCAAATGCTTCGCCAGGTGTGCAAAATTATTTAAATTGGCCCCCTTTATAAGTTTAAATGATAAAACCGTGTAGAAGTGGATAAATGCGGACGCTTTCTGACAGGAGCAGCAAAAAAGATAGTTTATAAACCTGGAGTGATCCCTATCCAGTGTGTGACAGTGTGCATAGGCATGTCATTGGATCACAGTTAGAGACCTTGAGCGTTTCTATGGGCAACACCTCATAAAATACCTTGGGTGGCGATTCTACGTGTAGTTGACATCCATGGAAGAAACATTCTTCCTGATTGACTTGAGATTTAAAATGGGGTGTATAAACCATATATATATATATATATATATATATTGGTAAAGTTGCCCTGCCCTGCAGTGGCGTTTGTTCGACGTCAAATAGTAGGTAGCTCACCGAAAAAAATTTGCCATCAGATATCTTCATCACCGTTAGGGGCAGACACCCAGTGGCACACAACTGGTAACCCCAGCGGCACTGCCACAGTGGAACATACTCAGTGGCCTCAGTAACACTTATATTTAGAGTGCACTAACGCTTAAATTTAGATTGAACTATTCTTCCGTCGGTCTATGAATAGACCGACGGAAGATGTCGAAACACGTACACTAATGGAAAAGCGGGCGTGACTCTGCATGAAATGCTTCCTCTTTTAAATGTTACGAAGAACCAACGCTTGTTGCTGTCCAAGAATGCGTTTAGCAAGATTTGGGAGCAGGTTACTCGTAGCTCTGTGTTGCGCTGTGCGTTATGGGTGACGCTCCGTTTACAATCGTGCCTTACCGGTACGCCGGAGCCAACCGGAGCCAACCGGTACTTACCGGAGTCAACCGGTACTTTGAGCGACACTTTCTCGAGGATGAGTTTGGAACCACGCGCAACGTCATGCGACCGCCTCTGGTCACTGCGACCAGAAGCGAAACATCTCATATGGCAGCGTCTGCGTACTCGACCACCGGCACGGTGTCTCAAAGTGCTAGGTGTCACGAGGAAATAATGAGAGAACGCTGCCCTTGCTCAATAGATGCTATGAGCGTCCCCTTTGGAACGGGGCAGTGGGTTTTGCCACAAAGCTCTTGTTATTATATTAATAGCCTAATGTCCTACCTATATTAAAAAGAAACAAAGAATTGCCATCACCAAACATTCTTAACCCCTATTGGGAACTTTGTGTAAGCTTGCGTTGTTGGTCGTTCCCCTACTTCCACCAATCTTCCAATCGTCTGTTACTAATCTCTATTGCGGACATGGTAAAATAATCAGGGTTGCGAAAAATGGAACAGATCATGTAGGCACACAGCAAGCACATAATTTGACAGCACACGCACATCTTAACGGTAACAAAGAACTTTTTAGACATTACTGCCACCAGTAGTCTTTGTTTACAAAATAGTGACGTCACCGCAGCCTCTAGCGGCATTTATGAGAAAAATCTTCTGTTTCAAAGTACTGTGTGTGAGTTGGTCTTAATAAATGGCGGCTCCTTCAAATTAATGCACGTTAAGGTCGCAAAAAATAAACAAAAAATCAGCACCACTTTGGTGATTGGTCCCTCTATTTTTCTTTTTATTCCAGTATGCAAAACAACAGGGATACTACATTTGAGTGCTGTATGACGTCGAGCTCAACCGCTGCTCCCCAGAAGCACTCGCCTCATAGATTGCAGGTAGGGACATGGATCACTTCGCTTAGTGTGTAAACGTTCCCTTATGGGCGCAATCTGTTCATTTATGTACGCAAGCGATCTCCTATGCGAGATTAGGGGCTCCCTCCTGCACGCAACTGAGTAATATTTGGTTCGCATGTTCGTGCAACTTTGTCTGCAGATCGTGAGCTGTGCTGCGTTACTATGCCTTTATTTATTAAGGCGAAAGACTTATGTGGCTCATGGGTCGAAAAGGGTCGAAAATGTGACCGTCAAGAAATTCAATGGCACCAAAATTGATGATGCTACCACTCATCGTCGAAGCCACGACTTTCGGTGTTTATAAAGGAAAGTTGTTTAGGGCCAGTTAATAAGGATAACATTTCTTTCTTTCTTTCTTTCATATCGAACCACAGTGTAAAAGGTGAGAAATGTGAAATTGGTGTCTGGCAACTTCTATACTCCCAGTGTAGGTCCCTGATGAAGCGTTTATCATTTTAAGAGACCACGGCAACAGCTGCCATTGAAATGCATCAAACTTGCCCTTGCCTTTTTGGGTAGTGTTTGAACTGAAAAAGTAAGCTATCGGCCATCTATTGATGCTGCAGTTGTAGTTATGTGCTGCTAATTTACTCTTACCGCCATGAAAAAAAAATAACAAAGTGGGAACATGATGTCAGGCAGTCAGCCTTTGTCAGGGAGCCTTCTCTGACATTGTTCTCTCTCAGCTTTCACTTAGCGAATCGTGAGGAAAGCACGCATGGCAAATTAGAACGCTGGTAAAAATTGTGCCATGCATTACTTGGTTCACGGTAGGTTGGAGTCCTGCTGGCTGCTGGAGTTGCCGCCTCGTTCTCCAGCTCCTGCTGCTCACTTTCTGCTCGCCACATTGGATGCATTTTGGTCTTGGGCTGGATACCTGCAAACTTTGTGGCCATTGCAACGGGAACAGAAGCTTCCGAGCATCCGCACATTTAGCCACTCATTGCAAGTTTCTAGCTGTGCTGCAGACAAGTAGACGAAACTAATACAGCCATACAGAAAATAGAAATGACGGCTTGCGAAAACCTGCGTTGGTTCTTTTCCCATGATTCTTTCTTTTTATGACTATGCTTCAAGATGGTCACGCAACTGCCTCCTAGTTTTTTGGGTTTTTTTCATTCTTTCATGCTTGCCACCATGTCGAGATCTTGAAAAGTATCGCTTTTGCTTGCTCAGTGGAGAATGTATGCACACTCATAAGGCTGTAGGGCATGTTGTATGCATTTAGCAGCTCAGAAGCATTGCATCTGGCATGTTTAATTGAATATAAATGGCTGAAATGCAAATAATTTCAAATTTTGAAGCCAATCTGTAACGTGGATACATAACTCTGATTGCGTAGCCTGTCCAAATTACTATGGACCCATTTTGTCTCTAATAATGAAAAACTCTGGGACTTGATATGTTCTGTGCACCTCTTGAGTACTGTTAGCACAAGGTGCAGAGGAGTTTTCACCAGGGATGCCTTCATGCTGTGGCGCCGCGAATGTGGTGGCGTGTGACGGCTGGCCCAGGCGCTGCAGGTGCAACCAGCAGCTGCATTGGTTGATTATGTTCCATAGTTCCTTTTGTTTTGCATTTCCGGAATCCCTTGTGGAATCAAAAGTCTGGACAAACATGAACTTTTGGGTGCACAAACAGTTGCTGAAACATTGCCGAATCTGGTGAGGCCCAGTTCCATCGGTTTTCATTGTGGCCTCACCAGCTGAAACGGCGTAAAGCCTGGATATGTGCGGTTCGTAGGCAGCAGCACTATGTACATTTCCGACGCTGCTGTGCTTTTGTCAAGTTGTTCTAACATAAATAAATGAGCCGTTCATTCACAGCAGCTTCGTGTTCCAAGTAATTTAGGCGTCCTTGCCTTCACAGCTGTGACAGCTCCGGAGCTTGAGCACCAAATGAGAGCATGCAAGTATATAGCTGTGAGAGGGTTCAAAATTGAGCTTGTTGGTACATTGAAACTTTTGAACTGCATTGTGCCCAAGTGTTGCCTTTCTTGTCCTGTCATGTAGGACTCTTCCAAAAGTGAATCATTATTTTGCCTTCTTCTAAGAGGCTCCGTCATTTTCTTTTGGATTATATTTTATTTCCTCGCACTCCCCAGCTGGGGCTGTGGCTGGTACACGACTTTTGGTGATTTGCATCGACAGCGAACGCCAACGCAGAAGCCTGTTTACACTGGCTGTCAATGCTGCCGGCTGTACTTGTGCACCAGTCACGACTGACGGTTCTTGTCGTGCCGAGCTGCATAAAAGAGACCATGACTGAAGATTGGGTTGGTTGCTACGACAATAAAGTCGACGAATAATCGCAAGAAAAGGAAGAATATGAACACAAAACACACCGACACATGTGCAATCAGCGAGCAGAAAGAAAAAAAATAAGACGTATGTCTCTTTTAGCAGAAATTTTTGTGCTGTTTGGGTTTGAATAAGACGTACGTCTCTTTTGTCAGGGATTTTTCTGCTGCATGGGTTCGGATGCGAGATCGTTCGATCAAATCCCGGCTGCGGCGGCTGCATTTCGATGGAGGCGAAATCCAAAAACGCCCGTGTGCTTGCGTTGTAGTGCATGTTAAAGAACGTAGTGCATGTTAAAGAAAGTGTGGTCAAAATTAATCCGGAGCCGTCCACTACGGCGTGCCTCATAATCAGAACTAGTTTTGGCACGTAAAACCCCAGAAAGAAGAAGATGGGTTCGGATGTCGGTTCTGATCTTCGTTGGGATTACCAGGCTAACGTGCACAACAAAATTACATAAATTGCTGGAATTCCACATCTTAGCTTGTCGCGGTGAACTTAGTTTGAGGGGTGCATTTGCATCGCAATTTGCACTAGTTTTCTGCTACCTGACACCATGGACAGGACCTGCCTTGTTTGTACTAGTGGCGACCTTTTTTTAGAGCGGATGCGTGAAATTGCTTTTTTGTCATTTCCTCAGACCTGGGAAAGCGCAGTGCGAAATCACTGGAAATACCATGTATATCTTCCCCCATCGTCTGCACCACATTCCATTATTGCTCTTCCTGCTGCCATTGGCGTTACGGTTCGACAGTGTGCTGCTGGGGCCCTTCGGCGGCCGCCTGGTGCTATGCCTATTCACAAGGCAACAGCAATGACGGGACTGTTGTATAGGGCACTTCACTATTTAAAAGTAGTCTGCCACCAGAGTTCCTATGAATGCGCACGATGTTTGCCTAAATGGACAAATACTATTTAGTTTCTTGTCATAGTTCATATTCTCCGTTTTAGAGTTAGATTCAAATGGTTCTTAATTTATTGAAGGTTGATAGTCTGTTAGAGTTAGTGTTCAAGTTCTGATTTAGGTATTTTGTTCAGTAATAAATATGTGGTCAGCAATGGGAGGAGACTGTTGTTGATTGGAGGGTGTCATCTGAGTGCAGTGCGTTTTTGATGTGACCTTGCAGGAGAAGCTGTCACAGGATGACTACAACTTGTCCTGCATCATGATACTTCCCCCTTACCAGCATAAAGGTTTCGGAAGACTGCTGATCGACTTTAGTGAGTATTGGCTTATTCTGTTTAGAGGTTATCTATTGTTACTTTATCCCTCAATTTATTAAGGTATGAGGACAAGTGGTAGCAAAAAAGTTTAGGAGAAAAAATGAATACAGATTACTAGTTTCTATTAAACAGCAGACATTTTGAGGCACACGACAGTCTCGTAATCTGTGTAAAAATTTTTAAATTTATTTCTTTATAAAAAAGCTGGCAGATCCCACGCCCTGTGGGAATCGATGTTATGCGAAGCAGTGTGCGGGGAGCCTACCAAGTTAACGACCACGAGAGCACCAAGACTTTGGCGACTGTTTAATAACCTACATGACACGCATATCATGACATTCATGTCATGACACCCGAGGAGTCCCTTTAGCTAGGCCGAAGAGACCTTAAGGCGAAAGCCTTAGTCATGCTGATGATTATGACTTCGACTGTTAATATTTAGCCTTTTCCTTTACTGCCGAACCCATTCCATTGGTTTTTGAGTGTTAATGTTTTTCGCCGAGTCATTGCTATTTTTGCTAAGTCATGCTCATGACTGATTTTTTCCTCATCCTTTAGTATTTCCTCGACTTCGTGCCCACGTCTGAACTCGTTCAAATGGTTTTCGAGTGCAAATTTTTTTCACTGAGTCATTGTCATTTTTTCTCAGTCATGGTCATGACTATGACATCTAAAATCATCCTTTAGTGTTTCCTTCACTTAGTACCCACGTCTGAACCCATTTCAGTGGCTTTTGAGTGTTAATGTTTCTTCGCTGAGTCATTGTCATTTTCGCTGAGTCATGCTGTTGACTATGACTTCTACCAGCACCCTTTCGTGTTTCATTCACTTAGTACCCACGTCCGAAACCATTTCAGCGTTTTTTGAGTGTTAATCTTTTTCGCAGCGTCATTGTCATGACCTGCATGAGACGCGTGTCATGACACGCATGTCATGTCAGTGCAGTTACCATAGTTTATTGAGGTATAGGAGTTCTCTCAGTTTGTAAAGAGAAAGAGTAATTTTAGTCAAGAAGAAACCGGCCAACCTAGACGCAGTAAGTTTAAAAGCAAACCAATTCAGGCTGGTGCTCACAAACAAATATACAGCTTTAGAACAGGAACCTAAAGACAACATAGAGCTAATGAATGAAACCGTAACTAGGTTGATCTCAGAAGCAGCAATTGAAGTGGGAGGTAAGGCACCAATGCAACCAGTTGGTAAGCTCTCCCAAGTAACAAAGAACCTAATGAAGAAACGGCAAAACATGGAAATGTAAACTCGAGAGGTCAGATAGAATTCGCTGAAATGTCGAAACTGATCAATAAAAAGAAAGTAAGGAATATCCGAAATAGTAACCTGGAAAAGATCGAGGAAGCTGTAAAATATGAACGCAGCATGAAATCAGTGAGAAGAAAACTTGGCATAAGACAAGGCAAGATGTATGCACGAAAAGATAAGCAGGGTACATAATATCATTAGCAATTTCGATGACATAGTAAAAGCAGCGGGAGAATTTTATACTGACCTGTACAGTGACCAGAGCAGACAAGATATATTCAATCGAAGTTGTGATGAACAGGATTTAGAGGCTTCTTCTATAACTAGCGATGACGTTAGAAGGGTCTTTCAATACATGGCCAGGGGAATATCTGCTGGAGAATATTGAATACCAGTGCATTTATTCAAAGATGGAGGAGTTATCATGCTTGAAAAGCTTGCAGCGCTTTATACGAAATGCCTCACAACTTCATGTGTACCATAAGCTAGAAGAACGTCAACAATATACTTATTAATAAGAAGGCAGACGTTAAAGAAATAAATAATTATCGACTCATTAGCTTGCTTTCAGTATTGTATAAAATATTCACCAAGATAATTTCCAGTAGAAGCAGGGTAACAATTGACTGCAGTCAACCACGAGAACAGGCTGCCTTCGGGAAGGGATATTCTACGATGGATAATATCCATGTCATCATTCAGGTAATCGAAAAATCTGCGGAGTGTACAATCAACCTCTCTAT
The DNA here is from genome assembly GCF_013339745.2 of Dermacentor silvarum. NCBI lineage: Eukaryota > Metazoa > Arthropoda > Arachnida > Ixodida > Ixodidae > Dermacentor > Dermacentor silvarum. The sequence goes on from NC_051163.1 coordinate 42,303,203, forward strand.
ATGGCTTTCATAAATTACGAAAAGGCACTTGATTCAGTAGAGATACTAGCAGTCATAAAGGCATTGCGTAATCAAGAAGTACAGGAGGCTTACTTGAATATATTGGCGAATATCTACAAGGATTTCACAGCTACCGCGGTTTTCCAAAAGAAAAGTAGAAATTTACCTATCAAGAAAGGGGCCATGCAAGGAGACACAATTTCTCCAATGCTATTCACGGCATGCTTAGCAGAAGTATTCAAGCCTTGGAAGTATTCAAGGACTTGGAAGGCTTAGGAGTGAGGACCAATGGCGAATTTGTTAACAACCTTTTCTTTGCAGACATTGTCCTATTCGGCAACAATGGGGGCGAATTACAACAAATGATTGAGGACCTTAACGATAAAGGTGTAAGAGTAGGGTTGAAGATTATTGTGCAGAAGACAAAGATAATGTCGAATAGTCTGGCTAGGGAACAAGAATTCAGGATTGCCAGTCAGCCTCTAGAATCTGTAAAGGAGTACGTTTATCTAGGTCAATTACTGACAGGGGACCCTGATCATGAGAAGGAAACTTACAGAAGAATAAAATTGGATTGGAGTGCATACGGCAGGCATTACGAAATCCTGACTGGAAGCTTACCACTGTCGTTGAAAAGAAAAGTGTACAATCATTACATTTTACCGGTGCTAAGATATGGGGCAGAAACTTGGAGGTTAACAAAGAAGTTAGAGAACAAGTTAAGGACAGCACAAAGAGCGATGGAGCGAAGAATTTTAGGCCTAACGTTAGGAGACAGCAAGAGAGCGGTGTGGATCAGAGAACAAACAGGGGTAGCCGATATTCTAATTGACATTAAGCGGAAGAAATGGAGCTGGGCAGGCCATGTAATGTGTGTATGGATAACCGGTTGACCATTATAGTTACAGAATGGAGACCAAGAGAAGGGAAGCGCCGTCAATGACAGCATGAAACTAGGTGGGTTGGTGAAGTTAGGAAATTTGAAGGTGAAAGTTTGAATCAGCTAGCCCACGACAGAGGTAATTGGAGATCGCAGGGCGAGGCCTTCGTCCTGCAGTGGACATAAATATAGGCTGATGGTGATTTTTCACAAGCTAATATTTTTCTCTGAAGGATTATGCTAAATTTTTATCAATAATGTATCCATTCTCTGTTGCCATTACTCATCACTACGACATTCAGTTATCAGCGTTTTGCACATTCTCTTTATATTACGGTCGTGCATGCATTGTATATATTTTCTGTTAAGATAAAAGAAGATAAAGCAACAGATGCGAAGATGACGATGAAAATGTTCACAGGAAAATGAGAGGTTAGTTAGGGGAAGGGTGGTCGGATACTTATTCTGGGCGGATACTTATTCCGGGATTTTGTTGGATAAGGCCGCCGCCCTGGCTCTTTTCACGAGGGCTTGCAGGCCCTCGAGGGTTGAGCTGGAAAGGGCGGCCGCCCATCCTTCGCACATTCGCTGTTGTGTGGCGTCTAAGGCACTACTAGCCTGGGAGGCCTTTACTGGATTGTTAAATGATATAGTTTGTAAACTCTGCAAAAGACATTCTTCTGTTTTATCTAATCCCTTGGCAGGACCGGTATATTTTCGTCGCGATAAGATCAAGTGCTGTTTATGTAGAAGAAGAGAAAAGGTGGGGAGAGAAGAGGAAGTGACAATAAACCAGGATGGCTACCTTGTCATACTGACTCGAAGCAGTCGATTTAGCAGAGAACTGTGGTCCCTCTGATACAGCACTGCCCCTGTGCCATAGTGCGATGCATCTGTGGTAATTTCGAACGGCAGGCTGAAGTGAGGCACAGTTAGTACTGGGTCAGACGAGATGCGGCGCACTAGTTCTTTCACGGCGAAATTCGCCCGGCAGGAATAGACGCTGCGGTACGACGCCGATGGTTCGCTGGCATCGCATACATGGAGCGAAAAAGAGGCGGAAGCCGCCGCGCGCTCGCCACGTATCTGTCAGTGTTGCCAGACTCCATGAATACGTTTTTGGAAAACAAAATAAATAGTAAATAGGCTGTTCTTTGTATTATTTGTTGTTAATGGCTAAAAAACTTGGAAAATGTTTCAAAGAGGTGCTTACGAACAATTTCCACACATTCCAGTGAGCTGTAAGGATTTTAGCGGGCTGTCTTTGCATCGTCTGGCTACGTTGAGCGGTGGCACGGCGGGAAACGTTGCAGAAGGTCTATACAGAAGGTATTGTGGTTATCCAACAGCAACAAGTTCATTTTTTGTGTAAACTATGGTGATACATGTTTACCTCAGTTTCAATGCCTGTTTGAAAGCCTCCTTCAACAACAAGCGTTTAGTACTGCAGCCGGAGAGGTTAGAATTACCAAAATGTGGCCTAAATGGACCTGTCAGCGGCCCTCGTTCTCGCTCCCGCAGGCATGCCGTGCGCCATCTTGGCTCGCACAGGTGCTGACAGACGACTAGGCATGGTCGGCTTCTAACTATATAGACCTTTTCACAAACCAATGTTTGAGTAGCGCCATTGCCCGACACGGGCGACGTCTAGCGTCAGAACATGTTATGCCGCCATTTTGGACAGTGAGCCTTGCGAGAGCAGGCCGGCCGCACTTCGGTTGTGTGATCATCGCCGAGCATTATTTCGATTGTTTTCTTCCGCTTCACTTGTGTTGTGCCGCTTGACTTGTTACATGTTTCACGTGCTTGCGTGAGCGCTCAGTGTGGTGTGCCATGGCAACAGCAAGCCCAGCCAGCAGATGTGGTGTTTCGTCGTCGGTAACGGCGGCAGCCGCGTCTGCTTCGTCAAGACCTGTCGTGCTAATCAGCGGTATATTTCATTGTTATTGCTGGGCACATGTGACCGTATCGTCGATTGAATCTGATCACCATTACGTTTCGCGGTTGAGGATTTCCTCATTTAGCGAAATCTGGCACGTACGTAGCTGTCGGGTAATGCTTAGAACCAGTCGCCGGCAGCCGGACGACGCGTGTCAGTGGTTGGTAGATATGCGGTGGCTACTCCATACGGTGGTTACTCCATACGCTTCCGACGCCACTGAACAGCTCAATCATGTAAAATTTATTGGATCTGGTGTAGTGAAGGGTGCTTATAACTTAATGACAAAGCATAAGCATGGCGATCGAGCAGCGCGGTATCTGCAGTGATACGACGCGCGAGAGTGTTCACTGATCAGATGCCAGCGCAACTGATGCAGCCCAGGTGCTAGCTTTTATTTCTAGTATTTATTTATTTATTTTATTTATACATACTGTCAATACCAATAGGGATTATAACAGGACTTGTTATAAAGATGTATTTGTTTACCTATCTTTTGCGTTTGTTTACCTGGAATGGCTTTTCTTTCGAATGTCTGAATTTGAAACAAGCTTCGCTCACGGTGAACCTTAACGTAGATCGTGCGCGAAGTTTGTATTGAAGATATGGCGTACCGCAAGAATTGTTCGTGTGTGCTATCTCTGAAGCGAAATAAGCCAATAATATTGCAGCGTTAGGGCCATCTCTGCTCTTTCTCTTGTTTCCCTTACACCGTCTCACTGTGCTATGTCCCTAATAAAGTAATGTCGAGTCTTAACAATTGTCGAATAAATACATATGCATATGACTGGAAACCACTACTGACCGTCAGTGAAAAGCGCTAAGTGGTCAGAGAAGCGGTGACTGCACGCACGTAAGTATGTCACTTGATCGACTGTGCGAATAATTTATTTTTTTAGTTACTGTTGTTCCTGCAAGCATGATGCTATTGTACGCGTGCCCATGCGAATACCTTTTACGTTCTTATTTGCGCGGGCTCATTTAGCGCGTTTCTACGCCACGCACAGTTAGCGTATTACGGTTCCCGAACTCTAGCGCTGGAGCTAGGCCGCGCTGATGAGGTTGACACGTTAGATTTTGCACTATCTTGCTGCCCAATCACATAGACAACGCTCAAAGATGGGTGAGCTCGATGCAGCACAACACTGTTGAAGTTAATTACCTTTACAGGCAGGGCCGCGCAAGGTGCGTGTGAACGCAGAGACAATGTTTTGGATGGACACAGGGTCTGCATATATTTTCCATAGGACACGATTTTTCCAGATAGTTGCGAAGTGAATTTACCGACTAGTTCTCTCGCAGAGTGCTTCAATTCGTCTCATACCGGTGTCACACGGCCACTTTTGATAGTGATCGAGACCAATCTGGATCGGAATATTTGACCGCGATTGGCTCCCTTCCGCAGATTGAGCAAAGAAGCCAATCGCGACCAAGAAATACGACCCAGATCGGGCTCGATCACGATCAAAACTGCGCCGTGTGTCCCCCGTATTAGGCACTGGAATGAAGTGTTTGTAAGAATAACAAATGTAGCCTCTGCCACTACATACGAGAAAATATTGCATCGAAGAGCTGACAATTCTCGCAACCTATTGGGAAATGTGCCGAAAAGGGTTGAGCAAAATGCGTTAATTTACTGATATGTGTATTGGTTCACATTAGACTGAAATGCCAAGTCCTCAGGTGATGCAGGAAACCGGCGAAGTGTGAACATACCACATCGGCAGTGGTCTCGCGGAGTGCTGTGTTGTGGACACACTTACGTCCCCAAAATCGTTATTTTCCGCTGGTTGTTTGTGCACCCATAAACTGCACAGGGCTGGCCTGTAGCCTTTTAATGAGTATATATGCCATTATTTACGAGCGTAAGTCATTCGTGACAAAAATAAACGGAAACATCGAAGGAAAGCTACCACTCTGCAATGCAAGCGCAAGGCAAGCTCACAGTTCAGACCGAACAGGCAACACTGACACATACTCTCCATGCCAAACCATTGGAAGCGCCCTCGTGAAAACGTCCATAATCTGCCGTCTTGCCGTCCCTCTTTTCCCTCAAGGCACATTGAGCAGAAGGGGCGTTCGGCGGCTCCCAACGAGCGGCCGGAAGTCGGACGGAGATCGATCGTCGCGATGCCTGGTGAGCGCGCGAGGCGCTCTCGCCACTTCCGGCGGCGATTTTCGCCGGGCGTCATTTTCGCGATCGGACCGGGTCGTCGGCGGGTGGCAAATTTTTCGACGCCGAGCGTCGAGCGTCCGCCGCCAGGCGAACTTCGTCGTTTTAACACTGGTTTTCCGCTCCATGTATCCCGGCCTTGAGACCTACGCCAGGTGTTCGGCGTTTTCCTGGTCAGACCTCGAATACACAATGATGTAATCGATGTAAACATCTGGAAAAATTCCAATATATGGCTTTCAAACATTGTTCATCATCTTCTAAAACCATGCGGGTGAGTTCTTCCAGCCAAAAGGTAGTCGGTTATATTCGTGTGTGTCGAATGGCGTCACGCAAGCAGAAAACTTTTACAGCGAAGCTGTTAAGGGCTCACCTTTCGATCGTCGCGTCCGGCAACAGAAAAAAAAAAAAAAACTCATTGGCCGCATGCTGTATGTGCGAGGAAAGCGAGCGAGGGCGAGGGACGCGCGTTTTCACGGGGAGCGAATGCAAGGCGGAGACCAAACGCGACTTCCCGGTGGAAGGGGAGTGGTGGGCGAGGAGGGCATCGAGGCACCTAGACTGCACGTGGGCGTGCCCGCTAACCACCCACCATCCTGAAGTTCCGCTTCCTCCGATTTTTCGAGGCCAAAAAACTGTTCGCAACCGTTCACGCGGATGCCAGAGTGGCAAACGGCAAGGGTCCCAGGCTACTTCCCGTGGGTGGCCTTACCAGGAGGGAACGCGCATCGTTGCTTCGACTGCGCACGGGCTGTGTCTGGACGGCGGCGCGGCTGCGCGCCAAGGGACGCTCCAGCTCACCGGCCTGCGAACGTTGCGGCGACCCCGAGACACTCGACCACCTTCTCTGTGCTTGCCCAGCTCTGGCACAGGACCGCTCAAGGGTCATAACTGCCTACAGGCAACAGGGTCTACCTGCTGCGACAACCAGCGACCTCCTGTTCCCATCGCCTCCCCACCTCCGAGCTCTCCATAGCCTCTTGGAGTTTGTGGAGTCGAACGGGATCACCGCCCATTGCTAAGCGCTCGCCCCTAGCAGGCCACCGCCTTCATCACCGGCCTCCTCATGATCGGATGAAACTACCGCTCCTTCTCTTCCCTTCCTCAAATCTTTATCTCACACTTCCCCTTCCCCTGACGCTGCGCCGTGCTCCCTATTGCGCAGCAGAAATAGGCGTAATTTTCCTTAATAAACCACTATTACTACTCTCCCACTGCGGCGCATGCGCGCAGCCCTGGCATCCTCTGCTGCCGACTCTTTGGGCTCTCGCCCGCCTCTTCCCTAACAGTGTCGACACCGGCGTTTAGCCGTTCGTCGCGTAGCCAGCGTTTTGACAGCGGTTGTGTGCGGTCACACAAACAACGCGCCCAACTGTTGCCGATGGCGGCGGCGTTTTGCCCGCGTTCGCACCGACCGCGAGCGGCGTTGGTGACGTGCTTATGAAGAACATGCCAACCTTTGCCGTACACCCTATGGCGGTTTACCGTAGCGACCATAAGGCCATGGTCCCTGTGGTCACTAAATAAATGAAAACCACCGAGCCATATATATTTCTCATTCTTTAATAGTTCGAATAACCAATTTCACCACGACATCTTAATAGTCATAATTGGAAATACATAGTTCGCCCCATAGTACAGCTTCGCTGGTCTTCCATCTCCACCCCAGTGGATGGTCTGACAGTTTTTAGTCTCGTCTGTTAGTGGCACTTGCCAGAAGCCTTTGCATAGGTCCAAGCGAGAAAAAATTCTTACAGCCCCCGATTTCATAGATTATTTTGTCAATTGAATAAGTGGCATTGGAAATAGAAATAAGTCAGTCTGTTTGATGACGGGCTGTTCTCCAAGCTGTGCGCTCAGCTGGCCTCACGCTAAAGCCAGAAAAATGTCGTTTTGGCTTTAACGAACTCAAATTCCTGGGCCACGTCGGCAGTAGCGAAGGTGTCCGGCCTGACCCAGACAAAATAGACGCGGGGACAATGCTCCCCCAACCATCTGACCGGAAGGAAATGAGACGCTTCTTGGACCTGTGCGCCTATTATTGATGGTCTAGAAATGCCCCCAGTTCTCTCGCACTTTGACCGGGACGTTCGACAGCACTTCATACCGACGCGAGCAATGTAAGTCTGGGTGCCGTGCTGGTGCTGTGGGAAGACGCTTCCGAAAAAGTGATTGCCTACGCGAGCAGAACTCTTTCGCGCCCAGAAGAAAACTATTCCACTACGGAGAAGGAATGTCTTGCCGTAGTGTGGGCTGTAAATAAATTTCGTACGTATTCGTACGGTCGCTCATTTACCGTCGTCAGTGACCACCACTCTCTGTTGGCTGACTAATTTAAAAGGCCCCTGCGGTCGATTGGCGCGCTGGAGCCTCAGGCTCCAGGAGTTTGACATGACGGTCGTATTCCGGTCAGGGAGAAAGCATACCGACGCTGACTGCCTCCCTCGGTCACCAGTACAGCGTTCTCTCACCGAGGATCAGGACACGGACGCTGCATTCTTGGGAGTCGTCGATACGTGTACCATTTCCCAGCAGCAAAGCGACAACCCAGAACTGCTACCGCCGATTGATTTCTTCGAAGCCGAGGCTGTTTCGACTGTTTGGACGAAGTCTGGCGTCATTTTGTTTGAAGGACAATGTTCTCTATAATTAGAACTTTTCTTCGATGGGAAGCAGCTTGTCATGAGTAAGAGGCACACGGCCCGAGCGAAGAAAAAGAGGAAGATGCGGACGAAGCGTTCCGAACGGCACGAGACCTCGAGGCGCGTGACCCGAGGCGCGTGACCCGAGGCGTAATCGAGGTTGAAGAGACGCTGAGCGGTGATTATCGACGTGGTTCTGGGCCAGGAAGGTCGCATCGTCAGCAACGCTCTCAGTCCGTGATGCTGGCAGTCCAGGGTGTGGCCGTCGACCTCGGCGAAGTTCGAGAGAAGCTCCTTGAACTGGCTGCAGCCTCGCACGGCAGGGCCGGGCACTCCAGAGAGAATCCCCCTTCATCGGCAGACCAGCGCGTTCGAGAGTCCCCGGGGCGCCACGTCGGCACTCGCAGAAGTTGCGGCGTACCCCGGTGTTAGGCCTAACCAGGTGGGCCCAGATGCCACGTCACCGAAGAAGTTCGGAACATTGACATCTGAGTGACCGACGTCAAGGCAGCAACGGTTACGGAGTTGGCAAGAGCACCGACAATAAAGATGATCCGACAAAATTCCGGCCGGGAATCTACGTGCAGCGATGCACTCGGTAAGAACGACCCTTGCTCGTAGCGTCGCAGCTGTAGGCTAAGGTTGTCTGACTTTCTTAGATGATGTAGGAGGAATTAAGGGCATGTTTAGCAGATATTATGTCGCATATTGATTAGTATTTATTCCTTCCGTGTGTTTTAGTGTGATTGAGCTTTATTTTAAGTTTTGGGGTTTGCGCGTAATTAAAAATCTGCTTGCTGTGTTGCGATGCGTCTCCCAACCTCATCCTTCTTAACAACCGCACGCCCCTGAGAACAGTGACAAAAAAATCACCGCATATCCACGGGGTGAATGATGAGTGGGCGAAGCTCCGGAGGGAATCATCGGTAAACCGTGAATCTTCCGTGTAATTCGCCCAGTCTCGCCGCACTAAATCGAAAGATTGACTTCCACCAACGACATGCGCCATATGTGACGTCATTCCTATTTTATAACAGCGCCCTTCATTATAATTGCACCATCTCCCGCTTAAGGGGACGCTAACACAAACGCGTTAGATACGAGCAGTACTCTCTAGTAAGGGGGAGAGGCCACAGCGTCTTACGAAGCCGTTTACACATGTCGGAACGCGCACCGTGTTTGCCGACGCCATCACATGACTGCTGAGAGAGTATAACCCCCGTATTCATAAACGCTCCTCGACTTGAAGTTGACTTGCCACCGCCTTCAACGCGTTTCGAACGCGCTGCCCAAGGCGGTGGCAAGTCAAGTTACGCGGGTAAGGCGGAGAGGCCACAGCGTCTTACACCAGCTTCTTACACGGGCCGTAACGCGCTAGCACAAACGCGTTAGAAACGCGCAGTCTTTCGTTAATGTTGGGTATTTATTTTCATCGTGGTGCGTGTGTCCGTGTGCGCTTCGTGGTGTAGTGGTTAGAGCCGCGCGTTCGGAAGCGAGGGGTCCCTGGTTCGATTCCGCGCTACGTACACAACTTTCGGAATTTTTTTTTCATAAAAGTAGACTTGGCTACCTACTACTACTAGATACTACAGAGGAGGGACAGACCCACACCCTAAGGAGCTTCGCCCCTAAAACAAACGACACACCTGCTTGCTCGTAGTGCCTGCTTCACTTCGCGATAAAATTCTCACAGCGTGGCATGATGAGGCCACCTCAGGTCATCTTGGTTCCACACGAACATTGTCCCAAGTGCGGCGCAAGTATTATTGGCCGAAGCTGGCAGCCGATGTTAAACATCATGTACGCACTTGCCCTGACTGCCAAAGACGCAAAGCGCCACCCGACAAGCCAGCGGGTCTCCTACGCCATCGTAGGAGTCTCTACGGTGGCGTAACTCTACGTTCGTAACTCTACGAACCGTACAGTTATCCGGAGCGCCATTCGCCAAAATTGGCATGGATTTTCTAGGAACAGTTTCCAACTTCAACTACCGGGAACCGCTGGATTATTGTCGGCGACTGACTACCTTACCCGTTGTGCGGAGACAAAAGCTAGCCAGCAGGGAACATCAGCTAAAGTGGCTCTATTTTTTGTCGAAAACGTCGTGCTTAGGCATGGTGCCCCAGTGATCGTAATACTGATAAAGGAACCGCGTTCACAGGCCGAACATTTAGAAGCAGTTCTCAAACTTTGTGGCACAGCCCAACGGAAAACGACAGCCTATCATCACCAGACGAATGGACTAACGGAGCGTTTGAACAGGACATTCGCAGACATCCTCGGCATGTACGTCGGCGTGGACCATAATAACTTAGTAATTTTGCCTTATGTAGCCTTCGCATATAACACCGGCCAACAGGAAACGACTCGTATGACACCATTTAGCTTGGTACACGGTCGCGAAGCCACGACAACTTTGGATGCAATGCTGCCCCACGAATGCGACGACATCCATGCAGATGTTGAATAATTTGCTCAACGTGCAGAAGAAGCCAGACAGCTTGCACGTGTACACATCCGTCATCAGCAAGACCAGGACGCAATGTGGTACAATCGTCAGCACGAATTCGTCGCCTACACACCTGGCGAGAGAGGGGTTTGGATACCCATTCGGCGTAGGGGACTTACTAAAAATCTACTATGGCGATATTTTGGTCCATACACATTTATCCGACGACTGAACGACGTCAATTACGAGGTTCTGCCCGATAGTGAAACTTGTTCGTGGTGCCACAAGCACGCACCCAAAGTGGTGCATGTGGTGCGCATGAAGCTGTACTTTTCTGTTTCTCACGTTTTAGTGTCTCGTACATGCAGACGCTTAAGTTGCGCATCGGGACGATGCTTCATTTGGGAGGGAGGCTAACGCCACGTATGGACGACGACGTAACAAGACGTATCGGTGCTTGTGAAAAATATAGAGAGCAAGAAAAAGTAGCAATGACTAGCGCGCGGTATTAAAAGCCGTCCGTTCTAGCTACTGCCCCTGCTGAGAAGTGCGTTTCGTTTAAACCGTCCCTCGAGTTTCCGACGTCGCGACAATATAGAGAAATGGACAGCGGCTGAGTATAGATTCTACATCATCTGTGACGTAAATAAAGTGTGCAACTGCTATGCACACAAAATTGATTCTAGGGCAATTGTCATAGGCACAGAACAAGCCCGGAAAGGATGAAGAAAGATAAGACAGCTTGAGAAAGCCATCTGAAATACGGTCGCAGCTTGTTAACATTGCAGACAGTTGCGAAAAATACGCTTTAGGAAGCGATTGGGCAATAGTGGAATTTTTTATGCAAGGAAGACATCATCCAACATTTGCCGTTTGTTAGGCTTATGGTTTGTTATTTTATTTGCTTTTCAGTGATAACAAAATGGAAGCAACTATGCCCGAGTGGTACCCGGTATACTAAGTCGTCCTCACCTGTGTTGGCCTGTTAGAATAGTCAGCATTATGGATATATTTCTTAGTGACAACGTTGTTCTGTATCCTACTTTGCATCCAGGTTGCCTCCCCCCAACATCCAGGTGGAATTCATTGAACTTCGGCAACTACCTGGCACGCTCATGGGATTTGTTCTTGCCGTAGACGTGCCCATCAGTATGCGGGTAAGTGGCCTTTTTCTTCTTGCGCTTACCTTCCGCATAGTTCTATCAATGGACATAGTTACATTAGAAACCTTGATGTTTAATGTGTTCTGAAGCGATCATTGAGCACGCATTCCAAAGTACTCATTACCCGTTCAAGTACCAGCTCAAATACCTAGACAAGATTATTGCGACATCTTGCTTTCTGAGTACATTTGAGAATCGGGCTTGGGTAACACATCTTCTAAATAAGTGCGCACGCCTGTACCAACGATCATTGTGTATACGCTGTTATACAATTTTATATTTTTAAAGATTATGACCTTTAAGTATCAACAGGGGATTAAGGCGTGCTCATGATGTCACAGCTTCATGAAGCACTGAGAGCACAGTTTTCGATGGTCACCCGCCGGGGTGGCTCAGTCGGTCAAGGCGTTGCGCTGCTGAGCACGCGATCGCGGGATCGAATCCCGGCCGCGGCGGCCACCTTTCGATCGAGGCGAATGCAAAAGAGCCCGTGAGCTTGCGCTGTAGTGCACGTTAAAGAACCCCAGGTGGTCAAAATTATTCCGGAGCCCTCCACTACGGCGTGCCTCATAATCAGAACAGATCTTGTTCAGGACTCATGCTGAGAGCAGCCCAGATGTCTATATCGGTACGGAATATTCGAACCCAAACGAGAAAAAAAAAAATTACAGGTTGTTTTTCGCCTCCGAGGTGGGCTTGCGCTCACACCTACAGTTGTGATCAAAATTGAAAATATCTTTGAGGCCTACAGAAACCTAAGCCTGTCCTTAATTTGATGAAGTAAAAGAACGTGCGGCACAGAGCATTTGCTACAAAAGTGCGCCTAAACCTAAGAGGCTCAATGAGACACTTTTTGAGTGGTTCGAATGGCCTCCCAGAATATGTGTGAAGTCTTGCACCAAAACTAGCTCCACTATTATATCATGGATTCCCACCTGGACCTCATGCGGTTTTAGATGAAACCTAAAAGCAGGACCTAATGCAATTTTTTAGAAATTGTTCCACAACAACCGTATCAACGATAGTGTACTGTAAAACAACAACCTACCATGCTTTTGAACAAACTTGACTGAGTGTTCTGGCTCCTGTGTTTGCTTGTGCTAAAATTACATGGGGGATTTTAATGTTTATGTTAAGGGGCCATGGTACATTCAGGAAAATGACGTCGAGGCACGCAACACCACGTCCGGATCAGACCCCAAATTGAGAAATGTGCTAGTTTACATTCTTTCTGTTGGCGTTTCAATATTTCGTAATTGTATACACGATACGTGGCCACAGAATGGGCATTAGGCAGGCTCTATATGCACTCCAGGCCTAAGCTCCTTTTCTCGACATCGCGAGGCATCACATCGCGGTCGTGGTGGCCTCAATGTCGATGAGGGCGCAATGCGAAAAGCCCCGTGTGCCGTGCATTGGGTGCACGTTAAAGAACGACAGGTGGTCAAAAGTAATTCAGAGTGGACCACTACTCCGTTATACGCCTCATAATTATAGATATATAGGTCGTGGCGCGTAAAACCTCAGAATTCATTTTTTTTTCATTTCGAGATGGAGGCTTGAGAATATTACCACTGTACAGAGACTGAAAAAAATGCGTCACTGATAAAATTGTTTATGTAGCGAAGGGGGCGGGGGCAGCCGTGGCAGCTATCTTGTGTATAATACCATTGAATAAATGGGATACCATTGAAGAAATAATATATCAACGACCAGTTTAAAATAACAGACTGTTTCTTTGTCAGCCTCGTACCAAACTGAACTGAAATGAAAGATTAAACGTTTTTAAATCGAAGAGTCGCTTCGGGGGACAACGTAGGGGAAGGATTCCCAAGTATTCTTCCCACTATGGTCCAATAACGAGCACTGAAATGATGGTACACATCTTTTTTTAATCTCTCCATCAAATTTATGTACGTTATGGTGTCAATAAATAAGCAGCACTGTGGTGATTGGTTCCTATATATTTATTTTTATCCCAGTATGCAAAGCAGCGGGGATTCTGCATTCGTGTGCTGTGTGACGTCGAGCTCAACCGCTTCTCCACAGGAGCATTCGCCACATAAACTGCAGGTATGGACAAGCTCATCGTTCGTAGGCTCTACATCAGTGTGGCACATTGTTTGTAGCGGTCACAAATGCACTCACTAAAATGCTCCAGAGACGCATATTAAAATGCACCTCCTAAAACGTCAGACCGAGTACTCCAGGCTGCAAAATTGTACAAATTCATCGAGATCCCATGCTGGCGTGTCTTATGCAGCAGGGGATCCCTCGTTATCATAATCCCACGTTCTGCACCTTGAAAGAAGCGTCCTCACCGCAGAGGTCTAGGCTTATTATCAGCTGTAAAACACGTCAGGAAATAAACCTGCAAAAGGCAATTGTATTCAGACTCCCCAAGCATCCTGAAAATTTTAAAAGCACCACAGAAGCACAAAGACCCTGTAATCAATTATCTTTATTATCTGCTATATGTGATTTGTACATTTACCCAGATGCTATAATATGTTGGTGCCTGGGCACAGAAGCATCCAAGGCAACGTGGTTGCTGAATAAATTTCAAATCCCTTCGCAACTAAAGCTAGCATTATTTCATTGCAGTTCCTGCCATGAACATGAAGCCATTCTTACGAGAAAAATTAGAAACAATCGGCAATAAATCTGGGACAGTCAAATGTCATATTAGCTACATATAATTAAGCCGCCTTAGCAAATTGGCCTCTAATGAAGAAAAGACGGCGAATTGAGGTCATTTTCTGTCGACTTAGAATTGGCTGCATGTATGACCTCCTATCTGTGGCAAATGTGGCCACACACTGCCGCGTCCTGCACGTCTTGTCGGAGTGTCGTTAAGCAAATACTGACAGAGAAAAAGGATTTTCCGTCAGCCTACTGACAGCAAATCTCACTACATCCGACAATACTTCTTGGTAACGAACCGACTTTTTTTTACAGTAAGACCGTTTTGGGCTTTTTACACGATGTTGACACTTTGCAAGTCGTAAAGCAAAAGGATTCAAAACACATCCTCTCCCTGTTGGCTGCTGCTACGATATTACGTTTTTTATTGCATGTGCCTCCAAGGCCATGCGTTCAAGCGTCCAGTTACTGACACCCATACCTTGTGGCATATCATCCTCCCGTTGCATATCATTGATGTCCTTTGCACATCTCACACCTCACGAGTCATAATCATGGCGTTATTACATAGTTAGCTTATGCACATTACAGCGAATGTGTTTTGGCCTTTACACAGCCATGCTACATCTACCCTTCGAAATTGGGTTCATGCACCATTGTCAGTTCGTCACCATAGCCATGGTGACTCTGTTTGGCTGTCTTTGCACGATTAACATCAATAATCATCACCAGTGCTTTACGAATGGGGTGGCTGCTTCCGAGCTTCCCGAAATGTTGTGATCGGTTTCTGTGGTTTATAGTCCAGAAGTAATACACTCGGTACATGAGAGAGGGCGGCTAGATTTAGGACGCAGATGCGTGCAGAATATGGTCTGTCCTCGAAAAGCCTTGCAAGCTAAATTTGCTTATTGTTTAACCAACGGTGTGTTAAGGTGAATACTTTCAGTAAGTTGGGAGCCCAGCAAGCATTCGCATTCTTTTTCATCTACCAGCCCCTCAAAGAAATCCGGTCTGGAGGTTTCCAAGTAAGCGCAAATGAAAAATGAGAAGGGCTTAATTTAGGTCGGATTTCACGTGAGCACTATTTATGCGTGATTTGCGAATTTGTATCTCGTAAAAATATAAATTACCGGAGGGGGGCTGCAATAGCATGTAAGTGTTATCTGCCTTTTGTGAACCTGGCAACAGTTTTCAAATAGTGCGCCACTTGTTCAGGAAAAATCTTCATGTCTTAAACGAAGAGATGAAGAGGGAACTATGGGTAGTACATTGCGCTGTTGCTGCAGTGTCCTGTATTTTCACGCAATCTCTGATTTAGAAACACACCTCAAGGCTGTTTTCAGCTGTCTTGAGATCAATTGAGTGTCAAATTTCTCGAAAGTGGATGACAAGAATAACAGTAAACTAGTTCTTTACAGTTACACACGCATCGTACTTCTTATCCAGATTGAATATTTGTTGTATTCACTTCCGAGTGAATTTGAAAAAAAAAAGTTGAAGGTAATGTGCAATGTATTGTACAAAGTGTCTTAGGAGGATATAGCTCTCCTAATGTTGCTGAACAATTGTTTTCAAGGACCAAGCCCGACATCCACTGGAAAGTACAGCACCAGTACTGCACAGCTGGAAACTACTCGACGACCACGAAAGCCCCAGACATACTTGGTGAGAATTGGGAACATGACGCATCGTAAAGTACTATGCAGCGTTAAATAGTACCAGGAATTAGATTGTGGTTAGTGTAGCATACGTACGAATAGACGGCACGATAATGCGCAATACACAAAGAGGCACATGCACTGGCGAGCACAGGCACAGCGGATAGTGCTCCGTTTGTATGTCTGTGTTCCTTTTTTTACGAAAAGGCAGAAAGCAGCTATGCTAAAGAAGGGTTACCAACTTAGGACTCAGATTTTTCCATACGAGAGGACTTCAGTCAAAGGATGAGGGACTCGCGAAAGAACTTTGGCACAGCACAAAGGAAACCGATAAGAACAAGAATTACTCACTGAGGTACAATGAGCTCTACATAAGTGACCGCACGTACACATGGGACGAGAACAAAGAACGGGCAGATCCCACGCCCTGTGGGAATCGTGTTATGCAAAGCAGTGTGTAGGGAGGCTACCAAGTTAGCGAAATGACCATGAGAGCACCAAGACGAAGGTGGCTCTTTCATGACCTACATGGCACGCATGTCAAGACATTAATGCCACGAGTCCTCATGAGTCCCTTTAGACATACTAAGAGACCTTAAGGCGAAAGCCTTAGTCATGGTCATGACTAAGCATGACTATGACTTCGACCATCAACCTTTAGCCTTTTCCTTCACTTAGTACCACATCATAACCCATTCTATTGGTTTTTGAGTGTTAATCTTATTTTCGCTGAGTCATCATAACCCATTATATTGGTTTTTGAGTGTTAATCTTTTTTTCGCTGAGTCATTGCCATTTTTACTGAGTCATGCTCATGTCTATCCCTTTTAGCACCATCTTTTAGTGTTTCGTCAGTACCCATTTTAGTTGCTTTTGAACGTTAATCTTCTTTCTCTGAGTTATCGTTTTTGCTCAGTCATGGTCATGACTACGACTTCTACCATCATCCTTTAGTGATTCCTTCACTTAGTACCCACATCCGAACCCAATTCAGTGGTTTCTGAGTGGTAATCTTTTTCGCTGGGTCATTGTCATGACCTACATGACACGCATGTCATGACATTTATGTCATCACCAATCACTTAGTTCGTCAGATACTCCTGTCATACTATGCCAATTTGGGTACCTACAAGGTTAACAAAACGATCATGAGAGCGCCAAGACGAAGGCGGCTGTTTCATGACCTAAATGACACACATGTCATGACATTCATGCCATGACATATCATTTACGTTCGCAATATACTCTTGTCATAGTATGTCAATTTTGATACATGCCAAGTTAACGAAACGACCATGAGAGCACAAAGACCTAGGCGGCTAGATAGATAGATAGATAGATAGATAGATAGATAGATACTGCCAAAGTAGCAAATGCTTGCCATGAAATGCGTCGCATTTAAAACGAGCCAGTAGAAGGAAAAAAAAAACGCAGGCAGAATTCTTCCCGTTACTCGAAGTCAAATGCAAGCCTAGAAATAGCGTTTGAATTTACAGGCCTGAAGTAATTTTAACACAGCTGAACAGCTATCAGGCCAACCCTTAACCTCGATTGTACAGCCAACATAACTCGTTGAGTTGATGCGAAAAAAGCAGCTATGTTCCTTCATCTAACAAAGAGAATAAATGATGCTGTTGACGAAAGTTTTTAGTTTGACTGCAATAATCTTCGCTGGAACTACGTACCGTGAGATATCAAATGTTTTTCTTTCCCTCCTGGTTACTGCAGCTATGCTCTCAGCCATGACGGTGGGCGTTGAGGTGGCTTTCTGCTTCTTGTAAAGGAAAACATTGTTTGTGACCATGTAACAGAATTTTCTGTCATGAACGCTGATTTTGAGGTGCTGACATTGCGCAGTAATAAAATTGTATTTTATGTTATATACAGGCTCCCTAGCAGGGGAGTTCAGCCCATTTATTTCTATTGTTGACTGGGTTTTGGCTTGCGCTTGTATTCCACAATAAGCTGTACATATATGGGATGAGAACAAAAATGAGGAAGTATAGAAGTAAAAAAAAAAAACACAGGAAGAAGCCTTCCCGTTACTTACTTCTGGCAATCAGCAAAAAGTACTTCGCTCGTCTGATTTCAGCCTAATGGCGCATGCATTGTAAAAACAACTGTGATCAAAATTATCAAAAGAAGGATCGTGTTTGCCTAATGTAGTCATCACTGCAATAGTTAAGATTTAAAAGCTTACTCGCGATCCCGTCCCTTGGGAAGGTTGTTGTCCAGCGAAGCTGTTGAAAACCACCACCACAACTGCTGACGGGGGTATGCAATGTTTAATGCTTTAGTGTAATGTTAGTAATGCTAATTTAGAGTAAGGGTAGTAATGGTTATTTTGGCACCGCGCCGCTGCTGGTCGTATTGCCGTTTCTTTTCCCTTTGCTGCTCTACTCATTCACGCTGCTCCTAGGGAGTCCTAAATTTGCGTTGTCGATCCACAGCGGTGCTGCAACAACAATGAATTATGTTACAAGGGTGGTTCTTTTATGCGTGAAACGCTAGTGACGTCAACAGAAATCTTCAGCGGGAAACGCATGCGAGGGAGCTCTACGCGCTTCGCATTTGCTATCACGAGCGCGTTATCATCAATTATGAGTTTCAAACAAATGCTGTGCAGCATGCTGCATGCGTGATGCCAATGCACTTTTCACTTCAATCGTTGAAGCTTTCATTTTTAAACGGCGAAGGATTTTTTTTCTACTTCGACGGCGCCGCGAAAAATCCCGACCAACCAGAGGCTAAGAGCTTCGCAGTAATAACAGCCCATGTTTGTGGTACTGGTATTAGCAATCAACTCGGGTATTTACGTTTGTAGGGAATACTTGTTTTGAAACGCACAAAAATCACAGCCTAAATTTATTCAGGTAGTAAGGCCACAACGCCTTCACGTATTTCGATGCGCCATTGAAATATCGGGTGTACTAATAATAATAACGATGCTTACACGTCTTTTATGGCAGTTTTCAAAAACGATGCTGCGACGTCCACTTCCCGCTAAGAAAGCTTAGTGCAAATTCAAAGGCATGGAAGCCATGTGTCAATTGTGATTTACTATTAATGATAAAGCAGAAACACGCATATTGTGTGAAATTTGTAAGAATCAGGCAGGCCGCATTACATGGGGAATTTAAAACCTATCGTAACAAGCGCACGTCAATGCTCACCGAAGCATAGGATGATCACATGATTAACCCATTCCCGGGGAAAAACGTGCGACGATCTGACGCAACCTGGTGAAACTTAAACGCACTCCTGTACTCAAAACACCCGTCCCTGAGTTTTAAATTGCATCGAATATGGCGGCAGATAGCTTTCCGAGGCCTGTGAAACCGACACTAGATTTATTTATTTATTTATTTATTTATTTATTTATTTATTTATTTATTTATTTATTTATTTATTTATTTATTTATTTATTTATTTATTTATTTATCATACTTCCAAAGCCCCAGGGCACAACAGGAAGGAGTGGAAAATAACAAACATGTTAACAAAAGGCTTCATGAATGGCAGTCTTGAAGCTGGCGGTGTCTGTGAAGGCGGTGATGGAAGCGGGAAGGTGGTTCCGTTCTTTTCTAGTCTTCGAAACGAAAAATTCGCTGTAGGTATTAGTCCGACAGGATGGCACACCAACTTTCAGTTATGGTCTGAACGCGATGACACGTAGACGGGTGCGGGAAAAAGATCGTCTTTTAGAATCGGATTGTAATGATAGATTTTGTGGAACAATGAAAGCATCTACGGCGCAGAGTTCAGGTAGGGCAAGTGTTGCTTTCATTGATGATACGCTCGCATGCCGAGAATAATTTGATAGAATAAAACGAGCTGCGCGATTCCTGACGGATTCAATAGTTGCTGAAAGTGCACTGTTTTGGAGTCCCAGACAGAGCATGCGTAATCTAATTTAGGGCGGACAAGCGTTTGATATATATGTAGTTTTATTCACGAAGGTGATCGGGAAAAATTACTGCGTAAGTAACCCAGCATGCGGTTTGAGTTTTTAGTAACATACTCTACATGTATGCGCCAAAAAAAGATCGCAACTGGTGTGGATGCCGAGGTACTTGTAAGAGGTCACAGGATCTAGTAGGATACCGTCAAGAAAATACGCGCTGCCAGTAGTGTGGCCCCGTCTTGTTATTCGCATGCTTTTGCACTTCGTGATGTTTAGACCCATCATCCATTTATTTCACCATGAGGGCAAATGGGTGAGATCTTGGTGTTTTTGTTGATCAGATGTTTGGGCTAGTTTAACCATTTCTGTTAAGTTATGTTGTTAAGTTTGTTTATAGAGGATGCAGTCGTCGGCTAAAAGCTTTATTAACGAAAACGGGATACAGTCAGCGAGATCGTTAATGTAAATGAGAAAGAGCAAGGGTCCCTACGCAGATCCTTGTGGAACGCTGGATTAGACAGAAGAAAGCGTAGAACAGTTGTTAGCAATGACAAACTGGGTGCGGTCAGAAAAAAACGTCTTTAATTCAGTGGAATACCTTGATGTCTATGCTAAGTTTGCTTAATTTAAGAAATAAGTCGTGCGCCAGCCCATCAAAAGCTTTAGCGAAATCCAAGAATATACAATGAGCCGGTGTCATTGTGTATTAAAAGGTCATTAGTAAACGATAATAGCTGCGTTTCACAGGAAAACATTTTCCTGAAATCATGCGGGCAGTTAGTGAAGAAAGAGATGTCTTCTAGAAATTCGATTAAATGAGAATAAATAACGTGCGCAAGAAGCTTGCAAGTGATATGGACCTAATTATCAGGAAGATGTACATTACTTAACTTATGGACAGGGACCACGTTCCCCACCTTCCGATCACCGGGAATTGGGGAGCACTTGGCATAAATATTGGACAGGAAAACAGACGATCGCACTTCCGTCATTTTCAGTATTGTTGACGTAATTAAATCACAGCCACACGATAATGAAACCTTAAGATTAATAATGAGTATAGCAATGCCCACCGAATCAATGATTATGGGATCTATAGGAATAAAGTTTGGTCGCGAAAAGATGGGAAAGAAACAGGCGCGGCTTTACAGAAAAAAGAAACAAACGCATCGTTCACCCCTGAGCAGCATTGGGGAGGATGATCTCCGGTCTTGGCCCATATACTCAATTTAATATTTCTTACAGGCATTTTTCCCACAGAAATGCAGGTTGCCCGAGTAGTACCGATTTTTATACAAAGTCACAGAAACGTTCCAAGCAACTACCGCCGTATCTTCATTCTTCCCATTTTCTCTAAAGGCACAGGAAAGATCATATATTCGAGAATCGCGTCAATATTGAACAAACAAGCTTCTTAGCGACTTTCAACAGGCTTACAGAGAACACCTATCGACCGAGTCGCCGCACTTAACATAAAACAAAATTTTAATTAAAGCCTTCAACCAGAAAGAAATTCGCAAAAATATTGGACAGGAAAACTGACGAGTGAACTTCCGTCATTTTCAGTATTGTTGACGTAATTAAATCACAGCCACACGATAATGAAACCTTAAGATTAATAATGAGTTTAGCAATGCCCACAGAATCAATGATTATGGGATCTATAGGTGTTCATACTAATTTTTCAAATGCATTCAGTCTTTTCTTATCACTCTATTCTTCTCTCGAGATTGCAAAAGTATGGCGTCAGCAGCATTGCTCGTGATTTATAAAGTTCCTACCTATCGCATACGACGCAGTTATTCGACACAGGCTCCGGTATATTTTTTCCGTTACTACTAAAAGCCGGTGTTCCACAATTAGGCATGCTAGGGCCGCACTTGTTCAAGATTTTAATGTTAGTGATATTGAACAAGCCTTAAATCAAGCATATGTAATAGCGTATGCTGACAATACACTTCTCGTGGCTGAATCATCTGAACTAAGCCCAGAAAGAAGAATCAACGAAATGCTTGTAAATATAGAAACATGGACACAAGTGAATTACTTCAAAGTAAACTCTAAAAAAAAAAAAAAACCGTAGCATCACCTTAAACGTGAAGCATAGGCTGCGATAGCAAATTATTAGACAGCTTTACGAAGTAAAGAAAGCAGTTTTATCTCCTGCATAAACTTGTGTATACATTCGGTTAGCAACTAAATTAACCAAGCATGGTGTCGCGCGCACGCAGGCAGAAACATGCACACAGCTCAGTCGATGATCGCGGACTTCAGACTTGCGGTATCATAGAGATCAAACTTAAGATGTGCTGGTACTGCCGTTTCTCTGCCTGGCCTCTGAGAAAGCAGTATCAAATTTACCAGAAATAAAGGTATATTCCTACTCCTAGAGCAAATAACGGCAAGCATTCGCTATTTTACACGCTACCTAATTTGTTAAACGACGTGTAGTATTTGTTTGCATTGGCTACCTCTTTATTACCGTGGCATTTTTCACAAGATCTCTTTGAACGATTACACTAAATTTCTGTCAATATTGTTTTCACTCTCCGTTGACCTTTCCATTGAGTATTTTGTGCATTCATTTTTTTGCTGCTGCTGCTGCTGCTCTATATTACTTTTTATGAATAATTTGTATTATGTATTTCTTGTTAATATTAAGAAAGAAAAAGCAGCAGATGGGAAGACATTCCTAAGGGTCTTTTTTTCTGCTGAATATTTTTCTGCTGAATTGTTTCCTCAACTAACATTGCCAGATATTGTCAAGACTGGGGAATGAAAATAAACGTAGCCATAACTTCATCCATGGATATATCTAAAAAAAAAGGTTCCCTTAAAATTTGCGTATCATCTAATAGGATTACATGTAACCGAAGCCAATGCGGTTAAATACGTGAGTTTCACCTTTACAAACACATTAAAATGCGATGTTCACGTTAAACAGACGTGCACAAAATCATATAGACAGCTGGTATACCTTCGCAGGAAACTTGCACTGGCACCGTCCAAAGTTAGGCTAGCAAGTTATAAGGCCGTTCTAAGGCCAATCCTTGAATACGGCAGTATTATCTGAAATCCGCACCAAATCTACCTTCTTAATCAACTGGAAGGAATTCAAAATAAAGCTCTTCGGTTTGTGCATTTGCATAATTCACGTGACGTCAGCATAACCGCACAACACAACAGGGCAAACATTCATACTTTGGCGATTCATCAACGCGTTGCTGCCGTAACGTTTCTTTACTTTCTTTACCATGACAGCATTATTAAAAGCAAACACGAGTACCTCAAACCGGCATACCAGCTCTCAGCCAAAACAAGCCACGACAATAGTATCAGGCCATTCATCTCCTGCTGTAATACCTTCATGTATTCTTCATTTCCATCAGTCACAGAATCGTGGAATAAACTGCTACGCGACATTGTGTCCTCAGAATCTGTCAACGCATTTTCTGTCAATATTGAAAAATTTTTTCATCAAGTTGCGTCATTGTCGAATAAAAAAAGGGGCTGCTCAGGGAGCGTATTTCTCATGTGTATGCTGATCGCAGTAATCTTTAGTGTATGCTTTTACTGTGTATGCCGCTTGCAGTTATTATTCTGAATTCAGTGTCTAATGTGTACACTTTCCTGTTAGTCTACTGTTTAGGATTTTCTTTTTTTATTTTTTATTTCCGGTTCATTTCTTTATGGGTCTGTTAGCAATCTGTACTTTTTGTATTTTCGTTCCCATTCCTGTAAGAGCATGTCAAGGCTTACAATAATAATAATAATAATAATAATAATAATAATAATAATAATAATAATAATAATAATAATAATAATAATAATAATAATAATAATAATAATAATAATAATAATAATAATAATTTAGCACGTTCATCCTCAATAGTTCTGTATTCTGTCTTTCACTGCAATTTTAAGCAATGAAGTGTACGATGCTTAGCGTATTTTTCTTCTCGCTATTAAGTACACTGATATATGTAAAAATAATTGTTGTTTCCGGCACTGCCGTGTGCCAGCATGTAAAAAAGTCTGGACCTTTTGTTAGTCAATTCTGGATTTTAGTCCGTACCTCCCCCATGTAAAACGCAACTTGATTGGATTGATTGATGGATTTTCGGGTGAGTATGATGGCCAATATCTCCAAACTGGTGCCATTCTGGAATTTATTTCCAAATGAATACGCCTTGCAAGCTAACCGGTTACCATTCGCAAAATACAATATGTGGTGTAAAGTAACTCATTAGGATGTTAATTAGTGATACTTTGTTCATTATTTTAATATATATTTCGAGTTGTCGTGCAAGTAGTGTCCGCCTGTCTGAATAATCCAACTCAACTACTAGAATTATGCTATTTGCAATAGTCAGTTTCTAAACATTTCGTAAGATTAAAAATGATCGCTCCGTGTAGGCAACAAGGAAACACGAGGACTACTTTGCGTGCATCAGCCCTCGTAAGGAAGGTGGTGCCTGCTGCGACAGCGTTCTGTTGTCCCATTAAACGTTTTGATACGTTTGATAGTATAGATGCTTAACTGGTAAACAAACTAACAGAGTGAGCGCTAATTCGAGCTCAAGTTCCTAACCAATCCTGAAAGATACTTCTTTTTCTTTGCAGTGTATTGCCACTTATTATCTCAGTGAATTGCATCGACGGCAACAAACCAATGCGCGCTAATGGGAAGAAACAAAAACCGAGGTGTAATAAATTCGTGTGCCGTTCTTTTTTCTTATGCCCAGTGCACAAAACAGCATGGCTCCCACATTTGTGTACTGCGTGACGTCGAGCTCAACAGAGCACAGGAGAAGCTTCTACACAGAAGTATTCCCCACATAAACTGCAGGTACGAACATGGCGCATTACGCTGACTGCGCAAATTGTCGTCGCCTCCTCGACTTGTTTAGTGCTTGAGTCAAGTTGAGTTTGGTGAAGCAGAGGTTTTCCTTCAATCGTTTTGTTAAAGTGAGACCATAGAAACAAATACCATTGACGTATACTCACCCACTTGTTCGTCTTGTGTAGCACCTTTAGTTAGTAAATGTGACATTTTGACACACAACACGTAACTCTCACTCTAACGTTTAGCGGCATTGAACAGTTTCGTGCTTTAAATGTGAGTTTAGCCACTAAAGAGTTGTGAAAGTAATTTCATTTTTCCCTTCTTATATTGCTAGAGGGGGGTGCCTATTTATCGGAAGGTTTCATGTGAAGGAGAGTAGGGTGTGTCTGTTCATAGGCTAGAAAAAGTATGTTCAAACTCTTTTTCGGAAGTCCTATGCGCATGTAGCGTCGTTCTTCAAACGGAGACAATACTACTCACTTATCTGCCCTTTCACTAAATACATTGCCACCCCATACCACGTGACAGTTTGGCCTGTCTCGCCGCTGCTGCTGGAATGACAATCAATTCATTTCATTTCATTATGCCTCAAAAGCCCCAGTTGGGGTAATACATGGGGGATGGGTTTTAATTACAGTGAGAAGGTTATTCCAGTGTTGCCTTGAATTGATGTGAATCGGAGTGGAGCATGGGAGCTGTAGTTAGATGGTTCTAGTCCCATGCTGTCTTCACAAAAATTGAGTGAAGATGAGCGGTAGATTGTGGCGGGGGAGAGTAAACCACTCTGGGATGGTTTGTGCGACAGGACAAGTGGTGCACTGGTAAGATAGCTGGTACTTCGAAGGGAGCATTATAAAATTTGTGATAAAGTCATAGCCTAGATATATGACGTCGCAATTCAAGGTTGGTTAGGTGGCCACCAGCCTTAATCTCAGAAACGCTGGAATGGTAATAATACACAGAGTAAATAAAACCAGCTGCAAGATTTTGGACTGATTCGAGAATATATGATAGGTTAGATTGATGACGGTCCCAAATAGAACCTGCGTATTCTAAGTTAGGGCGAAAAATGTAAGATAAGCTATTAGTTTCACTGATGAGGAGCGAGTCTAAAGTGCAGACGAAGAAAACCCAAGGCGCGATTCGAGGAGTTAGCTATGTTAGCTACGTGGGTTGACCAGGAGAGATTGCTTGAAGATGTTACGCCAAGATATTTATAAGATTCAGTGGATGATATTGCGGAGTCAAAAATGAATATATTGTGTGGGATGCTAATATGGCCTGCGGTGGAAAGATATTATTGAAGTTTCTTTTTTACATTTAGGGACATTAACCATGTGTTACACCAGCACTCGATAAGGTTTAGGTCGTTTTGAAGGTTGTTAATATCTGTGTTGTTTCTAATGGAATGATTTAGGACGCAGTCATCTGCAAATAGACGAATGGTAGAAGAAAATTTAGGTAGGAGGTCATTAGTATAAATGAGAAAAAGTAGGGGTTGAAGTACTGTACCTTATGGCACACCAGAGGTTACGGGGGATTGGTTGGATGAGTGAGTATTAGCATAGAAAAATTGTTGCCGATTGGTGAGAAAACTGCGAATCCAATTCTATACAGGTGTACAGGTCTATTAATGTTTTGTCGACAAAGTTTTAAGAGTAGCCGTGGATCGGAATTTTGTCGAATGCTTTTTCAAATTCCAAGAAGAGAGCATCACCGGGTATTTTGTAACCCATTAGGGACCCCCGTACTTTAAAAAGTACAATACCATTTTCATTTGTAAATAATTAAAGAATAAATACACTGTGTTCCTTAGTACGCCATTTTGCTAACAACAGTCCTGCCAAGACGACTCGGTTGCAGTTTTTTTGAAAGCTTGATGATGTATTTGATTTATTCATCGCCAAACTTGGAGAAGTGCTGAACATAGCCGGTGCTGCCATACGTGCACCTTCTTTATTTTTTATCAAGCATATCATATGCTTCACGAAGCTGAGGTTTGTGTGGAAGTTTTAGAAAAGAATGATGTAAACGATGGATGCATGATGCTCCAATACAATACATATTTATAGCGTCGCAAGAAAATGAATGTAGGTGTACTTTGTAAAGTAAACTGGGTCTATGTGTACGCTAGAGGGGTGTGCCTGTTCTCGAAGCACACACGGTGACTTTTTTACCATTATTTTTGTCGACTATTTTTGAATATATTTTGCTGACTAGAAACAGTTCAGGGACCACAGCAGGTAAAAAGTATATTAAGGATTACATCAAGATTGCTATTATTCCTCCTGGTACCTTTCTTGCTGCTGAGAAGGACGACAACGCTCTTATCTTCACAGTCAATAAAATAGCGAGCCGTGTTGCATTAAATTTACATGAATAAAAAGCCATTTGATATAATATGAACATTATTTAAAACGGCAGATAATTTATGCATGATTTTATTACAAATTGGAAAATAGGTGGGAGGAAACAGAAAACAACAAAGACGATCTATATTCCTGTGCCAATTGAGATGAGTTATGCGATAAATGTAGAGCATCCCGCATTGAGGAACCAGAAGTAGATCCCATCTCTTGAAAGGTTCGAAAATTCGAACAAAAATGTGGCCGACCAAATCATATAACATGACTGAAATGCAAGAACCGACTTTTATTGGAGGAGATGCCACCAGTCTGTTGAATGTTTTCAACTACCACTCAAACAAATGAGGGTTAAATGCTTTAGTCTTGAAAACCTGCTTTCATCCTAAGATATCACGTGTAAGTCTGCGTCAATAATATTTCCATCGCGCGTGCCTCTCAAAGCAATGCCAGAGTCCTTCCCGTGAAATTATACTACACGCTTTAGTAGTAAAAACACCTCCCAGCCAACATTTCCCACTAAAATGCTCCTTTTGCTACCAGATGGTTATGAGGGCTTATTCAAAGTTTGTTTGACTCTTCGCCACTGCAAGCCTTATTGTTTTTTGAAGCTCCAAAATATAGCATATCATTTACCATTTGGTAATCTACGCGAGGTATTGCTTCCATAAAGGCCCAGCGTACCTTATAAAGTACACTATCGTAGCGTTTCAAAGAATAAAGCGGCACGCATGAAACTTTCACAATGTATTTACAGTGTGAAAATATCACCTCCCACAAGAAATCTGCAAAATGTAACGGGTAGACTTTCCTTCGTCCTTAATGGGTTAAGTAAAGGCTGGAACTAATATCGTTACAAAAAGCTTGTTGGGTGTCACAGAGACCTGCGCGAAAGCCGTGTTGACTGGAGTGAAAGAAGTTATAAGCAGTCTAAGAACCTAAAAATGTTTGAGTAGATAACATGTTGCATTAGTTTAGAACAAACACTAGTAAGTGAAATAGGGCAATACCTGCTGCACAAAAATGGGGGACGTTTTTGGGTACTGGAACAACCTTTCCCACTTCCAGTCGTCCACCGGCACCACTGCTGTTAATAGTGACTGCTGGAAAATATGGCCGACTATCACGATAGTAGTCGACTTCGTGTTTTTCAGCATTTTCGTGTTGATACCGTCCACACCGCATAAAGATGCGAGTTTTAATGAGTCGATTAGCTTTGCAATGCCGTTCGGACAAAATATGATGTCGGGCATCACGGTATGGTCGTGATAAGAAAGGGGAGATAAGTTGTCAAAAGTTGTCGACAGGTTCGGCAGTGGCCTCATGAGCGGGAATTGAACGGTTTTGTCCGTAGCACAACGCTAAGGGTTGGGAGTGATTAAGGTTAATAGTATTTCAGAATTTTAAGGATATTTTGTAACATGGCGGGCAATGCGTGTGAGAAAAAAAGTTTTTTTTTTGTTTGCGAGCCTCTTGAACTCTTTTTCTATGGCGGATGCGTCATTGGAGCATCTTGCGGTACGGAAAAGCCTTTTGTTTTTATTGTCCACTCGCTTGAATGTGACATGGAACCATGGGGATGACTTCTTTTTGATTACTATAATGTTGGGCACATGCTTAGAGAGCAGGTCTAGTATTTGGTTTTTAAATAGTAACCAGTTAGTCTCGGCTGAACGCTTTGACGAGTCAGAAAAGTAGCAGCAAATTCTTCAAGCGTAGATTTTAAAGCAGAATAATTACCCTTATCGTACAATATTATTGTTATGATTATCTTTGTGGGATGCGAAAGTTGACAGAAGATGCATGGATTACTGAATGGTCACTGAGCCCTGGTAAAAGCGTCATTTTTGGTACTCTGTGGCAATCAGAGGCCAGAATAAGATCTAGAATATTAGAATTGTCGCTATAGCGTGTAGGTTCATTTATAAGTTGCGTTAGTCGAAAAGTTAGGCATGAGTTGATGGAATCGCTGTCAATACCGTTTTTGGAGGCTGCCCATGGTAGATTAAACCAGGATATTGGACGAAAATTAATGTTGCCGAAAAGCAGTATCGGAAGATGTCGATAACATTCGGTTAGAGAACGAAGAACCTCGTGGAATTCGGGTACAAAAAGAGGGTATCTACCAGGAGGGCGATAACAAATACCAATTATCGTGGGGAGATATGAAGCATTACAGAGAACGAAAAATAATTTCTAAACACGAGACTGTGTTAATTTCGGTGCACTGAAGACTTTTATGACTACCTGTTAATATGCCTCCACCACGTTGTTTAGTGCGCTCACGTCGGAAAATATTGAAATCCGGGAAAATTTGTACTATCTCAGAGTCAGTTATAGCAGGGTTAAGCAATGTTTCAGTGATTGAGAACAGATCTGATTCTGTTGTGTTAACTAGGTTTTGAAGAGCATCTACTTAGGGAGAACGCTTCTTATGTTCGTATATAGGAACGAAAATTATTTTCTTCTCGGATTAACACGGCTGGGGCCTATGTGTTTAAAATACGAAGAACAATCTTTTCCGCGTTGTGGTCGTAACTATAGGTGTTGCTGCCAATTATGAGTTTGTCATGTCGTAGTTTAAATAATTGCTGTTGCGCCTTGCCGAATACAGTGAGATGCTTTCTTGCTTTAAGTGTGTTTGGGAGTAATCTTCCGAGATTGGATACTGGGAACCTTCATTTTATATGCATTGAATAGAACTTTCTCTTAATTTTAAAATCTGCAAATTTAACAATGATTGGTCGGTTTATGTTAGTTTTGGATTTCCCTAGCCGATGGGTTCTTTCGACATCAATTGATTCAATTGTTACGTTTAGTTTTTTACTGCAGAATTGTAGCACTGAGACTTCAGATTGACCATGTTTCATGTTCTTTTCCGAAAAACCAATGAATACTAGGTATGAACGGCGAGCTCGGTCTTCTGAGTCATGTAATATTCCTTTGATTGTTACTATATCTTTCGCGTTTTGGAGACAAAGAACTTGAATATTGTCGATTTGTTCTATTATAAACACTATCGTTTTTCAATCGTTTTCTGTTTCAGGTAGCCGTTCGTTATTCTTTTCGATAGCACTATCATTCTGGGATAGCTTGCGCTTGATGGATTTAAATTCTTGCAGCATAGAAGTAGGACTGGACTGGATTTCACTGAGTGCCGTTATGTCTCAGGATGCTTGCCTCTCGTTAGAACGGATGGTGGGACCTGGATTCAATTCTATGTCACCTGATAACGCTAGCATCTGTTTGACATGCGCACAAGGAATTGCAACTTTAAAACAACAGAGTGGGCTTGGCAACACCAGAAGCGCGGCATAACGAGTGCGTCGTGCGTATAGTCAATATTGATTAATGACCTGCAAGACGAAAAAAACGCTTAGCCTTGCACGCGGCCGCGCAACGCTTGAAGCAGCGAAGCTGGGAGATCATAGCCCAGCATTTTACGGAAGTGCGTGCGAACTTTTCATCCGATTACTCATGACGATGATAATTTCTTTTCGCGCGTCTCGGACTTACGGCCGTTACTGAGCGTTGCATAGCGCTGTTTGCAACACCGACACCGCGTTGCAATGCCGACAACGCGTTCCAGCAGACGCGCTCCGTGAATGCGTCTCTCTCTCTCTCTCATTTGCTTTGTCTTTCTCCCGAGAATAGTGCGCAAAACCTCTTCACCTCGCAGAGCACGAGCGTGCGAACGCGCTGCGGACAACGACGAAGGTGCCCGAACGCAATCACATTCTTCGCATAAATGCATGTGCTGCAAGCGTGGCTGTATAGCCTAGTGGTTACGACGCTCGGCTTGGGACCGGTGGTACGCGGTCTCGAATCCCTCCTCGGCAAGAAAGATAATTTTCTTCTTTATTTCTTCATAGTTTCTTGATACGCACCACGAACCATAAATTACGGCTGGCTTAAACAGCTTCGTTACAGGTAAGTGGCCGTGTGTTGCCAAGCCCATTGAAGGCCGCGCAGGCCTGGAGGCATATATGTATTCCGGTGACAAGGACGACGTCAGGTGGTGGCGATAGCGGATGTGTTGGCCGTGCACTGGGCATTGAGGCATCTAAGTTGAGAGTACCCGCGTTCGTAGATGCTCCCGCTGAGGGAGCGCGTCCTAGCCGTGTGTAGCGCACGATATATATATATATATATATATATATATATATATATATATATATATATATATATATATATATTCCGGCGGCAAGGACGATGCAATCCGACGGCCAGCAATCGGTTGTGGTGGTGACGGTAGCGGATGTGTTGGCTCGTGCACTGGGCATTGGGGTGGCAAAATTGAGAGTACCCGTGGTCATAGATGCGAGCCGTGTTTAGCGCGCGAAAATCCGTCTAATGGCGAGTTGCGTAACGCGCCAATAGAAATCAGTTCGCGGGAAGGAAGAGTGAATGCAGCTTAACGTAAGAGGAGCACGAAAACCATCTAATCAATTACCTTTGTTCTGAGCTACAAGCTACTTATATATTTCACCAACATGCTTTTAATTTGTTCGGTGCCTGGGCGTAGAGGCATCAAGGGCAGCGTACTTGCAGGTGAAATTTCACCATCCATAGCAACTAAAGATAACAAATGAGCCGTTTTACCGTGAATATTTTCAGTAAGTTGGGAACCCAGCAAGCATAACGCAAGAAAATTGAGAAACGAAAAAACGAGTATTAGTAAGTTGTGTTTTAGGTATTTTGATCCCTAATAAATATGTGACCTTGCAGGAGACACTATCACAGGAGGACTACAACTTGTCCTGCATCATGACATTTCCCCCTTACCAGCATAAAGGTTTCGGAAGACTGCTGATCGAGTTCAGTGAGTATTGGCTTATTCTTTTCAAGAGTTATATACGGTACCTTTATCACTCTATATATTAAGGTATGAAAGCAAGTGGTAGGAGAAAAAAATTGAAAGCAGATTACTAGTTTCTAGTAAAGAGCACACTTTTTGAGCCACACGACAGTATCGTAATCTGTGTACAAATTCTTACAAATTTATTTCTTTATAAAAAGCCGGCAGATTCCACGCCCTGTGGGAATCGATGTTATGCGAAGCAGTGTGCGGCGAGCCTACCAAGTGAACGAAACGACCATGAGAGCACCAAGACTTAGGCGGCTGTTTCATAAGCTACATGACATGCATGTCATGACATTAATGTCATGAGACCTGAGGAGTCCCTTTACCTGAGGAACCCAAGAGACCTTAACACAAAAGATTTAGTCATGCTCATAATGATGACTTCGACCATCATTATTTAGCGTTTTCCTTCACATCCGAACCCATTCCATTGGTTTTTGAGTGTTCATCTTTTTTCGCTGAGTCTTTCTCATTTTTGCTAAGCCATGCTCATGACTAAGACTTCGGCCATTAACCTTTAGCGTTTACCTACACGTAGTACTACATCCGAAGCCATTCCATTGGTCTTCGAGTGTTAATATTTCTTTGCTGAGTAAAGAATTGTCATTTTTGCTAAGTCATACTCATGACTGATTTCTACCTCATCCTTTAGTATTTCCTTGACTTAGTGCCCACGTCCGAACCCATTTCAGTGGTTTTTGAGTGTCAATATGTTTCGCTGCGTCATTGTCATGACCTACATGTCACACATGTCAGTGACAGTTTATGTCATAACCTATCACTTATGTTTGTCATACACTCCTGTCATGCTACGCCAATTTTGGTACCTACAAAGTTAACGAAACGACCATGCGAGCACCAGGACTTAGGCAGCTGCTTCATGACCTACATGACAAGCATCCTGACATTCATGTCATGATATATCATTTATGTTCGTGATATACTCTTGTCGTGGTATGCCAATTTTGGCAAATATCAAGTTAACGAAACGACCATGAGAGCCCAAAGACGTAGGCGGCTAGATAGACTAGATAGGTAATGTCAAAGTAGCAAATGTTAGCGAAGAAATGCTTCGCATTTAAAAATGAATAAATGAATTTTTCACGCCAACACTTATAACATTATATTTGCATCATCCCAACAAAATTTTTGGCACCAATATAGGTGAGCCATCGAACAGTGTATCAACTAAAACTAATCAGATCATGTGAATTCTTGGAGCACACTGATTGAATAACCAAGAAATATGCTCTTCCAATTGACATGCCTTACTAAAAAAGCGAACCGTATCAAACTTGTCACACATTTTACTTGTTGTGGTTCACTGCACCCACAACAATGTAAGAAATAGGTGTGCAAACTTTTACTAAAATATCATTATTAGGCAACAAGTTACGCTTGCTCGCGTATGGAAGAATTGCAAAAACATTGGTTTTGAGAAATTGAACAACGGTTATTTGAAATAAATGCAAACCGCACAAGACATCCAGGACAGATGAAACTCCCATATGTAGCTTGTCTCATCCTGTGTCATTTCTTGTCAGCTGTTGCTCGCGTGGCCCCTCGTCCTTTTTGCTACCTTGTTTTGCTGTTTCAGTAGAATGCCGGGTCCACCATTTTTGTGTGTTGATTGCCAGCAAACTTCCGTTTTTCTCACCTCTTCGCTCTGAACGTACCCATACTGTGGCTACCAGTACAGAAGAGAAGACAGCAGCGTGTAACAACCTCTAAACAAGACAATCTGCTGTCCCTTTGATGCACGCACAGAACCTCCACAACACAAACAATGCCTTTCAAATTTTGGGCGTCCACGTTATGAGAGTTAATGTTTGTTAAAGGTAAACCCATGCTCAAAATGCCATCGGAGCGTTATTACTTGTTTACACATAATGTGAACGGTAAATAGAAGAGAAACAGGCACTTGCAATTTTGTTTTCAGAGGCAGTGGGTTGGGTTACATTTTCTGCTATGTTTCTTGAAAAAAAAAACGGTAGAAATAAATTTTTCTGGAAGAGGATGCTCGATAAACCTGTCATTTACCTAGGTAAAAATAAAAAAATATAAAATTTTGGGAATAAAATGAGTTTTCAACTTGATTGCATTACCTTAATGGAGTGTTCACAAGTTGTTGCAGCATCCTCACAAGTTATCAGTTTTTTTAGAAGACAAGGTCATCTTAGGTGATCTCACACAGTATTGGTGTATATAAGATCTGGCTATTTTGTAACCGCTTCCAGAAAAAAAATGGTCGGTTAGGTGACTTGTAGATATTGCACAAACATGAAAATGGTATCAATGATACCTCTCAATGCCCAGAATATCAATATTCAGCAACTACGGATATAATCCAAAAGGATCATGATTAGCCCTAAACAGGGTGAAGCGTAAGTGCCTGCGTCGTGGTCGCCCTCTGCCGTTCCGTCACCAAGTGTCATATAACTTATCCGATGCACCCTGCGCCAGATGGTGCAAAGTACCTCTGTTCGATACGGAGGCGAGCTGGGTCGGAGAAGCAGGGAGACCCACCGGCTGCGCGACTGCATTGGCCAAGCCTTCTTGGGCGTGTGTTTGAAGATGCCGTAAACATCGGGGGCTAATAGGCCTTTTGCCTAGCAGTAGCGTGAAAGAGCAGCAAGAAAACGGAGTTGAGGGGCACCTTCGAGAATGTAGAAAAAGACAAGCTCAAACGAGTGTCGATGCTGAAGAATACAAGATCAGTGTGCATGGTGGTTCAAATGACTCTGTGAATAAATGTTAATGATATCCCTCTATTAGGCCTCTTTTGTACCTTCATTATTGGCTCATTTCGTATCTTATATGCTTTTTCACGTGCAAATACGTCGACCTTGTCTTGTTTGGTTGGTTTACACTTTATTTGGTTTTTAGCAGTGCACCATTACGGATAATATTGGGCACATTCTTTGAAGAGATGGCAGACAGCATGTTCACTTTTATCAAGCAAGCTAAAAATTCAGGTGGAATCTGACTGGTATCCGGGAAGAAATTGGGTTAGATGTTAGAGCTTGGTGCTAACCACGTGACAGCAACTAATTGGACACTTGCTTCGTGGCTTAAAGGTCAACTTGAACAAATTTGTTAACCACGTCAAAAGCCTTGTTTAAGACAGTGTTAATATAAAGGAGCCTCCGTGCAAAATTTCATGCTTGCAATACGGGCAAAAGGATCACGAAACGTTAGCAAAAATTTGGAGGACGCTTATGCTTCGCCTTTAAGAGTAGAATGCGATAGCGTTTGGGGACCCGTTCACATCGCAACGCGCGGCTGTAGGTCTGGTAGAAATGCCGGAAAAAAGGTTTGTGTTCCATCGTAGCAGAATTAGGTTTTCTCGTACATTCAAATTACAATCCGACGCCGATTGGTAAACAATCCGACTGCGAATCCGACGCCGAATGGTGAAGTCGTGCTTTATCATTTTCCTGACGGATTTCACTGTGAGAAATTCAATTTTTGTTGACCAAAACCTTGTACCACGTGAGCCTGCGCCGTCGGGGTTGGGGATGATTTTCTCCGCCACCCGCATCGCACGCCGTCTGCCGACGGCAGATTTTAACGCTATCGCATTAAAACAGTGCATTTTGATACTGCAAGCGGAAAAAAACTCTGCCATCACTGCTCGCCGCAAGTGACGCATGATGGAGAGCATGGTTCCTTGGCATGGCCTCTGAGATAAGGCAGGCACCCTTGGCGCGCCGAAAAATCTCGGAGGCAGTTTGCTGGGACTTACGTTACAACCACCACCAGGTTCATGCGTCGTCGGCTTATGTGCTTTTTAAAGGCTGGTAACAAGAAAACTATTCAGTTACAAGCCCTGTGGTTTTGCCTTGATTGCTTTAGTGGCATTCACTACTCATAACAAATCTGGCCAAAGTGAAATTCCGTAGCCGTTAAAGTGTGAAACCAAGGTTATTTCTGCACTGCTGTGTTAATATAATTCTTCAGCTGCTGAACAAGCGTCGTCCTTTTCTAAGCGACCTGTATCTACGTTGTTAGGACAATCGCCATTTTGTTTGGGTGTCAATCTCATTTGTTTCCTGGTGGGTATGGCTTGTGCTGCGCAGCGTTTCATTGCATTCACACTTGATTGCAGTTAGCTGATTGCATAATTTGCAGCACGTGATAGCTGTCTGAAGAGTCACTGCTTGCTGTTGCTTCACAGATTATGAGCTCTCCAAGTGTGAGGGCAAGACTGGCTCTCCTGAGAAGCCACTTTCTGACCTGGGGCTGCTGTCGTAGCGGTCCTACTGGTCTGAGACCACTCTCGAGATCCTGATTAACGGGGTCCCTACTGACAATCGGGAAAGGCCTAAGATCAGCATTAAGTAAGTCGCACGTCGCATCCATTGATTTCAGACGCTAGAAACCATGTGATTAACGCCTTGTGCTAAACAACACGGAACCACTGTGGCACAAGCGGACAGCAGATTTTCACTCGCAGCTTGTGCCAACTCTTAACATAACCACCACTCTCTCTTACTTTCTTATATATATAGTAATAACAAAAGAAGCCAACAAACAATGTCGCCAAGGAGAGCAAGGGGAAAGTTATCTGCAGTTCCTTAATAGAATTACAGAAATGATAAATAAATGGAAAATAAAATGAAGAAACGCTTTTCTTTATGTTTACCCAACTTGAGAACCTATTCAAACTGTGTGCCTGTTAAAATAAGCTCTAGTTTTTCAGAACAGAACCTAAAGGGACCCGAAACTATTTTTACGATTTCGTACAAGCGCACTGAGTTCCTTCTGATCATTAGGTGACACAGATAAGCGCTCCTCGCAAAGCATGAAATTTCTTATGAGGGTTTAAGGTTGTACACCGTTACTAGTCGCAACCGCGCTACTCCTCCGAGTTTTCAGCTGCACCACACCTAATCGTGAATGCTTTACATCTGACGTCAGTAGGGTGAGTTATAGATTAGCTATCTAGGGTGCGTCATCAATAATTCTTCAGACTTCATCGCGAGAAAATGCTGTTTGCAATAGTTGGAATGCTATTTAATTTGTTTCTATAAAAGAGCCTAGCAGAAATAGTATGCACAATGACAACTTATCACTACGCTCAAGCTCTTCTAGAACACATCAAGTGTAATCTGTTTGTGTTGCAACGTGCTCCGTGTTGATGCGAGCTGCGTGGCCAGTGTTGGTTTCGAACTTTATTTTCGAATGCAACATGCAGCGTGGTTTGCCCTTGTTGCTCTGTGGGCTGCAAATGTAATGATTGCTCATTTGTCAAGCTGCGACAGTGTCCCTCTGCAAGGCAGCAGATAAGCGGAGTGGCTGCAGTGCATCAGACTGTCGTTATCAGATCTGCACCAGGATCTACGCATTTGCTGCCGTCACTTTGCGCAGGAGGATTACTACTATGATTGAGAATTTCACGTTGGTGGCATGGAGCAGAGGTAGAACACCCGGCTTCTAATCTGAAGGTCGTAAGTTCGAATCCTCCTCCTATCCACCACAATTTCAGGCGCGGAGTGGCGCCTGACACCGGCAAGAAATCGCCGAGACTAGTACAGGTGCAACCAAATTAGGAAGACTAGTTAAGCTTCACAAAGTCACTCCCTCACCAAAAGAGGAACTGGCCTCTCTGGTGCTGTATTCGACCACTACCTCCCTTATGACTCCTGCAGTTAACGCATGGCCCTTAGTCCCCAGCGGCTGCGGAGGACCTTACAAGGCGACGGTCAGACCTGCGACGCGGCAGAGGGTGCTTAGAATCTCTGGGTCGGGACAGGCCGCCACTAGAAACTGAACCTGGCAACGTTCAACACGCGCACCCTATCGAGTGAGGCTAGCTTAGCAGGACTATTTGAAGAATTGTCAGGTATTACCTGGGATACTATTGGTCTTAGTGAGGTGAGTAGAACTGGTGAGGCTTATACGGTGCTGACTAACGGCCTACGTCCTCTGCTACAGAGGTCTTCCAGATAAGCGAGAATTCGGGGTAGGATTTCTATTGCATAAGGACATAGCGGGCAACATTGATGAATTCTACAGCATTAATGAGAGGGTATAAGTCGTAATAAATCTGAATAGGAGGTATAGAATGAAGGTAGTACAAGCCTATGCCCAAACCTCCAATCACGATGATGAAGAAATAGGACAGTTTTATGAAGATGTTGAATTAGCAATGAGAGAGGTGCAAACGCAGTATACTGTAGTCATGGGAGACTTCAATGCAAAAGTAGGGGGAAAGCAGGCTGGTGAGCAAGCAATTGGCAACTACGGCATCTGCTCTAGGAACACTAGAGGCAAGATGTTGGTAGAATTCGCGGAAAAGAATATGCTCCGTATAATGAATACTTTCTTCAGGAAGTGCACCTGGAGAAGCGCTAATGGAGAAACAAGGAATGAAATTCACCTCATACTCTCTGCCAATCCGTGCATAGTGCAGGATGTAGAAGTGTTAGGTGCGGTTAAGTGCAGTGACCTTAGCTTAGTAAGGTCTAAGATTTCTCTCAATTTGAAGAGACAGAGTAAAATTAGTCAAGAAGAAACAAGCCAACCTAGACAGGAGAAAGGGTAAAAGCAGACCAACTCAGGCAGGTGCTCGGAAACAATTATGTAGCTTTAGAACAGGAAGATGAAGACAACATAGAGGTAATGAATGAAACCGCAACTAGGCTGATCTCAGAAGCAGCAATTGAAGTGGGAGATAAGACACCAAGGCAACCAGGTAGGTAAGCTGTCCCAAGTAACAAAGGACCAAATAAAAAAACGGCAAAACGTGAAAGTGTCTAGCTCGAGAGATCAGATAGAATTCGCTGAGCTGTCGAAACTGATCAACCAGAAGAAAGTAAGGGATATTCGAAATTATACCGTGGGAAAGATTGAGGTAGCCGTAAAATATGGACGCAGCATGAAATCAGTAAGAAAGCTTGGAATAGGACATAGCAAGATGTATGCACTGAAAGATAAGCATGGTATTATCATCAGCAATTTCGATGACATAGTAAAAGCAGGGGAAGAATTCTATACTGACCTGTACAGTGCCCAAAACAGCCAAGCTGCTTTCATTCGAAATAATGACGAACCGGATACAGAGGCTCCTTTTATAACTAGCGATGAAGTTAGAAGGGCCTTGAAAGACATGACCACGGGAAAAGCTGCTGGAGAAGATGGAATGATTTAATCAAAGATGGAGGAGATATCGTGCTTGAAAAGATTGCGGCCCTTTATACGCAATGCCTCAACTTCAAGTGCTCCAGAAAGCTGGAAGAACGCCAACATTATACGCACAAATAAGAACGGAGACGTTAATGAATTGAAGAATTATAGACCCGCTTAGCTTGCTTTTGCACTGTATAAAATACTCGCCAAAATAATTTCCAATTTGACTTGACTTCACTTGACAAACACTTGACTTCAGACAACCAAGAGAACAGGCTAGCTTCAGGAAGGGATATTCTACGATGGATCATATCCATGTCATAAATCAGGTAATAGAGAAATCTGCGGGAGTACAATCGACCTCTCTATGTGGCTTTCATGGATTATAAAAGCATTTGATTCAGCAGAGATACCAGCAGTAATAGAGGCATTGCATAATCAAGGAGTACAGGAGGCATGCGTGAATATCTTAACAAATATCTACCAGGATTGCACACCAACCTTGGTTCTCCACAAGAAAAGTAGAAAGACACCTATCAAGAAAGGGGTAAGGCAAGGAGACGCAATATCTCCAATGCTATTCACTGCATGCTTAGAAGAAGTTTTCAAGCTCTTAGACTGGGAAGGCTTAGGAGTGAGGATCAACGGCGAATACCGCAGCAACCTTCGGTTTGTAGATGACATTGTCCTATCCAGCTATAACGGGGACGAGTTACAATAAATAACTGAGGACGTTAACCGAGAAAGTGTGAGAGTGAGGTTGAACATTATTATGCACAAGACAAACATAATGTTCAATAGCCTGGCAAGGAAACAAGAATTCAGAATCGCCAGTCAGCCTGTAGAGTCTCTAAAGGAGTACGTTTATCTAGGTCAACTACTCACAAGGGACCCTGATCACGAGAAAAAATTACAGAAGAATAAATTGGGTTTGTGTACACACGGGAGGCATTGCCAAATCCTGACAGGATGCTTTCCACTGTCGTTGAAAAAAAAAAGTCTGCAACCATTGCATTCTACCTCTGCTAACATATGGGGCAGGAACTCGGAAGTTAACAAAGAAGCTCGAGAAAAAGTTAAGGACCGCACAAAGAACGATGGAGCGAAAAATGTTAGGCCTAACGTTAGGAGACAGCAAGAGCGGTGTGGATCAGAGAACAAACAGGGATAGCCGATATTCTAATTGACATTAAGCGGAAGAAATGGAGCTGGGCAGGCCATGTAATGCGTAGGATGGATAACCGGTGGACCATTGGAGTTTCCGTTCTACAGAATGGATACGAAGATAAGAAAAGCGCAGTCGAGGACGACACAAAACTAGGTGGGGTAATGACGTTAAGAAATTTGGATGCGCAAGTTGGAATCAGATAGCACAAGACAGGGGTAATTAGAGATCGCAGGGCCTTCTTCCTGCAGTGGACACAAATAAGTTGATGATAAGGATATAGTTAATTGAGCGACCGAAACCCATGACCTTTATAAAGGAATTAAAGCACCCAAGTTGAACCCATGATCACTGGTGGGAGTCGAACCCAAGACCTTTGGTGGCAGAACACCAGCAATAGCAAGTAACAACGCATTCGAATGAGAATCTCAAGTAATTTAATAAATGTCTCGTGAGAGCACAGGCTTTCGTTTTCATCCTCCTTGGCGTATGCTGAAGTGACTGTCAAGTTTTTTTTCTTTCAATAATATTTAAAATGTCGAGGAGTTGTTCGCGTCAAAAACATATTTTCCGTTCCCTCGGGGTTTGTCGCAATGCGCTTATATTCTATTTGGTCTGGCTCAGGCGACATCAATTAAAGGGCACTAGAGGCGCGCTCACACTTTTCGCCGTTGGCGCCGGCGTTGTTGTGTGTTCCCTATGCACAACGCATGCGCGGCCCGAACACAAATGGTTAGAGGATCTCCAGAAACACGTAGTTCATTTGGCTTCAAAAACTAGTAAGCGAGGTGGAAGCACCGTCGAACTCAGCCACCGCGGTGGCTGAGCCAGGGCAGCTTTCTCCCTTTTCTTGCTGGCATGACCACTGTTTGCACGCACAGTATAAGAGCACTAGCGTTTTTGCTGAGCTGCTTTGTGTATGCACTGGTCTGAGCGTGATGAACAGTAAGCACCAAGTTAACGCTGTCTGATAATTCACTGGGAGCAGACGATATTCGCGGAAGTTTTCTAGGACAATGCAAGGAAAGTTACGAGGTCAAAGTGCGCTCAAGCGGCAGCGCTTCTGGAAAGATTCCCTCATAGCGTCAGCGTTTGCTTATTTATCCTGGGGAAGTGAAAACATACGCACTTTATTTACTATAGAACACACCACTGACTGTCGAAATTGATTCATTTTATGGCTTTTTCGTTCCGTGTCTGCGCAAGCGCGAAACCGTCGAACGTGGAAGCTGCGTTGATTCACCTAGCATATGTTCGAGAAACCAAAAGCGTTAGAGAAACTATAGCAACTAAAGGTAACGATACTTCCTTAGCTGTTCCTA
The DNA here is from genome assembly GCF_013339745.2 of Dermacentor silvarum. Taxonomy (NCBI): domain Eukaryota; kingdom Metazoa; phylum Arthropoda; class Arachnida; order Ixodida; family Ixodidae; genus Dermacentor; species Dermacentor silvarum. The sequence continues at coordinate 42,344,345 of NC_051163.1, forward strand.
CCTGGGTCCTGAAGCCATTTTGCGCGAAAAGTAAAGAAACTATTGGCAACAAATCTGGACACTGGAACAGCTTATCAGCCGCATTTATTTGACACACGTTTGAGAAATTGGCCTCGAATGAAGAAAATGCGATAATCTGAGGTCATTTTCTGAAGACATAGGCTGTACATATGACATGCACTCTTATCTGTTGAGCAGTGACGAATTTGTGACGAATGTGGCGAGACGCTGACCGCCCTTCAAGTCTTGTTGAAGTGTCGGGAAGCAAACAATGAGAGAGAAAGGACTTTCCTTTAGCCTACTGACAGCGAATTTCCCTACATCCGACAATGCTCAGTGGCACAGAACCCTTGTTTTTACAGTAAAGCCGTTTTGGCAGTAAAGCCATTTTCACACTTTGCAAGACATAAACCGAAAACAATCCAAACACAACCTCTCACTGGGGCTGCTGTTACGATATTACGTTTTTGTAGAGCATATGCCTCCATGCCCTTGCTTTCAAGGGTCCTGCTACTGACACCCATACCTTTTAGTATATCATTCCCTGGCAGAATGTCCTTCATGTGCATTCTACATTTCGCACCTCACGGGTCATAATCATGATTTTTTTACCTATATATTTTACGCACTCTACAGCGAATGCATATACAGCCATGTAAAGCGTACCCTTCGAAACTCAGTTCATGCAGATTGACAGCTCTTCACCGTAGTTCTGGCGCCCATTGGTCATACCTGGCCCTTGCTCCGTTAATGCCAATAATCATCACAATGCTTAACAAATTAGGTCTCCGCTTCCCTGCTTCCCAAACTGTTGTGATCGGTTTCTGTGGTTTGATATCTCGAAGTAATACTGTCACTGCATGAGAGAGGGTGGCTAGATTAAGGAAGCACTTGTGTGCAAAATACGGCCATGTCTTGCAAGCTAAATTTACATATTGTTGTTAACCAACTAGCTATGCAGCGATCGCCGAGGATGCGTGGCAAGCACAGTAGTCGTGCTCCTATTGGTGGCCCTGGCGCTGGGCTATGCTGTCATTACAGCGAAACGTAAGTGCGAAATTTCAAGCTCTGTTAAACGCCATTATGAAGGGTTATCGGAAAGGTTGGTAGAGTGTGTTCTCTTGCCAAGTACTTGAACATTATCTTTGTCTTCTGCAAATAAATTTTCAAACCCATGCTTGCACTTTCCCGGTTAAGGTCTTCAATAATTTGTTCCAATTCTTCCCCAATGATGGTGAACAGTACAATGTCATCTGCAAGCCGAAGGTTGCTGGGATATTCGTCGTTGATCCTCACTATTAGCCTTCCTATTCTAATGACTTGAATACTTCTTCTAAGCATGTAGTGAATAGCGTTGGAGAGATTGTGTGTCCTTGCCTGACCCCTTTCTTGATAGGTAACTTCATATATTTCTTGTGGAGAACCAAGGTATCTGTGGAATCTTTGTAGACATTTGCCAAGATATTCACGTATGCCTCCTGTACTCATTGATCACGCAGTTACGATTACTGCCACCCATATCATCCCCTAGTTGGGTATCCTTTGTCCTTCGCGGATATCACACCTCACGTTTCATAATGATGGTGTTATTACATATATATTTTACGTATTTTACTGCATATGTTTTTAGGCTTCTATAAAGCCGTGTTACATCTACCCTTCGAAACCCAGTTCATGCACCAGTGACAGCTCGTCACCATAGTCTTGGCTCTATTAGACCAAACATAGTGCTTTCACCAATAACATCAATAATCATCACTAATACTTTACACATGGCGTCGCCACTTCTCAGCTTCCCAAACTGTTGCGATTTATTTCTGGGGTTTAATGTCCCGAATGAATACAGTCGCTGCATGAGGCAGGGCGGCTACATTAAGGACGCACATGCGTGCAGAATAAGGGCTTTCGGCGAGAAGTATTGCAAGCGTAATTGACTTATTGTTGTTAAACCGACTGGCTATGCAGGAATCGATACGATATGACTTCAAGTACAACTTATCGATTGAGACATCTGCACATGAACTGACTGATGACGCTCATACGTTCTGAGCTTACCAATTCTTGCAAGAGTATAAAGAGGGTTGGGGTTTTATGAACCCGGGCGTATATTTAAAAAGAATACGCTTTATTGATGTGCAGATGCGCTATTTACGCACGTGTGCTCATTCGGTCACCGACATACCAACAAGTAGGAGGCCCTGTGAAAAGCTTAAAATGCATTAAGCACATGCCAGTCTGCTAAATTATTCTTTCTTTTTAATGTGTAAGCATTCTTTGGTGAGTAGCCCAGCTCCGTCTCGCGAAAATGCAGGCGAAAAGCATAGTGGCTTGTATATACACAGAAACGCGCAATTCGCGCAGTTATGACATTTCATAATTATCCTAGTGTAAATGTAGGTGATTCGTAGCTTTATAAGCAATAAGGAACAATTTTCAAAAATTGATCAGAGGGAATACCAATGCGAATACATAGGGCCCCATAGAAAATGCAGAGGGAAGCTTGTAGCAGGGGTGGGCAAACTGAAATTTTGGGGCGCACCAACCTAAATTTGGACATGGGCCCGCTTGAAATTTGGGACTGAACCGGCTTGAAATTTGGTTGTGGGCCAGCAACGTGAAATTGGGGTTGGCCAACTTTAAATCGGGACGTCGCCCAAGTTGAAATTGTGAAGTGGGCCAACTTGCAATTTGTGGTGCGCCAACTTGAATATTGAGGACGGGTCAACTTGAAATTTGGGGATGGGCGAACTGGAGATCTGACGGTGGGCCAACTTGGTAACTTGGGTGGGCCAACTTGAAAACTTGGGGTGGATGAAATTAAATTTGGGGATGGGCCAATTTGAAATTTGGGGGTGGGCCAATTTAAAGTGTTGTTGGCCAAGCTCAAATTTGGTGGTATGCTTACGCACACTTAGAGAACTTCAGTGGAGATCCTGCATTTTGTATTTATAATGTACAGAAGTTTCGACGAGGTGCAAGGTTTCCCGACTTGATACAGGTATTTGGATTGATACCAGGCCATACATTTAAGCTGATATAACTATGAAATAAGTCAACTAAACATCGAGAAACACAACCAACTAGCTGTATGCTATGTGCAGTGCACCATCGCGTCAAAGTGATCGACCTACAGCTACAATACAGCCAGTACAAATTACGTGAAAGCGCGTTATATATTAGGCACAGTAATTCAAGCAATTACGCAAGAAGAATGTAACTGCTTCTAAGTTTCAGCCCTTCCTAATAACGGTGCTTCCATGGGTGTGTCATTAAAACTCAGATGCAGGCTATACAGAAGCAGAAAATCCTGTGTAAGGACGGATTCTGTCACACAGATGTGTGTCGTTGCCACACTAAACGGACGATGTGCACGCAGGTGTAAGGCAGCTTACAGGTGAAACTAAATGGAATCGGATGCTTCCAACGTAATGAGCCATTGTGGCCTTCGAAAACAAGTGACAGTACGCCTCCATGCCTTGGTTCCCAGTGCATTCAGTTTATTGTGTAATATTAAACAGACCACACATATGACGTCTGTCACAAATGTTAGTGCATGTGCTTTCACCTTCAATATGAGCTGCAACACGCGAGCCGTGGCTGCAGTGACGCTCTCGAAAAATAAGTGAAGAGGGTGTCGCCATTTCAGCAATGCGCATAACCCCTGCTTTCCGTCGTCTGCATTCTTCTCGGAGCGATAATACACTGGCCCACTCACCCCTTATCGCTCCATCGCGGATAAAAAAGGCGAAAGCTTGCACTAGGCCGCGCAAAGCTCAAGACACAGCGAAGCTGGCCGATTGATTGCGTCTCTAGGTTGTAGCTAGGCTACCTCTCTCTTTCTTTGTCTCTCTCCCTTTCTTTCTCTATTTCTCTCTCCCCTTCTTTTCTTTCATTCTCTCGCTCTCATTTTCTTTCTCTCTCCCGAAGGAAGTTGTGTTGTAATCGTCAGTGCAATGCAACCGTATTATTCCTCTAAATGCACGTTCGCAAGCGTGGGTGTATAGCGCAGTGGTTATGACGCTCGCCTTCGGACCATGGGTACCCGGGTTAGAATCCTGCCTTGCCAAGAAAGTCTATTCTGTTTCATATGTTTATTATTTCTCTCGGGCGGCGAGCGCAGATGCGCAAGGATGACGTCACGGAGCATGCGTAGAAGTGAGCAGCCGGCGGGAGCTCGGCGGAGCCGTGTCTGTGTGGCGTCGCTGGTTCCGATGGCTACGGTGCGGCAGTTTCGTGGCACACGCACAAATTACGGCTGGCTTTAACTGTGGAAGAAGCCGACGACGCTCGTGCCAATGCTGATTATAACTTCGTTGCACACGCAGAAATTACATCTGGCTTAACTCCTTCAGGCCCCAATTAATTCTTTTCATTGTAAAAAATTGGTCTTTACAATTTGAGATGTGCATAATCGTGGTAGTTGAAAAAATAAAAAAAATTGTGCTAACACTTTTCAATCAAAACTTATTAAATGATTCCAATTGGAATCAGTAGGACTTGGTGGACTTGAAATGCGTCGTTTCAAGCAATACGTGAAAAGTCTATTTTTTATGAAATTCTTAGAAGCAATTCTTTTCTTTGTTGAGGCAGAGGTGTGTGCCACACTTCTTGCACCGAATGCGGCAGTAAGAGCACATTCTTTATTTTTTATTGTTTGCGGAATGACTTCTTTTTCATCGGACGAATCAATGTCGCCTCGAGGGATCAGCACAAGCTTCGCGGCTTCTTTCTTTCTCCAATAAAACTCGCATGCACTGATTGTCGCCATCTGTTCCGAATGAAATTGCCCCCCAAAAAGTTATCTACACGGCATAAGCTCATATCAACAGCATAAAATCACAAAAAGCCGAGCAAGGCTCCACCAATAATACAGGACCCTGACGCGATAATGATTCATCAGGTAACACGCGCCCAAAACATGGCCAAGTACGGCATGGAAACGCCGTTTGAGCGCGAACAAACACGCCGTTTAGTCAGTGAGGTAACGTCAATCGAAAATGTATCGCGTGAGTAGTCGGGGCTAGAGCACTGCACGGGCCGATTTTTGCGGCCCGGGCCTGGCCAGGGCCCGTTTTTACATCGGGCGGCCCGCCCAAGCCCGATCAAAACTTTTATGGCGAGACCCGAAAATAATCTACGTTACCCGCCCGGCCCGGCCCGCCACCCCTTTACCTTAAGCCCGAGCCCGGCTCGAAACCGGCCCGAACCCGGCCCGAGACCGAAAAATAGATGTTTTTCAGAGTTGAGTAGCCCGAGAATAACTCGCAGAAAGCCCGAGCCCGGCCCCGGCCCGCGTCAAAAAACCCGAGCCCGGCCCGGGCCCGGGTCAAAAAGCACACGCCATGCCCGAGCCATGCCCGAGCCAGGCCCGAGCCCGTGAAAAAAACTGCTCTAGCCGGCCCGGCCCGGCCCGTGGGCCGGGCCGGGCCCGGGCTTTCGGGTAAGCCCGAGCCCGTGCAGTGCTCTAGTCGGGGCCACTACGTCCCAATGATTCCATTTGGAATCAAGATTCGCAAAGATCTCCGGTACCCCCAAATACTTTTTACCGAATAAATTTATTGCGAAGAGATAGCATAGCACCTAATAGTTCAAATCGAAATGTTCGAGAGAAAAATAAAATAATTGTCGTACCTCTGCATGGTGAAAAGAAGAGGGGATCTCAGCTAATGGCAGGAACAGTGCAAGCGATTCTTTTATTTTTTTCGTTCAGAGGTGACAGCACTTCCTTGAGTCTACCAGCTTGCCAGCATATGTAGAGCAAAGGACTAAATACGAGTTGTACCGTAAGAACAACCTTTTTCTTTTAACCCGGATTTGCCCACTGAGCTACAAAATTGATGATTCCATTTGGAATCACTGGGCCTTAAAGGGTTAAACGGCTTCGCCGTTAAAAGACAAGAAAGAAAAGAATCACGCAGAAACTCCTCTGGGAGTTGTCTAAGGATGTGTAAGCATGGTGCCACTTGTTATTCTCCACGAAGCCTGGTGTAATTATCACTGTTATGACTCTTATTCCGGACAGTAAAAACGAAAATGCTGTGGCGACCCGAACTGGTGTGGACGGTGGCTCAAGGTGCATTGATAACGCAAGCAAAGTACTGCAGGTGGTGGTGCCAGGTGGGCTGATGACGTTGCGAACAGTGTTCGGCCACTGCCTCCCTCATGACTCACGCAATTGACCCATGGCCCTCAGTCCCCAGTGGCTGCGGAGCACCTGACTAAGGCGGCGGTCAGACCTGCGACGCGACAGAGGTTGCTAAGAATTTGAGTCCGGACAGGCCGCAACTGGGAACTGAACCTGGAAACGTTCAACACGCGCAACCTATCGAGTGAGGCTAGCTTAGCAGGGCTATTTGAAGAATTATCAGGCATTGCGTGGGTTATTATTGGCCTTAATGAGGTTAGGAGAGCTGGTGAGGCTTATACAGTGCTGGCTAACGGCCACGTCCTCTGCTACAGAGGTCTTCTAGATGAGAGAGAATTCGGAGTAGGATTTCTAGTACATAAGGACATAGCAGGCAACATTGATGAATTCTACAGCGTTAGAGTGCAGCAGTCGTCGTAATAAAGTATAATAGAGGTACAGAATGAACGTAGTACAAGCCTACGCCCCAACCTCCTGTCACGATGCGGAAGAGATAGTTTTATGGAGATGTTGAATTAGCAATGAAAAAAGTGCAAACTCAGTATACTGTAGTCATGGGCAAAAGTGGGGAAAAAGGCTGGTGAGCAAGCAATTGGCAACTACGCCATCGATTCTAACAACGCTAGAGGGAAGATGATGGTAGAATTCGCTCAGTAGGAATAGGCTCCGAGTAATAAATACCTTCTTCAGGAAGCGTAGCAAAATGAAGGGGACCTGGAAAATCCTAATGGAGAAACAAGGAATGAAATTGATTTCATACTCTCTGCCCATCCCAGCATAGTGCCGGATGTAGAAGTGTTAGGTAGGGTAAATTGCAGTGACCATAGGTTAGTGAGGTCTAGGATTTCTCCCAGTTTGAAGAGAGAAAGAGTAAAATTAGTCATGATGAAACAGGCCAACGTAGACGCAGAAAGGATAAAAGCAGACCAATTCAAGCTGGTGCTCGCAAACAAATATGCAGCTTTAGTACAGGAAGATGGAGAAAACATAGAGGTAATGAATGAAACCGTAACTAGGCTAATGTCAGAAGCAGGAACTGAAGTTGGAGGTAAGGCACCAAGGCAACACATAGGTAAGCTCTCTCAGGTAACAAATGACCTAATGAAGAAACGGCAAAACATTCAAGTGTTTGAACTCGAGAGATCAGATAGAATTCGCTGAACTGTCAAAACTGATCAACAAGAATAAAGTAAGGGATATGTGAAATTATAACGTGGAAAAGATTAAGGAAGCAGTAAAATATGGACGCAACGTGAAATCAGTGAGAAGAAAACTTGCCATATTTGAAAGATAAGCAGGATAATATCATCAGCAGTTTCGATGGCATAGTAAAAGCAGCGGAATAATTCTATACTGATCCGTACAGTTCCAAGACCGGCAAGTTAGTTTAATTCAAAGTAGTTTGAACAGAATACAGAGGCTCCTTCCATACCTACCGATTGCCGTGCTGGAGCCTCAGGCTTCAGGAGTTAGACATGACCGTCCTATACCGGTCAGGGAGAAAGCATACCGACGCCGACTGCCTCTCTCGGTCACTAGTACAGCCTTCTCTCACGGAGGATCAGGACACGGACGCTGTATTCTTGGGAGTCGTCGATGCATTTACCATTTCCCAGCCCCAACGCGACGACCCAGAACTGCTACCGCCTATTGATTTCTTTGAAGGCCGAGGCAAAGACGTGCCTCAACTGTTTGGACGAAGTCTGGATTTATTTTGTTTGAAGGACAATGTTCTCTGTAGTTAGAACTTTTCTCCCTTGGGGAGCATGTTGTCATAAGAGGCACGCGGCGCGAGAGAAGAAAAAGAGGACGATGTGAACGAAGCGTTCCGAATGGCACGAGACCTCGAGGCGCGTGACCCGAGGCGTAATCGAGGGTGAAGAGACGCTGAGCGGCGATTATTGATGTGGTTTTGGGCCAGGAAGGTCGCATCGTCAGCAAAGCTCTGGAGACGGGAGACTTGGAGGTTCGGCTGAGTCCGTGACGCTGGCTGTCCAGGGTGTGGCCGTCGACCTCGGCGAAGTTCGAGAGAGGTTCCTTGGACTGGCTGCAGGCCCCGCACGGCAGGGCCGGGCACTCCAGAAAGGATACCCTTCATCGGCAGACCAGCGCGTTCGAGGGTCCCCAGGGCGCCACGTCGGCACTCGCAGAAATTGTGGCGTACCGCGGTGTTAGGCCTAACCAGGTGGACCAAATGCCACGTCACCGACGGAGTTTGGGACATCGACATCTGGGTTGGACAAGTTGACTGACCGACATCAAGGCAGCAACGGTTACGGAGTTGGCAAGAGCACCGACGTTGAACAAGATCCGACAAGATTCCGGCCGGGAATATACGTGCAACGATGAATTCGGTAAGAACGACCTTGCTCGTAGCACGGCCGCTGGATAAAAAAAAAAAAAAGGTGCGGCCTGCCGCGTGCATCGAAAACGGTGTGATCCGCCGCGGCGCCACACGCCGGGGTCTGTTGTCTGGCATCGGCATAGAAAATGCGTCAGGAACGCGCTTGGAACGCCGTCGCGCGTGCAAACCGAAGCGTTCCATCCTCCTCAGCTAGCGCCGTTCGGCACAGCCAAGCGGCCGACAATGCAACTACGGCCGTCACGTTCGCTCCCATAGGAGCGCGCCCGACGCGGCAGGCCGCACCTTTTTTTATCCAGCGGCCCTGCTCGCAGTGTCGCAGCAGTAGGCTAAGGTTGCCTGACGTTCGTATGGGAAACGCCTAGAGATAATGTAGGAGGAATTAACGGATATTAGTTGGTATATATATTAGTACTTATTCCTTCGGTGTGTTTCAGTCTGATTGAGCTTGATTTTAAGTTTCATGGTTTGCGTGTAATTAAAGATCTGCTTGCTGTGTTGCCATGCTTCTCCCAACCTTATCTCTCAACACCTGCACGCCCCCGAGATCAGTGACAAAAACACATGACACACCTACTTGCTCGTCGTGCCTGCTTCGCTTCGCAATGAAATTCTCACAGCCTGTTATGATGAGGCAACCTCAGGTCATCTGAGCTCCACACGAACATTGTCCCTAATGCGGCGCAAGTATTATTGCCGAAGTTGCCAGCCGATGTTAAACATCATGTACGCGCTTGTCCTGACTGCAAAAGACTCAAAGCGCCACCCGACAAGCGAGCGGGTCTCATACATCCTGTAGAGTTACCGATAGCGCCATTCGCCAAAATTGACATGAATTTTCTAGGAACCGTTTCCAAATTCAGCTACCGGGAACAGCTGGATTATTGTCGCGACTGACAACGTTACCCGTTATGCGGAGACAAAAGCTACCTAGTGGGGAACATCAGCTAAAGCGGCTCGATTTTTCGTCGAAAACGTCGTGCTTAGGCACGGTGCCCCAGTGGTCCTAATTACTGATAAAGGAACCGCGTTCACGGCCGAACATTTAGAAGCAGTTCTTAAACTAGGCGGCACAGGCCACCGGAAAACGACAGCCTATCATCCCCAGACGAATGGACAAACGGAGCGTTTGAACAAGGCACTCGCAGACATCCTCTGCATGTACGTCGGCGTGGACCATAATAATAACTGGAACGAGATTTTGCTTTATGTAGCCTTCGCTTATAACACGGCCTAACAGGAAACGACTCGTATGACACCATTCAGCTTGGTACACGGTAGCGAAGCCGCGACAACTTTGGATGCAATGCAGCAACATGAGTGCGACGACATCCATGTAAATGCTGAAGAACTTGCTCAACGTGCGGAAGAAGCCAGACAGCTTGCATTTGTACGCATCCGTCACCAGCAAGACCAGGACGCAATGCGGTACAATCGTCAGCACAAATTCCTCGCCTACACACCCGGCGAGAGAGGGTGCGTTTGGATACCCATTCATTGTAGGGGACTTACTGAAAAACTACTAAGTTGATATTGCGGTCTATACACAGTTATCCGACGACTGAACGGCGTCAATTACGAGGTTGTTCCCGATGGTGAAACTTGTTCGCGGTGCCACAAGCACCCAAAAGTGGTGCATGTGGTGCGCATGAAGCTGTACTTTTCCAAGTGACTCACGTTTTACTGTCTCGTACATGCATACGCTTAAGTTGCACATCGGGACGATGCTTCATTTGGGAGGGAGGCTAACGCCACGTACGGACGACGACGTAACAAGACATATCGGCACTTGTGAAAAATATAGAGATCAAGAAGAAGCAATGACTAGCGCGCGGTAATAAAAGCGATCCGTTCTAGTTACTGCGCCTGCTGTCAAGTTTGTTTCATTTGTCCCTCGAGTTTCCGACGTCGCGACACTATAGAGAAGTGGACGGTGGCAGAGTATAATTTCTACGTCATCATCTGTGACAGAAGTAAAAGTGTGCGACTGCTATACACACAAAAATGATTCTAGGGCAATTGTAATAGACACAGAACAAGCACGGGAATGTGAAGAAAGAAAAAAAAAAGACAGCTCGAGAAAGCCATCTGAAATACTATGGCAGACTTGTAAAAATTGCAGATAATTGCGAAAAATGCCCTTCAGGAAGCGTGTGGGCAATAGTGTATTTTTTAAGCAAGGATGACATCATCCAATATTGGCCGTTTTTTAGGCTTATGATTTGTTTTTAGTTTTTTGCTTTTCGTGATGCAAAAATAGAAGCAACTATGCTCGAGTGGTACCCGGTAGACCTCACCTGTGTTGACCCCCATTAGAATAGTCAGCATTATGGATATATTTCTTAGTAAGCGACAGCTTTGTTATCGATCGTACTTTGCATGCAGGCTGCCTTCCCCCAACATGCTTAAGCCCATCCAGGTGGAATTCATTGAACTTCGGTAACTACCTGGCACGCTCATGGGATTTGTTATTGCCGTGGATGTCTCCACCAGTATGCGGGTAAGTGTCCTTTTTCATCTTGCGCTCTTTGTTAATATTGACCTTCCGGAATGTTCCGTCAGTGGACATAACATTACATGCATTTACGTTGCATATGTTCTGAAGCGATCACTGAGCACGCATTCCAAAGTACACATTACCCGCTCAAGCAGCAGCCAAATACCTAGACAAGGAGACACGGGCTTGGGTAACACATCTTATAGACAGCCGCGCAGACCTCTACCCACCACCATTGTGCATATGCTGTGTTACAGCTTGATGAACTACTGAGAGCAGAGTTTTGGATAGTAACCTATAATTTGCTTCATTTTTGTCTAGTAACGTTAGCAATACTTTACGTCGCACGCGGGAAAAATCTGGGGAAAAATAAGTTATTCTTTCCTCAAGGACACACTCCTGCTTAATAAACACTTGAAAGAACTCTCAACGAATGGCCACCAAATATCTGAAATTTAGCGCGCAACATTCAATTTATATTCACATGATGTTGAGGGGGTTCCTCATCTCGCATCGTGCTTGGAGTCTCCACGATTTCCGAAGACGCTGAACCCACTTGAACACGGTTGGGTATGGCTTCCTTTTCGCAGCAATCCGGCCACATTTGATAAATTTCCGCACTATTATAGCACAATTTCATAGGAAATTTGATAAGGATCTTTTGTTCTGTCTTTTCGCCCGTGTTCCTGTCATACAAACGCAGGGTTGCACTAACAGAGCATGCATGGAATTCTATGTTGTCATACAGACGTCCGCCCTCTACTAGAAGTCAATCGGGTTCTTTAACGGAAAGAGCAGCGCTGCTATACCCTCTCCCACTTCCTTGCTGACTCACTTCATCAACTTTTGGGAAAGGCCTCGCATCATACAAGCAGTATAACGGCTTGAGAAGCCGTATCTGAAGGAAATATGCCCAGTCATGACCAGAGGACTCACGACGAACCACTCTGATATCTACCATAGTACCTGGAACCAAGGTACTGCAAATCATGCCTACATGCTGACTCAATCGTAATGCCCCTCTTGAATCGGGTTTTCCCGAGACACTTTGCAGTTTAAGAAGGATTTTCTTGTTTTACGCTGTTAAATTCACTTCCCTCTTCCTACTGGTGCGATGGTGCGACCTTGAAAACGTTGATTATGTATTGCACATGTTTCTCATTTCGTATAACAGTACTCCGATAAAGATATATAAAAATAGACAGTGGCAGAGTATAGTTTCCACGTCATCTTCGATATCATAGAAAGTGTGCTACTGCTAAGCACGCAAAAATGTATCTACGGCTACTGTTATAGACACAGAACAAGTACAGGAAGGTAAAGAAGAGGAAAAAAAGAGCTTGAGAAAGCCATCTGAACTAATATCACACTCTTGAATATATTGCTGACAACTGTAAAAATACCATTTAGGAATCTCGTTGGCAATAATGTAATATGTTATGCAAGGACAGCATCGTTTATTATTTGCCGTTTGTTAGGCCTATGAATCGTTTTATTGCGAGAGCAATTACATGAACACTCCAGGCACATTTCTGCCGTCGCCGTGAGGTTCCATATATACTGCAACCATTATAAAATCGTAGCCGCTCGCCGTATGCTGTATGTGCAAGTGAAAGCGAGCGAGGGAAGCCGACAGAAAACGCGCCTTCTTTCGTCGTGCGAAAGGCCTTGTTGGAATGGGAGGGAGGGAGGGGAGGTGGCGTTGTTCTCCGACAGCAACAGCGTATTCCGCGAACGCGCGCATAGGGAACCGACGATCGCGGTTCAATCTCGCGCGCGCATGGAGGAAAGCGGGGAGGCAACGCGAGAGGTCGAGGGATGGCGGCGTTTTTCTCCGGCACCAACTGCGTACTTTGCGCGACCGAACGCGCCTTATCTTGTAAGCGATCTGCATTGGGCTCGTACCTTTTTGCGTGCGGTGTTCTCGTCGCTTAGTTTGCGTAGAAGCAGCAAACAGCACGAAGGTCAGCGTTTTGACAGTGAGTGTCCACGGCCATCAATTGTGATGTGTTCATTTTTGCCTGTGGATGCTGACACATGCTTGTTAATTTAGTTAGTAAGCAAGTATCTCCAAGCTTGTACGGCTGATAAGAGTACTATTCTGACTTCGTAAAATTGCCTGCTAATTTTCTATCGAAATCGATGCGTCGCCTTTCGGAAGAAACTGTGCCTTTTTTTAGCGAAGCTTTATAGGCTCACAAGTTTCGGTGTTGGTGGTGGCGGCATTGGTGGTGTAACGCTGAAAATTGGCCCGATTCTGGCGATAGCGCAGAAATTAGAACAGCTGATCGTTCCTAGACGGCTGAGACACACGGTGCTCAAACTTGCACACGAGGGAAGCCTCGCAGGGCACCAAGGTATCACTCGGACGACTGACCGCATTCTCACTGAATTTTACTGGCCGGGAGTACAGTCCGAAACCAAGAGGTATGTTAAGTCCTCGGACTAAAAAGAGAGACAAAGAGAGCAAGAAAGAAAGAAAGAAAGGATAAAAGCTTGAGAAAAATGGAGACAAAGAAATAGGGAGAGAAAGATACATAAATAGAAAGAGAGAAAAAGAGAGGGAGAGAAAGTCACCACGAAGGTCAGAGAAAGAAACAGAGAAAGAGAGAGGAAGAAAGAAATAGAGATAGAGAAGGAAATCTAGATAAAGAGAAAGAAAGCGAGAAAGAAAGTGACCACGAATTTCAGAGAAAGAGAGAGTGAAAGTAAGAAAGAGAAATTAAGAGAGAAAGAGAAAGGCAGAGAGGAGGAGAGGGGGAGAGAAAGATAGAGTGAAAGAAATAGAGAGAAAGAAATTGTCTTGTGGGTTTAATTCCACTCAACAATGGATAAATTTGTGGTATCTTTGTTATTGTCGAGCGGCACATTTTCAGTGGCCAATCATAGTCAACCAAGTTGGCATCAGAGAAGTTTATCGAAGGCCGGCGCAGAACAAGTAGCGCATACCCAGTTCTTTAGGTAAGCGTCAAAGTTCAATTCAACAGGAGTACCTGCCCAGTCGGGGCATCTACAGTGACCCATGCCAGCTTGAAAGACGTGTGTTGAAGAGCGGCGCATATGTACACACTGTCACATACGCAGCCACCCAAGTTGGTCGCACGGTTGGTTTGGAACCCTGTGCCCTCAGCACGACAGCCTGATGAGCTACCCCATCTGGATTCCCAGAAAGGCAGGAAAATGGTTAGATACATACATACACAGGCCCGTAAGTGCGTGGAGTGCCCTAACAGTACTTAGTCCCCTGAAAGCGTGAAGTTGGCCCAAGTTGGCGCCAAGGAGGTTCCTTCAAGGAGCGGCACGCGCCCAGTGTCACATAATGTGTGTTGCCAAGTTGGCGTCGAGGAGATTCATTCAGGAGCGCCACACACCAAAACTACCAGTACCCAATTACCCTAGTTAACCCGACGGTTGGTTTCGAGCACCAGATTCCTCAGCCCAGCAGCCTGATGCTCTACCCATCTGACCATAGACTACCAAGTCACCAAAGCTGGAGGGAAAGAGGTCAGTCACGGACATACACACATACATGCACAGACACATAGAGACATACCACAAACTAGTAGATGTTCTCGAAGAATGTTAATAGCAATATCTGCGTCAATGCGTACCTGCTTTCCCCAACTGGGGTCAGTGGGACGTGACACTGCGTAAGTGCCAGTTTTCAATGAAAAACGAATCCTTTGAAATTTATCAGGCGCATGGCAGAAACGAACCTGCGGCATTTAGGACCCGCGCGAAGCGCTTACTTCAGAGTGGCACCGTTACTAGAACCAAGGTGGCCACAGGGAAATGCGAGAGAGGAACCCGGTGAAACCAGAACACTTACGTGTTGCTTTCGGTGGCCGCAATATAGTGTGTTGCTGCGTTACTTCAATTCTGCTAATCGCATTACTGTCAGCAGCCACTGCGAGAGCGTTTCTGGCGGATTTTTTTTCAATTCTGTGTATAGTCTATATGCCAATAGAAATTATGGGCATTTGAAGCAGAATTTGCACCTGCATACTATCCCGTACTCTATTGTACCCACTGTTGTCCGCGGTATTTTGGCCATTGGCAATTTGTGGGTCCGGTGGTTAGTGTGGTCCAGTCAGGCAAAGCCGCATTCCCTAAGACGGCCTTATATACCGGTCATCAAGCCGGCATGTATTCCCGAGATGCCGGATGTGCCGCTGTTTTGGGCTCCAACCTTGTTCTTCCGAAAGTTTGCTACAATTCCCAGGATACTGCACCCAATTCTCTAAATGTTTTTTCCACTACGACTTCGTGAGCAGACACATACATGAAGATGACCCTAACTATTCTTTTTTTTTCTTTTTATTTCAGAGGCCGCTGAACAGGGGAATCCTGCGAAGCGTCATTCTGCGTTCTGCTTGCTCCTTCATGTCTGCTCTCACCACAGGCAATCGTTTCCTTTGCCCTCACGGCGAATCGGTTAAAATGTAGGCTGATAACCTTTCTTTATTTATTTCAATTATATTGAGTTGTTCGCTGTCTATTTGAGAGCGCATCACTTAGGCGCTCGTTCCTTAGGTGAGTGTCCGCGTCGATGGCGGCGGCGTAACCCAGCTAACGCTCGAGCACAGCAAAGAGGAAGCAATATGCAGATACCACGCACTGTGGGAACCGATGAAAGCGAAGCTTTCTGTGCTGTTTGCTTTGATTGGCGATAATTAGCGATAATGTTGACGGCAAATATTTTATTTCCTCAACATTTAGTCCAACACGAGAGTGGTGAGTAGATGTTAAACGTTACTTTGTGTGCACCACTGCTGCTTGTCTCCGTAGTACGCAGAACACACAGGGGTAGGTGTTTGTTTGAGGCGCTGTTGTGCACCGTACTTCATAACCTCTGAGAGCGTTGAGCGTTGTCATTTCCTCACGTGGCACATCGCGTCGTGGCCGAAGTATTGAACTTTTATTGAATTATAGGGCTGTACGTGCCAAAACCGCAATCATATTATGAGGCACGCCGTAGTGGCAGACTCCGGATTAATTTCGACACCGCGGTGTTCTTTAATGTCTTCGACATGATTCAGAATAATTGAAAAGACAGGAAATTCAAGCATTAAGCGCAATAATTACCAGAAATTCGTTAAAATCACTACTATCATCAGCAAAGGCTTTGGCTCAAGGCGCGTGGTGGTGTGGCTTCACGCGCGTGGCGGTTTCCCACCAGTTGCACAGGTGTAAAAAAATAGTGGATTGCTAAACACCCGATAAACACAGGATAAAGCAAGGTAAACACAAGGAAAGACAAGGGAAACACCGGCGAATCACTGCTCCGCACATCCCCAGCTATCACGTTGAGTGGAACTGCATTACCGCCGATTTTACCTTTTGACGCTATAGTATTAAGGGCCCCGTGTCACAGAAAATCCGGCATCGGCGGGGATGTCGCCTCCTGTGGCGGAAAAAATCATCCCCAAGGACGCGGACCGTGCAGCTAGGCCCTCCACGTGGCGCAGTAATTAGCATTTACAAATTACTTCCAGTTATAGCCCACGCGGTCCGCAGGTGCCACGGCTAACATTCTTGACCTGATTCTAACTAATAATCCCGATGCTTTTTCTAAAATATTTCACCTTAATGGTCTTTCTGACCATGACATCATTACCGGGTGCATCGACCACCGTATGCTTGACAGGAAAACTACCTCCAAGGTGATCAGGTGTTATAACAGGGCTAATTTTGACCAGATGAATCTCGAATTAACCACTTTTTCTGGGCGGTTCTTAGCTGAAAGTCCTTTCCGTTCCCTTGAACAGAACTGGACGCTGTTCAAAACAACCCTCATTAACCTCATTAGAAGATTTATACCAGTTATCTCAATTAGGTGCAGTAAAAGAGTGCCTTGGTTCAATGAGCGGCTGCGAAGAGCCAATAAAAAGAAAAAGCGTTTGTATAGGCAGGCAGTTGCTAACAACCTACTAACTACATGGGAAACCTATAGAAAAAGCGACAAGGATTACCAAAGAATGCTGAAAGCCACCCGGCGCCAGTTTTACAGTGACGTCTTACCCACTATGTTATCTACCAATCCTCGAAGATTTTGGAGCGTAATTAACCCACATTCACGTCTTGATTCATCCTTAACAAATTCTAATGGTGATCAGCTGGACGATGCCCATTCTGCTCAACTCTTTAACAACGCTTTTTCGTCTGTTTTCACTCATGAAGTCATTACCTCTTCTCTAGCTCTCAGTTCACTTCATGATTATTCAATGCCCTCTATAGTCATAGGTGATCATGGTATTCTTTCTTTACTAAATAACCTTAAAGATACCACAAGCACGGACCCGCTTGGCTTTAACTACAAAATACTTAAAAATATATCTCAGAGTAGTTTTCAAGTCCTATCTGCACTTTTTTCTCAGTCTTTATCATCTGGCTCCATCCCTCATGACTGGCTAAAGTAGTGCCAATTTTCAAATCTGGCATCCGCTCTGATCCCCTAAACTATAGACCCATTTCATTGACATGCACCTTCTCAAAGCTCCTTGAACATGTCATCCACACCCAGATGAATAATTATCTTGAAGATCACATCATATTTAAATATCAGCATGGTTTTCGCAAGGAGAAGACTCTTGCGACACTCAGCTTTCTGGATTTACTAACGACTTATTTACTAAGTCGACGCTTTGTTTCTCAATTTTTCTAAGGCATTTGATAGGGTTCCCCACCATAGATTACTACTCAAGTTATCGCATCTCAATATTAACCCTCAGGTTCTAGCATGGATTAAAGACTTCCTCTCATCTCGCGTTCAGTTCACCGCTGTTAATGGTTCTAACTCTTCAATGGCTCAAGTCACATCTGTTGTACCCCAGGGGAGCGTGCTTGGTCCCCTGCTCTTTCTAATATTTATTAATGATTTACCTAACTGTGTATCTTCCAAAATTAGACTGTTTGCTGACGACTGTGTTGTGTACAGAGCCATAAGTGAAACTGACCACCAATATTTACAAACTGATCTCGATTCAATTAACACTTGGTGTTCATCGTGGCAAATGACTCTAAATCACACAAAGACAAAGCTCGTCTCCTTTACAAGAAACTCTTGCCGCATCCCAACCAAATACGCTATTAATGACGTAACAGTTGTGGCAGCTTCTACTTACAAATATTTAGGTGTTCACCTACTGTCTGACTTAACCTGGAACTATCACACTGATCTGATTCTAGCAGCTGCTAACCGTTCTCTTGGCTTATTAAAACGTAACCTTCGACATGCTCCTGCGCCTGTGCGTAAACTTGCTTATATCACCTTAATCCGACCTAAAATCGAATACGCTTCAGCCATATGGGACCCGGATCAAGCCTACATCATAGATAACATCGAATCCCTGCAAAACCGTGCTGCCCGTTTCATTTTTTCAGATTACTCACGTTTCACTAGCGTCACGGCGTTAAAAGCTCGTGCTGGTCTTGTTAACCTCTCCCATCGTCGCAAACTTGCTCGCTTAACTCTTTTCAGAAAATTTACCATCATCCGTTGCTTCATGACGATTTCTTTCAATCACCATCGGCCTTCTTTCCCCGCCGTGACCATCCTTTCAAGATCAAACGCATCATTTGCCGCACTTCATCTTTTGCGAACTCATTCATACCCAAAACCATTATTGAGTGGAACCAGCTGCCTGTTACAATCGCAACTGAAATAAACACATCGAAATTTCAAGAACTTCTAAAAAATGAATGTGATAGGTAGCTTTTCTTCTAGTTCTGTTCCGTTTACCGCAATGTTTGATTTTTCTTTTTGTGTGCGTGTATGTGCGTTCTGTTTATTATGTTGCGTTTTCTCATTATGGCTCATTGATTGTTGCTGTGCTGCCACATTTTATTCTTGTTGCCTATTCCTTCTCTAGATTGCCATACAATTTTTGTCACCCCCTATGTAATACCCTCGTTGTGAGGGCCTTTAGGGGTTTCTTGAAATAAATAAATAAAATAAAAAAATTTTTTAATCACTCGGGTGCCATTACCTCCAGGTTAAATTCAGTCAACTTAAGCACAAGTAAATCATCGGTCACAGAGTCAAAGGAAGTTAACAAAGAAGCTGAAGAACAAGTTAAGGACCGCAAAAAGAGCGATTGAACGAAAAATCTTTTGACTGACGCTAATAGACAGGAAGAGAGCAGTGTGGATCAGAGAACAAACGGGGATAGACGATATTCTAGTTGACATTAAGCGGAAGAAATGGAGCTGGGCAGGCCATGTAATGCGTAGGATGGATAACCGGTGGACCTTTAGAGTTACAGAATGGGTACCAAGAGAGGGGAAGCGCAGTCGAGGACGGCAGAAATCTAGGTGAGGTGATGGAGTTAGGAAATTTGCAGGTGGAAGTTCGAATCAGCTAGCGCAAGACAGGGGTAATTGGAGATCACAGGGAGAGGGCTTCGTCGTGCAGTGGGCATAAATATGATGATGATGATGATGATGATTACCTACATTGCCTATAGAAAAAGCGGTTATAATAGTACATATGCTAAACTGGTACCCATGCTAACGGAGTGGCTGCTATCTCGAGCTGAAGTTCCTACATTATCCTAGAATATTTTTTTCTGTTTTTTCTTCTCTGTGTCTGTTCAGATCTCAGTGAATAACATCGATTGCCACAAACCAATGTGCGCTAATGGGAAGGAACAAAAACGAAGGCGTAATAAACTTGGCGCTGTTTTTTTTTCTTACACCCTGCGCAGTGCACAAAACAGCATGGCTCCCACAATTGTGTACTGTGTGACGTCGAGCTCAACGGAGCACCGGAGAAGCTTTCACACAGAAGAATTCGCCACATAAAGTGCAGGTACGAACGTGGTGTATTACGCTGACTGCGCAAATTATCGTCGCCTCCTCGATTTGTCTTGTGCATTAGTCACCGTTCTTCTTCAAAGGGGGACAATAACACTCACTTAGTTGCCCTTTTACTACATACATTGCCGCCCCATACCACGTGACAATGCGGTCTATCTCACCCCTGCTGCTAGAATGACAATCCGTCCAATGACGAGTTGCGTAACGCGCCAATCAGGATCAGTTCGCGGGAAGGAAGAGCGACGGCAGCATTACGTTACAGAAACACAGAAAAGTCAAAAGCTTGCACTAGGCCACGCAAAGCTCAAGGCACGGCGAAGCTGTCCGATTGATTGCGTCTCTTGGTTGTCGCTAGGCTATCTCGCTCTTTCTTCATTTCCCTCGCTTTCTTTCTATCTCTTTTCTTTCTCTTTCTTTTTTTCTCTTTTTCATTCTCTATTTCTGTCTTTTATATAATTATATTTATTTATTCATTCATTTATTTAGTTCACAGATTTTCAAGGCCCGCAGGCGTTACAGAAACGAGTGGAGTGAAGAAACGAAAAATAGTGCAATAAAAAAAACGAACAAAATATAAACAAAAGGCATTCAGAACAGTGATATTAAAGTTCGTAAACTCGGTGATGAGTGCGGCTGATGCGGAAAGGCGATTCCAGTCAGTGCTTGTCCTAGGGATGAGTGAGTGACTGTAACGGTTCGTGCGGAACAATGGCACCCCGACTTTAACGCTGTGGGCAAGGCGGGACGAAATATAAGGCGGAGGGGCACGAAGGGTTTCTTTTAAAGGCGGCTCAAAAAAAAAAAGCTATGCGAAAAAGGCAGAGACGGGAACATCTATACGTGACGAAAGATCACGTAGGTGAAGAGTTGGTTTCATTGATGAGATACTTCCAAAGCGAACATTATTAGACAAGGAAATACATGCATCGCGGTTATGAAAAATTTGTATTGTAGAAACTAGTGAAGACTGAGTCGGATCCCAAATGGCTGAAGCATACTCGGAATTTCGAGCGAACTAAAGTTTTGCAAACAGTTAGGGTCAGGGTGCAAATGGCAGAGTTAAAACTACGGCGCAAGTACCCAAGCGTGCTCTAAGCGTTATTAGTAACACAGTCAATATGCGAATGCCAAGAAATGTTGTTTGATATATGAAGGCGTCACAGGAGCACCATTAATACTGTACGTGTGCATAGCAGTGTTACGCGATATTCACATAGCCTCACATTTATTTGAATTTAGTTGCATGCACCAATTAGAACACCACTCATTTACGAAGTAAAGGTCGTGCTGTTCTTGGGAATCGGAAAGATTAGTAATTTAAGGTAGAAAACAGTCATCCGCGAATACCTTTATGGAAGTAGAAAGAACGCATTTCACAAGATCGTTATTATAGACTGAAAAGAGAAGTGGACCAAGGACTGGGCCTTGGTGAACGCCTGCTGGTTCATTGGAAAACCGAGAATACAGTAATTAGCATTTACAAACTACTTTCAGTTAGAAAGAAAATTTTTATACATTCGGGTGCCATTACCTCCAGGTAAAGTTCAGTCAACTTAAGCACAAGTAAAAATCATCGGTCACAGAGTTAAAGGCTTTGGCAACAACAAAGAAAAGCGCAGTTGGTTTCCGTACCGAGATCAGAAATTGCAAAAAGATCTTTAGTAAATGATAACAACTGTGCCTCACAAGAAAAAGAACTTACGGAAACCATATTGACAGGGGTTTAAAAAGGAGTTGGATTCTAAGTAGTCAGCCAAACGCGAATATATTATCTGCTCGAGAATTTAAAATGAAGTGTGTGTTACGTGATTTGTGAACTGGAATCACTTTTCGCAGCGCACTAGTCATATGGAAGAAAAGACCGCTGCAATGACTGCGTGCAACAAACCGCTACAATTAATAGCATAAAAAATCTTGCATAAATGTTTTTTATTGTTCATTAGGCACATAGCTCCAGCCCAGTAAATGGAAAATGAATCTCTGAGCAGAAAACGTGAATTGGGTACAAGTCGTAATCTATGTGGCATCGCGGTAACGTAGGAAGAAAATACATAATTACAATACAACACACCACTCAATACAATACATTACACCACTCTTCAGGAGCAACAGGTTCATCATTGGCGCATGTAAATAGGATTTTTTTACTTGGAGTACCGTTAAGTACAGTACAGAATTTAGGAACATTCGCTTACAAGAGGAACCGAAGTGTAACAGTATAAAAATGTTGTTTTGCACTAGCGACGACTGCGTTGTACTCACTTTCAGCGAAGTTGTAAGTGGACCATGTAACGTCACTGCGTGAAGCTTTTCAGCAACGAAACAACTACTTTTTAGGAGCAAAGCTCCTTAGGCTCTCACGATGTCCGTTGTCGCCGTCGTCGTCGTAGCTCCCCGTCGCGCACGCAGCGCACACACCGACCGCGCGCAGGTGTTGCGCCGGCGCCGCGCCGCTGTCGCTACACTTCGCACTGCAGTATGGAGGAGCGCGAACGTAAGCGCAAACGTCTGTCATTGCTGCGTAAGTGTGTGTTACGTGATTTGTGAACTGGAATCACTTTCTGATTCTGATCCTACACTTCGAGAACGCGACGCGGCAGCCAAACAACAACGACGCGGCTAACCCCGAGCTACGACCACGAGAAGCAGCAGCACGCCGGCAACGGCAGCAAGACCCGAAGCGAAAGTTCGAGCAGCAGCCGTAATCGTCCAAGGAGCTTCGCTCCATCATCAGCATTCACTTCGTGAATCGGCTGCCAATTTTTTGTTTTTACTGAAGTCGTTTCAAAAAGGGATTGAACCAAGCGGACACGGTTTGCAAACGACTGTTCTTTGCGGCACGAAACGTTCGATAAGGAAAAAACAATTTAATTTTGAAAATACACAAATTTTCAACCCAACGGTGATCACAATTAGCGATGTAAGAAGCTGCGAAAATTTCCATTTCAGCAGTAATCGAA